>NW_020884872.1:18283823-18672423 GCF_003945725.1 Corapipo altera
TGCTGCACTGCCCAACATCTTAACTGCTGGCATCAGGTGCTGGCCATTTCTCCCTTGAAAACTCAGTGTTGAAGGCTTGGAGATGCACGACACATAGAGGGCTCTTAAATAAGCAGGATTTATCTGGATAATATTGATTAAATGTTAAAACCCAGGTAAGCAGCAGAAAATTGGAGGATTAGGTAAAATGTCCAAGATACAAGGAAATGGTTTTTTCGCTTTAGCTCGGGTAGAAAAATATAGAGAGATCTGCTCCAGCAGTCTGTGCAAACCCTGTTGAGTGTTACAAAGACATGCCTTGCAGGTGACACAGACTTGGAGGTGAAGCGAGCCTTCCTCTTGTACGCTCTGTTTACAGTGTCTCCTAGACAACTTTGTGTTTCTGTGTTACCTTAGAGAACTATGCTAAACCTACCTCTGCATCCATGTACCTGGAGGAGTGCTCTAGTGACCTGCAGGGCAGCAGATGTGTGAGAAGGCAGATCAAGTCTCACACAGCACTGCACTTCTGCTATCTAGAGTCCACAGCCTAATGGTGTCACTTTGGGGATTCAGAGCCTCAGAAGAAAAAATGTAGAAGTCCACTGCAGATCTTGAATTCAGTGTAAGCTAATATAGTACTACACCCCAGCCTTTCCTCTACCACAATTTCCTTTCCCATTCACTGACAGTGCTGCGGTGTCACCTTCCTTTCAGCAGATCCTCTAAGAAAAGGTAAAGTAGCTTAATACTGTGGCCGGTAGTCACAAGAGTCATTCATGCAATATCTCAGGGAAGGTTAACCCGGACTAACCAGACAGTGCCTGTGAATTTACATTTAATTATCTCCAAGTCTTGTGATGTCGTTTGTTATGAGTCAAACTAACCATCATTTGGTTATTCATCATGGAATTCACATTGGACTCTCACCCAGACGGACGCCACTGCGTAAGAGAGTTTACCAGCATTTTCAGCTCAGTCTAGCCAATCCCCTTGAGAGGAGGATTAACTTTTCTGATTTCCTGATGTAGAAAAGTCTTTGCATGTATAAGAATAATCAGAGTATGTGGGGAGCAATTTGGAAAAGATAATAAGCATTCATTTCCTCCAAGCTCCCTAGATCTTTTTTTTTAAATTCTCTTTTCTCCACTAATGCAGTCAGGGATGTGAAAGGGAGAAGGAAGGGCTCTACCATTGCTATTCATTACATGGAAAACTGAAGGTCTTTATTCAAATGACAAGAGGCATTGCCAAAGAAAAATCTTTATAGAATCTTGTAAATATTTTGCCCACCTTTCTTCCTTTTTTTCCCCAAAGATATACCACATTATGGCTGTAAAAGATGGCATGAGACTATAGAAAAGGCAGAGAGCGCTTATCCTAACCAAAGCCTATCCTAACCAGATGATTTTCCAGCACCTGCCTCTCTCCACCTCTTGCTTTAGCAGACCAATGGATCCCAGGGCCAGGACCATTATCCAAGGCAGGTTCCCATGGAGCATGGTAGAGAGGTGGTAGGGAAACTGCAGAGACTCTGCACTGCAGGACATGTTGTTCCATCAAATAGGTGCCATTAACTGGGCATCTGTTGATGCACAACACAGCAGAGCATGAAGTGCCAGTCGTCACCAGCCATGGACAGAGAACCTGCAATCACTGAGGAAAATACTGACAGGCACTGCATGTCAAACTCCAGGAGTCTTTCTAACTTTAAAAGAAGGAAGGTATACAAATGAGGCCTACAGCCGTGAGATATGCCATGAGATATATTGTGAAGGGATTTCCATTATAGCCTTGAGGTATGTTGTGAAGGGATTTCCATGAGATATGCAATGAGATATGTGACTAAGGGATTACCATGGGCATGATGACATGCTGAATGGGTGACTATCAGTCAGACACTGGATGACCCTTTTACCTTCAGTCAAGAAGTAGAAGAGGAAGTGATGTTAAGGTGTTGTGATTCTGTTCTGCTCCTTGTGCAAGACCCACAGTCCTTGTAATCTCTCTCTTTTTTACTCTCAATATCCCTCATTTACATATAAAGTGGCTGCTCCCTGTCCCACATTTATGATGGCAGTAACAGAACATTTGATCACAGTCTCACCTCCACTTCTCCCAAAATTATAAATTTCCTTAAATTGGTTAAGTTGGATTTGAAATCCTCATTGGCAGAGGATGAGAATACGACCATGTTGCAAAAAGTCAACGGGCTTGCTTCTCTCTCTTCCCCAAAATAGGGAAGATTTCTTTGGTAAGATTTACACCTCTGACTGCATTGGAGTATCCCCAGGAGCACTTACACATAACAGTGTACACTCATGTTTTGCAGATCTAGTGAATTTATCAAGGAAATATGAAAGAATCTATAACCTCTTGCTGCAATAAACTGCACTATTAGTTAATCTGTGTCCATGAAATTCTTATTGAACTCGACCAGATTTACAGTGATGAATCGGTAATCCTCACTATTGGTGAATCTCTGTTCATAAAGGAGAACAGGACTGTAGTGTAACCTACATTATTGTTGCACCTGAGAACATGACCAGACTTAAGAGTGATAAATTGGCTAAAATCAGAAATCAAGTCCAGCCTCCACCAGCCCCTCTGCTCTCTGAAGACCAGCTGGGAAGAGCAAGGGCATGTGTTGTCTGCTGAATTGCTGCACTCTTAATGCAACAGAAGGAAAAGTAAATTAGATTCAACCTTTAAAGATTTGATAAACCAAAATAAACTCTGTCCAAGCACTAGAGCAGGACAGGGGCAAGGTGTTATTGCACTCTAGATTGACAACACAAACTTCCTACATGAACTCATAAGCAGCCACTGCACTCAGGCCCATAATTTCAGGTGCTTACCCAAGGTCCTCAATTCATTGTCACCAAACTGGGCTGCACTGATGTTCAAGAGAGAGTGGGAGAGGAGAGAGCGAGAGAAAGTGAGAGCCAGAGCAAGAGAGCCCCTCTGTAGGTGCTGCTAGGCTCTGGAGATGGAAGGAGCTCTGACTGACTACACACCAGAGACTCACACTGCTGATTTAGGTGCCTGAAATTAGGTGCAATGAATATGGGCCTTAAAAGTCTTCATAAATATGTTTCTAGGTTTCTTAAGAAGTCAAAGAAGACCTTTGGAGCATTTACAATACTCAGATTTTGAACTCTCACGTATTACAGTATTATTAGGAACCTAAGTGTTATTGCAGAGCTAGCCTAGCTCCTACCATCTTTATGCTTCATTTCTTTGTATATTCTTCTCTTTCCTAATATCTTTGTAATGTATTATGTATTTTAACTGTAAGCTGTTGCATTCTGGTGTTATATCTGACTATTTGCATGTGTAAGACTTAGGAGCTGTTTAAGTATCAGAACAAATAAAAAGACTTTTAAATAGGAGAAACAAGCAACATCTTTGCAATGAGAAGCTTGTTTAAAAGTACAGCTGGAGTATGCATGCGAATTGTTCTTTTCTCTGTGATCTACACTTGGCTTCATAAGAAGTTCAAAAAGCAGTAATCTACTGATCCTAATGGGCATGTGCAAAAACCCTTAATGATTTAGAATGTTCTTCAAATGTTCAGCAACAGTACAACTAGGTGTTTCTGAAGAAAGATTTTCTGCAGGGATTTCATAGGTATGTAAAGAGTTGACAGGGCTAAAGGCTAGAGTAACACCTCAAAAGTTACAGAAAATAGCAAAGATGATATTATACTCTTTCTGAAGTACAGTAGCATGGATAAATGATAGCCAGTTAGTATGAAAGCAAGTAAATGCTTTCCTTTTCTGTCACAGTACACTGCAGCTTCTAACAACAATAGCAAAATTGAACATTTAGGAAACAGAAAAGCAGAAAATGTTCTTGAAAGTTTTCCACAACAGTTCCAGTAAAAGAGGTCTAAGAGGAAATTTAAAATGAAAGTTTAACATACCATTTTCTGTGTGCTTCTAGGTCTGGCAGATTTGATGCTGGAAGAAACTGTAAACTGGAGCAGAAGAAAACAGCATAAAAATTGTTCCCACTGGTTCAGCTGAGGTGTAGACAAGAGTACAATATGACATAACTCACTCAAGGCAACAGTAATATACACAATATCTTCTTTGTCTTCATCTGAACACCAAAGGAGGGCAACTTTGAAATATTTAAAGAGAGACTATGAGATTAATCAGCTAGGAGATATGCATTGTGTAAGGGTAACATTCATGTGAGCAACAAATATTTGCAGAAGCTCAAGTTCCTTTTTTTCTTTTCCATATTTACTGTAAGCTGCATGAGGGGAGACAAAAATTGTTAATTGGTATGAAAGTCTAGTAATTTTTATAATAATTATTTGGGGTTTATTTCTGTATCTAATAGCTTCAAGGACCCAGATCTTACTAAGAATCACTTGCATGCTAATATAAGCAGACAAATCTCTTAAACTGAATACTTTATGAAAGAAATGTCTATTAAGTTAATGGGACATATGGAAGGGAACCAAAACCAAGAGAAAAAGGGTAATGGTAAGGGCATAGAAAACTGAATACAAAAAGATGAAAACTGCATGGGAGAGTGCACACAAGCTGGATTGAGAATGCTTATTTCTTCAAGCATCCAACCACATACCTGGTACATGACACTGGAATATGAGATGCTTAATGTCCACTTGCTTTGGTTGTAAGTAGGTTTTCTAAGTCACACTGTCCAGTCACCCAATGCTGGAATTTTTGACAGGTGCTCAATGATTTCAGAGATCTTTCTCACAGTTTATGCCTAAAAACTGTGGAAATTTTAATGGCTGTACCAACACTTAGCATTTTCATTTGAAATAATCCTGATTTTTTTTTATATTAGGAACTTATTGTCATCCAATGAAGACCACAAGGGGTTTCAATTCTATGCAAAGTGAAACTGTAGTTTTAACTGAATGCTAATGGAAATGCAGAGCACTTCTTTGTTTTTTGGTTTGCTTTGGCTTTTTTTACCTAAGAAATGTGGGAAGTAAAATATGTCCCTTCAACGAGTTGGAGGCAGGGTAAATTCAGGGGAGTTCAAAAGTCAAGAACTTCTGAACTATAATTTGATTTTTAGAGGCACAGGGAGTGCCTGATTTACTGATTTCAAAAGTTCAGATTTTCCTCAGACGTTGCACAAAATCTCTTTAGTCTCCTGTGAAATACAAAGTAACTGAAAGCAGAAAAGTACTTCCTACTGCATCATGTGTTAGGGGAAGACCCACCAGTAACAGCAAATGTATAGTGCTGCCTCACTGAGCAAAGAATACAATTTAAAAAAAAAACAGGTGTCTTTAAGTGCCTTAATCCTTTAGGTATAAGTTTGTTTGTCAGTTGGCTTGTAATCAGATTAGTGAACTCCCATTTCCGTTTTTTTTTCCCTTTGCATTCTAAATGAAAACTTACAGCAAGTTGTTTTAGCTTATTTATCACAATCAGGATTCCACTCTGTTCATCTCAAAGACAGATAATTTACTTAAAGGTCTAAAATCTTGTAGCAAAATCTTTTCTCTAAAGTGCTAATCCTCACATAAAGAGTGAGGATACAACCCCTCATATTCATGGTTAATACAACATTCAGTGTGAGATTGCGTAATTTACCCAGGAAATTATTCAAGGAAACTAGATAAGTTACTCAATTTTTGAAATACTTAAGTTGACTCTTCAAATTGCTGTTGCTGATAATAGTTGCAGAAATGTGTTTGCCAGCACTAAAAATAACCAAAACAATAACGAGAAGACAGCAGTGGAGGAGACTGGCCAAAAACAAGGGCAGAGGAGTACTCAGAGCTCTGGTGAGGGAGGAGACCCAAACCACCCAGGGCGCTGAGGTACCACTGAGGGAGCCTCCTCTACCACAGAAATAGTCTTGGTCATTTCTGAAAGCTGAGGCTGCCCCAGGCTACATCTGTGCCAACACTGACTGACTGGTGTTTACAACAGGTTACACTTGTGTACTGGAAGCAAAGGTACCTGACACTTTTACTGAAAGTGAGTTACCTTCAAGAGAGGCAGAAGGCATCCAGAACTACCAGAAATAAGATGGAGCTATTTTCCAAGCTCTCCAGGGTCAGCAATGCAGCTACACCTCTCCTGTTTGTTCCTTCCTAAGAGACTGATAAGATAGAGTAGCCAGAGAGGGCATCCCTGCCTTTCTCTGGGGTAGGAGTGCCAAGGCAGCAATGTTGGGAGCAGTGGGGCACGCTAATGTAGGAACTGCTGGCAAATAATAAAACTGGCCGGTTCAGAGGAATTTTGGTACTTGTAAGTGGAATCCTACTTCTTAGTGATGAAATTATTAGCCTGCAGGACCACTGATTTGAAAAATTTCATGTAGATAATTCTACCATGAATTGGGTAATCCTCCTGGTTTTTCTCAGGCAAAGGCAGTGAGGGAGTACTGGAACAACATGTGCAGAACAACATGGAACTCAGACACTGCTGGACCCAAACAAATCACATAGCAGGAAAGCAGCTCCCTATGAGTAAGCAAGCAACTGTAATGAAGCTCATATTAAACACACAATAATATCAATTTATGGACTTCTAAAGATCATGAAATATGATATTCCCATTTATCATAGGCCTTGATATTGCCTTTCAAACAACTGTGCATGACATTTCTATGTGTAAGGGCTACTACTCAATAGAGGTTATTTTGATTCTAAGTTCACGAACTGCACTTGAAATTAATTGATTTCCTTTCTACCCCTATGTATAGTTTTACATATGCAAAATATCTATATGCTATAGGAATATATATTGTGTAGTGCATATATATAAGTATAGGTAGATGTGGTTGCAGATATACCATTAAACAATGTCCTAAGTGTTTTAACTTGTGTAACGGAGGACAAAGGCCTGCCACTTACAGTGGTGCAGGCTTCCACTCACATTCCCCATGCCCTTCCTCCCAGGCTGCCCAGGAGCCTGTTCCAGAGCCACAGGGGCAGATTTTCCCTTTACCCTCACACCATTGTTCTCTGGACACTACCCCTGCAAGCCTCAGGGGTCTCCTCAGAGCTGAGAGGCAGGGCGTCTCCTCAGAGCTGAGGGGCAGTGGCACATGCCTCACTCCCACTTTTCCCCAAAAGTAACTCTGTAAGTGAAGAGTTGATGTGTACCACTGTGACTGGTACACTCTACTCTGCCCCCTGATCATGTGGTTAACTCACAATATTTTATCAGACAAGCAGCACCTGTGACTAAGTGGGTCATATATTCATTCTCTTGAGCCTCATTCTCAGGCTCTGGAGGTGTGTGAACCCTGAAGAAAATCCATACAGACATTTTTTTCCCCTCCCTCCCAGCCTCAAGGTTCCTGGGCACCGGGTCAATTCCTCCCCTCCTTATTGTCCTGGAGGGTCCCAGGCCCATAGTTCACCAGACCACCCCAGAAGAGGGAGGAGAAGTGGAGCAGCACATGGAGCACTGTCTAGAGATCCAATTGGTTGCAAGACATAAGGGGGGTACTTGGACCTGAGCTGCTGCTGGACAGTGGGACCCAAAACCCTCCAGTGGCAGGGACAATTCCACCATCATTTGCATACTCCGAGGATGAAATGAATGACGCATATACGTATTTTGTGAGTCTAGATCATAATTGTGATATTGATACAGCAAACTGTGGACCAAAATTTGACTTGATCTGCAGGGTGTTTAAGTCACTAGAAATCATAAGCAAGGATGTATTATAAATTCTGTATTATGCTACTTATAGATTGTACTACATTGACTTGGTTTGTAGAAATCCTGTGCCGTTCTAAAAATAATTTCTGTGCTATACTAATCATAATATCCTGCCACAACATATGCTTTAGTTGTAACTATAAATTAGCACCATCATCATTCTGCCAAAGCCACCCACTATGGACCCTGCTAATAGGTACAGACATAGAATCATAAAATATGCCAAGTTGGAAGGGACCCACAGGGATCATTGAGTCCAACTACTAGCCCCGCACAGTGACTCCAAGAGTCACACTATGTGCCTGAGAGTATTGTCCAAACACTTCTTGAACTCTGTCAAGCTTAGTGCTGTGACTACTTCCTTGGGGAGCCTGTTCCATTGTCCAATCACTCTCTCTCTGGGTGAAGAACCTTTTTCTAATATCCAACCTAAACGTCCCCTGATGCAACTTCAGGCCATTCTCTTGGGTTCTGACACTGGTCACCACAGAAAGGAGATATAGAAAAGAGGCCTGCCTCTCTTCTTCCTCTCACGAGGAAATTGTAGACCGCAATGAGGTCTCCCCTCAGACTCCTCTTCTCCAGGTCAAACAGACCAAGTGACCTCAGCCACTCCTTATATGGTTTCCCCTCAAGGCCCTTCACCATCTTCGTTGCCCTCCTTTGGACACTCTCAAATTGCCTAATATCTTTCCTATATTGTGGTGCCCAAAACTGCACAAAATATTCAAGGTGCCAGTGCAGAGCAGAGCGGGACAATCCCCTCCCTCAACCGGCTGGCGATGCTTTGCCTGATGCTGCCAGGACATGCTTGGCCCTCCCGGCTGCCAGGGCACTGCTGACTCATATTCAACTTGCCTTCAACCAGGACCCTCAGATCTCTTTCCACGGTACTGCTTTCCAGCCCCTCGTTCCCCAGTCTGTCTGTACAGCTGGGGTCGACCCATCCCAGGTGCAGAATCCAGTACTTTCCCTTATTGAACTTCAGATGGTTGGTGATTGCCCAGTCCTGTAATTTGTCAAGGTCTCTCTGCAGGGCCTCCCTGCCTTTGAGAGAGTCAACAGCTCCTCCCAGTTTTGTGTCATCTGCAAACTTGCTCAGTATCCCTTCCAGTCCTTTATCCAAGTCATTTATGAAGATGTTGAAGGGCACAGGGCCCAAGATGGAGCCCTGTGGAACCCCACTAGTGACAGGTCACCAGTCTGATGTTCCCCCATTCACTGTTACCCTCTGTGCTCAACCCGTGAGCCAATTGCTCACCCCCCACATGATGTGTTTATCCATCTGTGTGCTGGACATTTTGTACAGGATACATGACAGACAGTATCAAAAGCTTTACTGAAATCCTAAAAGATTACATCATCTGGCTTCCCTTGATCAGTTAGGTGGGTTACCTTGTCATAAAAGGAAACCACATTGGATAAGCAGGACTTTCCTCTCATGAAGCCGTGCTGGCTGTGACCAATGACTGTGTTGTCTTTCAGGTCTTTTTCAGTAATTCCCAGAATAATCTTCTCCACAACTTTACTGGCACTGAAGTGTGACTGACAGGCCTGTAGTTTCTGGGGTCCTCCTTCTTGCCTTTCTTGAAAATTGGAACAATCACCAGCTTCCAGGCAGCTGGGACCTCTCCAGATTCCCAAGACTGCACAAAAATTATCAAGAGAGGTTTTGAGATAACATCATTCAGCTCTTTGAGAATTCTGAGATGAATCTCGTCAGGCCCCATAGATTTGTAGGAATCCAGCTGGAGCACAAAATTCAGGGCTGACTAGGAGTTGATCATTTTCAGTCATGGTACTCCAGCTCAGGACACTGAGACCCCCTTGGTCCATCATCTGTCTTGAAGACAGAGGCAAAGAAAGCTTTAAATGCCTCTGCCTTGTTTCTGTCCCTGTTTGTGAGGTGATCATCCTCATCCTGCAACAGGCCAATGATATTTCTATACTGCCTGTTGCCATTAATATATTTGAAAAACCTCTTTTTATTGTCCACCACATTTCTAGGAGCTTCAACTCCAGTTGAGCTTTGGACACACGAATTTTCTCCCTACAGTGGCAAGCAGTATCACTGAACTCTTCCCATATCACTTGAAGAGCCTTGAGTGGAATCTGTATGAGGAGCCCTTGGATTCTTACCTAGAGGCTCTCAACTGTGCCATTGTCAATTATGAGCTCCATATATTCTAGTCCTTCTATTACATACAGTGCAAATCGTCCACCTCTTCTGCTCTGCCTATCCCTCTGAAGAGCCTGTAACCATCCAACAGGGCACTCCAGTCACAGGACCCATTCTACCAGGTTTCACTTATGTCAGTGATGTCAAATCTCTGGGACTGGTCCAAAGCTTCAAGCTCCTCTTTTTTGTTCCTCATGCTGTGTGTATTGGTGTAGAAACATTTCAGGCGTGGTACATTGTAGGCAATACCTCATGAAGCAGATCGAGGCATTCCATTAGCGCTGGTTTTCTCACATTTTGGAACACCATCCCATCACTCATCACTGATGAGCCTGGGTTTTCCCCTTTCCCCTTTCCAAGCTAGTTTAAAGCTCTATCAATGAGTCCCACTAGCTCCTGTGCTAGAGATCCTTTATGTGTATGTATATGCGTGTGAGTAAAACTCCTAATTTGAGCAGGGAATGCAGCAAATCTCTGTGATTTACCTGTTCTGTGCAAGGTCTTTTACCCTTTTCCATCTTCTACCTTTTCTTACAAATACAGCACAACTCAGGCCTGGAGAAGAGAGGGATCAGTGTCCACAATCACACCTCATTTGTCCCACACAACAACTGTAGTGGGTCTGGCTGGAATGGAGCCCATTCTCTCCACAGCAGCCCCTATGGTGCTGTGTTTTAGACTGGTGACTAAAGCAGTGTTTATAATACACCAGCATTATGCCTCTTTTGGGAACTTGCAGAGGCTCAAGGTCTTCTCACACTGGTGAGCAGGCTGTGGGTGGGCAAGAGTCTGGGAGGGGTCACAGCCAAGTTTCCAGAGCACAGTGGACCGAAAGGAAAACCCAAGCCATTATGGTTCCATGCCCAGCAATAAAATTGGGGTGGAGGGTGGAGGGATGGAGATTTAGCTAAACCAGCTGTCACAGAGATGTCAGCTGGGTTTTACTCTGCTGGCAGGAAGCAGTGAGTGATGGCTTTTTACACCTGTCTTTTTTTCTTTTTCGTATTTTTTTTAGTTAGTTTATTAATCTGGCTTTTTCTCCACTCAAGAGCTCCTCTGAATCTGCCTCCCCAATCCTCTTCCACACCGTGCTGTGTGGGGCATCACTCAACACACCAGAGACCACAGCACTAGCACTGACAGCAGACGCCTGACAAGCAACTGAGAGAGAGACTTGTACAGTGAAAACATGCTCAGATTTCACTCCCAACAGTCCACTGCTTCAGCAACAGCCTCTGAACATTTGACACTTCAAACCCCTGGAGTCTATGGCAAGAGGTTCCAGAAAGGCTGCAAATGTCAGGTATTCTTACCAAGAAAGGCAAAAACGTATATTTCCACAAAGGCAGGAGAACAAGACAAAATAAAGTTTCTAGACAAATATGAGCTAAATCCTCCAACTTATGCTATGCAATGTGGCTTTTCTTCATCATTTCAAAATGATGCTGCTGAATGAGGAATGTTTCCCACCAGGTTGAAGTGTCAGCTGATCTTCAGACCAGAATCCAGGCATGGAGGGGGGAGCATAGAGCGTTAAACGCCAAACACCTCACAATTCTCTGTTTCCATGGCTTTAATTCCGTCAAAATGGATGCGGTTTTCACAGAGCTGCTGGAATTCACCCATAACTCTTCATAAGCATTTCAAGAGCGCAAAAGGCAGCAGACACAGTAAGCTTAATTCTGCCATTTTCCTTCTGCTCTTTCCCCCATCTCATTCTGTTAAACAGCGTTGAGTAGGTTTACTTACAACCATGTGAGAAATACAAACTTCAACTGCTCATGAAATGTTAACTCGGACTCCCAAGGAAATTTAAACATTGTATCCCTTCTGTCAAACCATAAAAAGAAGAAGGACACCTTATTATGAAGATGTGTGCCAGTCTGGTGTGATTAACGGTTCATCTGTGTGTCCAAGACAGCTGCAGCACAATTCATGAACAAGGTTGGCATTAGAGTCAATGCCTACATTCTTTTCTATTTGGCCTGTGCAGGGCAGGATCTCCAAAAAAAGAATTTTGAAATATTAGAATAGAAGCAGAAGCAATCTCTTGGCACAAGTAATTTTGAAGCTTTATTTATAGTACTTGTGCACAGAAAAGGCAAACAATTCAGCATTTTATTTGGAACAAAGATCTGATCTATAAAGCAACTGAATCGATATCATGCATTAACTGTATTGTATACCTTTTGGGCAGTAGCTTTGGTGAAATTATGTGGTTAGAGTTAGGGGTTAAGAACTTAATTGCAAAGTAATATAGGTTAAATTATCTTATATTTAAGAAATTTCTTTACCAAATAAAACAATACTGTTAATTCATTGTGTTACTGTGTTATAGGCTCCTCAGGAAAGACTGGTAGGGCACACAAGGCAGGTGATGGCTCCGTATATAAGGGAGGGGTTGAATTGTATGGTGCCCGCTTTTGGTGATGACATGGTTGAGAGTCTTTGGGTAAGGATGAAGATGGATGTTGTGGGACTCTACTATCAACCACACATCCAGGACCACAACACTGATGAAATATTCTATAAACAATTAGGGAATATATCTGAATGAACTGCCCTCGTCCTTATGGGTGATTTTAACTTCCCAGATATCAATACCATATGATATGATGGAGACAAACATTCCTGAAACATGTTGAAGATAATTTCTTGATGGAGGTATGAAATGTGGCCACTGAGATTTGTTGTTTGTAAACAGAGAGGGGTTCATGGGCAGGAGGGGATTGGTCATAGTGACTACAAAGTACTTGACCTTCACATTGTTGAATGTCCCACGCTTTTTCACAGCATAGTTAGGGCCTTGATCCCGTCTTTAGGAGTAAGTGAATTGGAAAAGGCAATTGTTATTGAACAAATTCAAAATCAGGCTTCAGATGCAATCCTAGTTTTGCAAGAGGAAGTCCACAGTTTGTCTCGTATTGTACTACAAAACCAAATGGCTCTCAGCTTTTTGCTAGCCTCACAAGGAGGCATGTGTAAGGTCATCAACACCAGTTGCTGTTCTTACATAGACCAAAGTGGAAGAATTAATAAAGATTTGGCTGCAATTCAGAAGTAAACCAAAATTCTACATCAGGTAACTCTCAGTGATGTCTCACTGGGTTTGGGAGACATTCTCCACAAACTTACTTCATGGTTACGAAACTAGACATGGATAAAACAACAGTTTATATCAGTAATATACATAGTTAGTGTTTGTACAATAACTCATTGCATGAACCAATGATGAAGATATTGGTCATCTCTCTGGTATAATACTAGGTATAAGTAGTAGAGATTGGACAAGATCTTTAAATTTTGTTCAGTCTCTAAAGGGGGGGCTGATGCCTCAGAGTTTTTTGAATTTTTTATTTTTTAATTTTTATAGATTTTAGAAGTAGCTATGTAGTGGATGTAGATTTTAATGTCTCAGTATTTCCAGTAGAAGTAACTACAGCAGCACATAACTCAGGTATCATTTCCACACTGAGGTCTCTACCAGTATAATTAACATGCATTCTTTTACTGTTTCACTGTATTATATCTCTTATCAGTATTTTCTAGTAAAAGTAATGGTTGTAGTTTAATGGTTTCACATACCAAACCTTGTCCCATATCAATCCCTCAAAATTCTGTTAGCTGTTTAGTCTTCTTTTCAAGGTGGAATTGCAGAAAAGCACCTTAAGGCCTGCACCAAGGATGTAAACATAGGCAAAAGTGACCTTTAAGCCCAGAACTTTGGAGGGCCTCCAAGGATTCAATGTGCTCCGAGGAGGATGAAGATGATGAAAGAGGGGTCCCAAAGTCCCCCAGACTCAATTCCCAAGGGGGTGTGCTGGGGGGCGGAATGAGGCAGAACCGGGAGGTGGTTGAATGGGGATTGGATGGACATCATTATAAAATCATAAAACCTGTGTCCGAACACACACGTGCGTGGGTTTGTATCCCTGTGGGCCAAGGGCTCATTAAAACTCTGCTCTCCTTATCTTATCTCCAACCTGGAGTCTTTTTTTCTCCTTGGTCTTTTAGACAACAGTTTGGCAGCAAAACTGGATATAGGGAGAGCAGAATTCTGACTGCTGAAGGAACAAATTAGTAAGGTCCCCTGGGAATCTGCTTTTGAAGGTATTGGGCTCCATGAAGGCTGGTCACTTTTTAAGAGCCATCTCTTCAGAACACAGAAGCAGGCAATTTCAAACTGTTGGAAGTCAAGCAAGCAGGCAAAAGTCCACCTTGGATGAGTAAGAATATTCTAAAACATAGGCAAAGTGGAGTTTACTGCCTTCTTCAGCTCTGTCTTCAACACAATGAGGGGCCCTGGGATCCCTGGAGCCCTGTATTGGAAGGCCATAACTGGGGGACTGATAAACTGCCAGCCAAATCTGAACCTTTATGAGACTTGTTGCTCCACCTGGCTCCATACAAGATTCATCCCAATGTACTGAAAAAGCTGGATGATGTCATGGGGTCTTTCTTCATTATTTTTCAACTGTCTTGGGATCCTGCAGGGGTCCCATTCAATTGGAAGATGGCAAATGTTGTTCCAGTTTTCAAGAAGGGTAAGAAGGAAGACCCCAGTAATTACATGCCTGTCAGTCTAACTTCAGTGCCCAGTAAAATCACAGAGAAGTTTATTCTGGGAGTTGTTAAAAAATACTTGAGAGACAATGTAGTCACTAGTCATAGCCAGCTCATAACCACAAGGGGAAATTCCTGTTTAACTAACTTAATTTCCTTTTATGACAAGCTTGTCCATCTAGCTGACAAAGTGAAACCAGTAGATGTGTGGGGATTTTTGGACTTTAAGAAAGCTTTTGATACTGTTTCTCACAGTCCCTTCTAGACAAATTGTCCAGTGTGCAGCCAGACAAGTCCATAATACACTGGTTTGGGCTCAAAGGGTTGCCGTAAATGGGGTTACATCAGATTGGTGGCCAGTCACCAGTGGGGTTCCCCAGGGCTCAGTTGTAGGACCAATGCTCTTGAATATTTTTAAAATTATCTGGATATAGGGATTGGATACACTCCAAGGAAGTTTGCTGATGGTAATAAAGTAAGAGGAACTGTGACTCCCTTGAGGGTAGAGAGGCATTACAAACAGATCTGGATAGACCAGAGAGCTGGGCAATCACCAACAGTGCAAAACCTAACAAGAACAAATGCCTGGGACAGATTAATCCTGGTTATACATACACATTGGGGGATGAGAGGTTGGAGAGCAGCCTCACAGAAAAAGATCTGGAAGTCTGGGTTGATGGCAAGTTGAATTGAATTAACAGAGTGCCCTGGCAGGCAAAAGGGCCAGCCATACCCCGGGGTGCATCAAGTAGAGCATTGACAGCCAGTCGAAGGAAGTGCCTGTCCCACTCTGCACTGCACTGGTGCAACTCCGCCTTAAGTACTGCATGCAGTTTGGGGCACCTCAATATTAAAAAACCTCAACCTACTAGATCGTGTCCAGAAGATGGTGATCAAGATGGTGAAAGGCCTTGAGAACAAGAGCAGCAGCTGAAGTTACTTGGCTTGTTCACCTCGGAGAAGGGTGACAGGTGACCTCATTGTGGTCTATAGTTTCCTCAAGGGATGCAACTGAGATGAAGGTGCTGATCTCCTCTCTCTGGTGACCAGTGATAATGATGCCTAAAATGGAAGAAAAATTTTCCAAACAATATTAGTTAGTATAGATAAGATAGAGAGCAGTTCTTTAATGAAGGTCTTCAGATGCATGCAATACATAGGTGTGCATGAGTATAATTTTATAGGACTAATCCATCCAATATGACAATTTTCTGATCCCTGATCCTCCCCAGATCTACCCCCTTGCAGAACTGGCATCATGATTTAAAGGCTATGATGGACACATTACTTGACAAAACAGAGAAAGAGACAGTTCAGTGAGCTGCTTGAGCGTAGCTTGAAGCTGGAACAGAGGCAGGAAACCTTCAAGGGACAATCAGTGATCATTTTCCTTTACGAGATCCAAGATGGGATCCCAGTGCAGTAGAACAGATAGAGAGGTTGAGACCCTATCAGAACTGGGTGGTGTATGCTATAAGACATGTTATTCTGAAAGCAATAAATCAGTCAAAATTATACAAGGTAAAGCAAGACAAAGATGAATCTCTGACACACTTCTTGAATAGGCCAGAAGAGAATTTTTCTTCCATTTTAGGCATCAAGATACAAAGAATGATATGAAGTTGTGTCAAGGGAAGTCCAGACTGGTCATTAGGGAAAGGTTCTTCACTGAGAGATTGGTCAATTACTTGAACAGGCTCCCCAGGGAAATGGCTACAGCATCAAGCCTGTCAGAGTTCGAGGGCTATCTGGATGACACTTCTAGTGATATGGTTTATTTTTAGTCCTGCAAGGAGCAGAGTGTTAAACTTAGTAATTCTTATGTGTCCCTTCTGACTCAAGATATTCCATGATTAAGTTGGGGACTCAAATGCCTCTATACAAACTCTCACAGTATGGGGAATAAAAAAGAGGAATCAGGAAAGTGTGTAAACCTAAAGGGCTACAATCTTATTGGCATCACGGAGATTAGGTGAGATGGCTCCTAAGACTAAAGTGTTGGAATGGAAGGATACAGGCTTTTTAGGAAGGACAGGCAGGGGAGATGAGGAGGGGTTGTCACCCTCTATGTCAGTGACCAGCCGGAGTGCATGGAGCTCTGCCTGGAGATGAATGAGGAGCTGACTGAGAGTTTATGGGTCAAGATTAAAGGGACAGCAGGGACAGGTGACATTATAGTGGAGGTCTGCTCCAGGTCACCTGACCAGGAATTCTGAGTGACTGAGGCCCTCTATAGATAGGTAGGAGTAGCCTCACATTCACAAGCCCTGGTCCTCATGGAGGAATTTCTCTACCTCAATATCTGTTGTATGGATAAGACAGCAGGGCACAGGCAATCCAGGAAGTTCCTGGAATGCATCGATGATAAATTCCTTCTACAAGTGGTAGAGAAGACAACAAGGAGAGGTGCTGTACTGGGCTTTGCTCTCACCAACCAGGAGATGCTGGTGGGGAACATAAAGATCAAGGCAGACTTGGCTGCAGTGATCATAAAAACATTTCAGACCCTTAGGAGAGGGAGGAGGACACAGACCAAGATCGCTACTTTGGACTTCAGGAGAGCAGACTTTAGTCTCTTCAGAGATGCCTGCTAGAGTGCCATAAAGCCCTGGAGGCAATAGGGGCCCAAGAAAGCTGTTTGGTATTCAAGGATTACTTCCTCCAAACTTAGGAGCAATGCATCCCCACAAAAAGGAAGTCAGGTAAGAATGCCAGGGCCTGTATGGATGAACAAGGAGCTCCTGGACAAACTCAAACACCAAAGGAAGCCTACAGAGGTGGAAAAAAGGACAGGTAGACTGGGAGGAACACAGAGAAATTGTCTGAGCAGCCAGGGATCAAGTTAGGAAGCTAAAGGCCAGATTTGGTCAACAGCAACAACAAAAGTTTCTATAGGTAATGTTGGTGATAAAATTAAGTCTAGACAACATGTGGGCTCTCTCTGGAAGGAAATGGGAGACCAAGGACATGGAGAAGGCTGAGGTACTCAGTGACTTCTTTACCTCAATCTTCACTGGCAAGTGCTCCAGCCACACCACCTGAATTGCAGTAGGTAAAGGCAGGGACTGGGAGAATGAAGAACCACCCACTGTAGGAGAAGATCAGGTTCAAGACCATCTAAGGAACCTGAAGGTACAGAAGTTCATGCAACCTAATGAGATGCATCCACAGTCCGGAGGGAAATGGGGGAGAATGTGTCTAAGTCACTATCCATCATATTTGAGAAGTTGTGGCAGTCTGGTGAAGTTCCCACTGACTGGAAAAGGAGAAATGTAACCCTCATTTTTAAAAAGGGGAAAAAAGAAATTCGGGGGAACTACAGTCAGTCAGTCTCACCTTAGTGTCTTTCAAGATCATGGAGCAGATCCTCTTGTAAACTACGGTAAAGCACATGGAAAATAAGGATGTGATTGGCAACAGCCAATATGGCTTCACAATGGGGCTGGAGTGTTGGTGGATGAGGGAAAAGTGACTGATATTGTCTTCCTGCACTTGTGCAAAGCATTTGACACAGTCTCACATGACATCCTTGTTTCTAGACTGGAGAGACATGGATGTGATAGATGGACCGCTTGGTGAATAAGCAGTTGGCTGGAGGGTTGCACTCAAAGAGCTCAATGTCCAAGTGGAGGCACATGATAAGTAATGTTCCTCAGGGGTTGGTGTTGGGAATGGTGCTGCTTAACATCTTTGTCAGTGACATGGACAGTGGGACTGAGTGCACCCTCAGCAAGTTTTCTCATGACACCCAGCTGTGTGGTGTGGTTGAAATGCTGGACGGAAGGGATGCCATCCAGAGGATCCTTGAGAGGCTTGAGAGATGGGCCTGTGTGAACCTTGTGAAGTTCAACAAGGACTTGCTCTACAAGTGCCAGATCCTCCACATGGGTTGGGGCAATGTCAAGCACAACATCAGGTTGGATGGAGAATGGATTGAGAGCAGAGCTGAAGAGAAAGACTTGAGGGTATTGGTTGACGAGAAGCTCAACATGACTTGGCAATGTCTACTTGCAGCTCAGAAAGCCTGTGTCCTGGGTTGCATCAAAAGGTATGGTCTTCTGAGGTGATTCTCCCCCTCTACTCTACTCTTGTGAGGACTGATGAGTCCAGCTCTGGGGCCTCCAACATAAGAAGGACTGGGACCTTTCAGAGCAAGTCCAGAGGAAGACCATAAAGATGATCAGAGGTCTGGAGCCTCTCTCCTATGAGGATAGGCTGAGACAGCTGGGGTTCTTCAGCCCAGAGAAGAGAAGGCTCAAGGGAGACCTTAGAGCTTCTTCCAGAACCTAAAGGGGCTCTACAAGGACTTTGTACAAGGCCAGGTAGTGATAGGACAAGGAGGAATGGCTTTAAACTGATAGAGAGTAACTTTAAATTAGATATAATTGATAAATTCTTTACTGTGAGGGTGGTGACACACTCAGGTTGCCTAGAGAAGCTGTGGATGCCCCATCCTTGTATTCAAGGCCAGGTTGGATAGGGGTTTGAACAATCTGGTGAAGTGGAAAATGTCCCTGCCCATGGCAAGATGTTTGAATGGAATTATCTTTAAGGTCTCTTCCAACCCAAACCATGGTATTATTCTATGATTCTACCTCATGAAGATAGCTGTATTACAGATCATGTTCTATTTAGAGACACAAATTGTTTAGGTTTACAGACAGCCATGAGAAACCACAGAATAATAGAATCGTTAAGGTTGGAAAGGCCTTTAAGAACACCAGTTCCAACTGTCAGCTCAGCACCACCACTATGTTTACCCTTCAAGCGTATCCTCAAGTGCCATATCCACATGTTTTTTTTTCATGATATCTAATGTAAACCTACTCCGGCATAGCTTCAGGCCATTTCCTCTCATCCTGTCACTTGCTACCCGGGAGAAGAGATTGACTCCCACCTCACTACAACATACTTTCAGGTAGTTATAGAGAGCAATAAGGTCTCCTGTCAGCCTCCTTTTCTCCAGCCTAAATAATCCCAGCTCCCTCAGCCATTCCTCATAGGACTTGTACTCCAGATCCTTCACCAGCTTTGTTGCCCTTCTCTGGACATTCTCCAGCACCTCAATGTCTTTCTTGCAGTGAGGGGCCCAGAACTGAACATAGAATTTGAGGTGCAGCCTCCTGAGTTCAGCTGGAAAATCACTGACCTAGTCCTTCTGGCCACACTATTTCTGATATAAGCCAGGATGCCACCAGCCTTCTTGGCCACCTGGGCACACTGCTGGCTCATGTTCAGCCAGCTGCCAATCAGCACCCCCAATTTCTTTTTCACCACCAGTGATCAGCTGCCAGCTGGATGTAACTCCATTCACCACCTCTCTCTGGGCCAGGCCATCCAGCCAGCTTTTACCTGGTGAAGAGTACATCTGTCCACATCATGATAAGACAGTTTCTCTAGGAGAATGCTATGGGAAATAATGTCAAAGGCTTTACTAATACCTAGACAATAATATCATCTGCTAAGCAGGTCATTTTGTCACAGATGGAGATCAGATTGGTCAAGTAAGACCTGCCTTTCCTAAATCCATGCTGGTTGGACCTTACCCCCTGATTGTCCTGTACTTGTTGCATGATGGCATTAGAGATGATCTTCATGACCTTCCCTGGCACCGGTGTCAGGCTGACAGGCCTGTAGTTCCCCAGATCCTTCTTCCAATGTCAAAATAAAACCATAAAACACCCACTCTTCTAAATAGGCCCTGCTCTTTCTCCTGCTTCTGTTGTTAATTAGTAACACCACTATGATAAATTTGGAAGAAAAACCCCCTTACTATCTGTAATATTACTATATGAACATTAGTTTTCTTGTTTGTGTCTGTGATCTTGCCTGCCTGCCTACAACTAAATCAAAAAGGAACTACATAATGAAAGGACCAGAAAAGAAAGCTAGGAAAGGAACCACCAGAGGCAGTTGAGACCATAGAATGGTTTGGATTGGAAGGGACATGGAAGATAATCTACTTCTCTGTGTCTGTGGTCTAATTGATTTTGTCCATCTGCCTTGTGCCTCTCCCTCTGCCTATCTGCTATCCTAATCCCTCTTCTTGCTCCCATGCAGCAGCTCCATGCACAAGGACTCCCTTTATCTTATAACTCCTTCCCACCCACAACCTACAAGCCCTTCTGAACTTGTTTCTCACACACCTTCCCATTTTAGTCCACACACATTCTTCAAAGTTTCTTCAGATTTACGAGGTTTTTGGCAGTGCAACAATGGGAGAGCTCCTGTACCAAACACAAACCTCTGACAGAAGTCTCAACAGAATTTCTTATCCCCAGAGATCAGGACTGTTCCCCACTCGGACAGAAGTGGCAGACTCAGAAGCTGGAAGCCTAACACGAAAAGAGAAGAAACCTTGTATTTTCCGAACTCCTAAGATCAAAGCATGAATTTTACTGAACGCATTTTCAGAGACAAATATGCCAGCAAGCATTTTGCTTGTTTTTCATAAATACCTCAAATACAGAAACTAAAATTTTCTATGAAAATCATGTTTACTCCAACAACGTCTGAACAGCAGCAATTTCAGGCATGGTCTCTCCTGCAGTCTGTGTAGCTGAGTATGTTGATAAAGTGTCTAACCCACACTTGACCCAACCACAGGAGATGCTAGAGGCCTCTAGTGAACTGAAAGCTGGAAGTGGTGATTTTGTTCTAAACCAGTGACTTCCAGGGTGTAGTGCATTATCTCTTGCTGTGCAGTAATAAATCCCAAGCAAGGTGCATGCACATCATAACAAATTTTATGGGGAAGGGCAGAGCTAAACAGTTTCTTGGAGAAGCTTGTTGTAAGCCAGCAAATTGTTTGTAGCTATGGCATTTTTCAGGCACTGCCAGAAGAAGGGCTGAGACTGAGGGTTAGTTGGCCATTCCAGGACAGAATTTCGGCACAGCCTCTTCCTCAGACGGACATAGCGCGACTTCTGCAAAACCTTCTCAAGAAATATCAAGATAATGACATCCAGTTTTTCATCTAGAAGCCGCTGGTGGGCCATGTAAAAGGTTGTCCTGAAACTGCCACTTTTAATATACTTATTGGTCAGCACAAATACAGTCTTTTTGCTTAGCTGAATGCTCTGGGAAAGGTTGTCAAAGACTGGCTGTCCTGGGAGCCAGTCCCTTGCTTCCAGGCACAAGTTGAACTGCCTGGCTTTTTGGTCTTCCAGCCTTCTAACCAGTTCTTCCATCACCCAGTCATTCACAGCTGGATCTTCGTTGTCATAGGCAATAAAAGCATCGTAACAGGCACCTGGTAAAGATAAACGCCGATAGCCCTTCAGCTTGGCAGTGCAGTAATGGTAACTATACCACACATCCCAGAAGTACAGATGGCTCATCACTGCAAGCACCATAAAGCTGAGGATGGTTGAAGCTGATAGAGCGTACAGGATCAAATATGAGGTGTCCAGCTCACAGGTATACAGATCCAAGAAAACCACACTCCTTCCCTTATGTGCCCCTGGGCCAGCACAGGTCACGTCTGAGGCCAGAAGAGGAATAGTCACCTGAGTCTGATTGATCCACCAGACAAACCACACGGCCTCGCAGTTGCACTTGAAAGGGTTGCCATGCAAAAGCAGCATCTTCAGGTTGTTGATGACATTTTCAGGGAAGCTAGATTTCTTAATTATTTCAATCTTGTTTGAGCTGAGGTCCAAATACCTCAGTTTAAAAGCACCTCTGAGAAAATGTTTGGTTAGCTGCTGAATATGATTGTTTCGGAGCATCAGTTCTTGCAGTGATGAGGAGCAATTGGACAGTTCTCGGGGAACAGTGGTCAGAAGGTTATTGCTCAGGTCCAGAGTTACTAGTTTCTTCAGATAGTGGAGATTTTCCCAGTTGAAACTCTTTAGTCGATTATTGGTTAAGTTGAGGAGCTTGAGTTTGGGAGGCATTGCTTCAAAAACAGTGGGAGGTAAAAAACTGAGCGAGTTGAAGGATATATCCAGGTCTTCCAGGCTGGTCAGATTCTTGAAGAAGGATAAGTATCTAGCATTGCCATCCATCCATAAAACATCTAAACGATTTCCTCTAAATTCTAAAATTTGAAGAGATTGACTTTCCATTCCTGTGTTAATGGTGGTAGAAATGTCATTATCGTTCATCATCAGCTTTCTCAAATGGTCTAGGTTTTTCACAAAATTAAGCACATGAGTAATACCTTCTGCCAGAAAATAATGTTGATTATTGCTCAGGTCAAGAATTTCTAAGTGTTCTAGCTCTTTGAAAGCAGTTTGGTATAGCAAATCGACCCTGTTGTTAGAAAAATCCAGATATTTCAATCCAGACAAGTAGGAGAATTCACTTCCATTTAAAGTTTGACTTATTGCATTATCTGACAAATTGAGACACGTAAGGGAGCTAAGTCCCTGGAAGTCTGAGGGGTTAATAAAAAATACATTATTTCTGCTCAAATCCAGAGTTTTTCCGTATTGCAGGCATTCTTCCTTAACTGAAGATTGGTAGGAAGCAGCCTCTTTATCTTTGGAACGGCAACTTCGTCCATACACATCATACCTAAAATAATGCATCTCTTGTAGTACTTGCCTGTTGTACTGCTCTACTGAAAACCTAGGATTAGAGCAGAATCCATTGGAGTTGCTTTCCCCTGAAGAAGGAGAAATTTTATTCACTGAGAGGTCTATGAACTTAAGAGCTGGGAATTCTTCGAACACTGTCAGGTTTGCAACTTTAATAAAATTAGTCCCAAGATCCAAGACGGTGAGATTCCTAAGACTGAGCAGTGGGCGTAGATCCTCCTTTCTCAGTTCTTTAAAGACATAACCCTTAAGCCTCAAGGTTTCCAGATTAGAGAGGGAAGAAAATGTCTCAGACAGTTTCAAGAAGGGTGAATACAACTTGAGTTCAAAATTAAAGGACAGATCAAGCTCCACCAGGCTGGGGACAAACTTCAAAAACTGAGCGTCTCCAATCTCCTTCATGAGGAAATTTTGGGAGAGGTCAAGTTCTTTGAGGTTCTTGATGTTTTTAAACCAACTGCTGGGTATGCTCTGAAGAGAGTTACTGTGAAGTCGCAAAATTCTTAAATTTTTCAAGGAATCAAAAGCCTTTGAATGTATCTGAATTGAGCCACTGGTGCAGGGAATGCAAGGATATGGGGCATCATAGCAACGTGGGCAGTTGCCACTCAGATCGAGAATTTCTAAGTTGGGAAGGGCACTTAAATCCTGTTCTTGAATCACTTGAATCCTGTTATTGTAAATATACAGTTCCTTCAAAGTAGATGACAAATTGGGTGGAATGTGTGTTAAGTTGTTGGACTTCAGGGATAGTATTGTTAATTTTTTCAGCTCCAGAAAGGCTGTTTCCTCAATTTCAAATGAAACATTGCATGGATTGCGGTAGTAACAGTTCTGTCCCAGATACAATACCTCTATGTTTCCTAGCTCTGACAAGTTGACTTTTTGGATAGAAAAGATAGTATTTGCTTCCAGGCTCAACAGGGTTAAGGTAGTAGGAAGACCTCGGGGTATTTCCAACAACTGGTTTGCATCCAAGTAGAGTGACTTGAGTCTTGTCAGGGCAGCAAAACTGCCATTCTCAATCTCCAGTCTTCTGTTGCAGACAAGATCTTTGGGCCCCAGTCTGACAGGCACACAGTTGCATCTGAAGTCAATCTCCATGAGGTTTTTCAGTTGAGCAAAGGATGTTGGATAGATATGGGGAATATGGTTAATACTCAGGGTGAGGTTGGTGGCGTTTTCAGGGATCCCTCTGGGGACTTGTGTGAGACGCCGGTAGGTGCAGTCCACTGTCACAGTACCTTCTGAAGATTTAACATCACAGGGCAAAGTTTTGGGAAACCAAGCTCCAGACAGCAGCATCGGAAACAGGAAGAGCAAGACAAATAGCAAAGCATCTGACATCTTTGCACGAAGTACCTAAAAATAAGGAAGCACAGGTATTAATGTAAGGTAATTAAACATTTCACCCACACACTGGGTCAGACCAAATAGGTCTACACTTGTAGATGTGCAGGATTATAAGTTTTGTTGGTATTTTGTTGGTATTCCTTACTTTATTATCACGATGTATTGCAGTGTTAATATAAATATCACTCTCTAAATAAGGAATTGGTAAAAAAATCTACTGAAAAAGTGGTAACACAGGTGATTGAAATTTAATCCCTATAAATGTTCTTTTCTTTTAAGGGGAAACAGGAGGTGTTAAACTTCCAGCAGATTGCCATTGCATTCTGGAGTAGATGAGCAAAGTTACTGTTTCATAGTGTATGATGGATAAAATCTATAGTCACTTAAAAACTGGTGTAGACTTTCGAACTTACTGAAGCGTCAGCACAGCTGGAGAGTTGACCTAAACCAGTCTATGGCTTTATTTCCATAAGGTTTAATACCACTTTGCATTTTCACTCTTCAATAAGGACAGGGGGTTGAGAAAACACTGTAGCGATGTGAAGTGTGAAAATGAAAATCAAAGACAGGTTTAAAATTGGGCATGTTTCATACAAGACTAATAAGCAATAAATACCCAGAGCCAAAATCCCACAGGCATTTAAAGAAACTTTCAAAACATTCTCTGTGTCTGTCAAGTCTTTGTGCTCTTGCCTACTTTATAGATTTATGTGTATTATGGGAAGGACAATAAGCTTTTAATATGTCACAGTTTACCCATTACTTCCTCAGCAGTGGTCAGTGTCAAAGAAACCCTGTCTGGCAAGTTGCCAGCCTTGGCTTGTATGACACAGGCAGAGAGGCCGTAACCATTTTGCTGCACTGCCCAACATCTTAACTGCTGGCATCAGGTGCTGGCCATTTCTCCCTTGAAAACTCAGTGTTGAAGGCTTGGAGATGCACGACACATAGAGGGCTCTTAAATAAGCAGGATTTATCTGGATAATATTGATTAAATGTTAAAACCCAGGTAAGCAGCAGAAAATTGGAGGATTAGGTAAAATGTCAAGGTAAGATACAAGGAAACGGTTTTTTCGCTTTAGCTGGGGCAGAAGAATATACAGAGACCTGCTCAAAGCAATCTGTGCAAACCCTGTTGAGTGTTACAAAGACATGCCTTGCAGGTGACACAGACTTGGAGGTGAAGCGAACCTTCCTGTTGCATGCTCTGTTTACTTCGACCACAGTGTCTCCTAGACAACTTTGTGTTTCTGTGTTACCTTAGAGAACTATGCTAAACCTACCTCTGCATCCATGTACCTGGAGGAGTGCTCTAGTGACCTGCAGGGCAGCAGATGTGTGAGAAGGCAGATCAAGTCTCACACAGCACTGCACTTCTGCTATCTAGAGTCCACAGCCTAATGGTGTCACTTTGGGGATTCAGAGCCTCAGAAGAAAAAATGTAGAAGTCCACTGCAGATGTAACCTAGTACAGTACTACACCCCAGCCTTTCCTATTCCACATTCTTTCCTATTCCCTGGCAATGCTACAGTGCCACTTTCTTTTCAGCAGATCCTCTTAGAAAAGGCAAGGGAGCTAAATTATATGGCTGGTAGGAATCAAAGAAACCACCATTTGGTTATTCATTGTGGAATTCACGTTGGACTCTCACCCAGATGGACGCCACTGAGTAAGAGAGTTTACCAGCATTTTCAGCTCAGTCTAGCCAATCCCCTTGAGAGGAGGATTAACTTTTCTGATTTCCTGATGTAGAAAAGTCTTTGGATGAAAATGATGCATAAGAATAATCAGAGTATGTGGGGGGCAATTTGGAAAAGATAATAAGCATTCATTTCCTCCAAGCTCCCTAGATCTTTTTCTTAAACTCTTTTTTCTCCACTAATGCAGTCAGGGATGTGAAAGGAAGAAGGGAGGGCTCTACCATTGCTATTCATTACATGGAATACTGAAGGTCTTTCTTCGAGTGACAAGTGACAGAACCAAAGAAAAATCTTTATATATTCTTGTAAATATTTTGTCTTCCTTCCTTCCATCCTTTTTTCCAGGAAATACACCATATTATGCATGTAAAAGACATTATGAGATTAAAGAAAAGCCAGAGAGTGCCTATCCAAACCAAATGGCCTATGATGTCCCAGCATCTGCCTCTCTCCATCTCTTGCTTTAGCAGACCAATGGATCCCAGGGCCAGGACCATTATCCAAGGCATGTTCCCATGGAGCATGGTAGAGAGGCTGTAGGGGAACTGCAGAGACTCTCTGCACTGCAGGACATATTGCTCCATTGTATTGATGCCAATTACCTTTATCTGTTGATGCAGAACACAGCAGAGCTTGAAGTGCCAGTCACCAGCCATGGACAAAGAACCTGCAGTCACTGAGGGAAAAATACTGACAGTTGCTGCACGTCAGACTCCAGGAGCCATTCTAACTTTAAAGGAAGGACGGAAAAGTAAATTAGATTCAACCTTTAAAGATTTGATAAGCCACATTAAGCCATTCTATCCAAGCACTAGAACAGGACAGGGGCAAGGTGTAATTGCAGTCTAGATTGACAGCACGAACTTCCTACATGAACTCATAAGCAGCCACTGCCCATAATTTCAGGTGCTTACCCAAGGTCCTCAATTCATTGTCACCAAACTGGGCTGCACTGATGTTCAAGAGAGAGTGGGAGAGGAGAGAGCGAGAGAAAGCGAGAGCCAGAGCAAGAGAGCCCCTCTGTAGGTGCTGCTAGGCTCTGGAGATGGAAGGAGCTCTGACTGACTACACACCAGAGACTCACACTGCTGATTTAGGTGCCTGAAATTAGGTGCAATGAATATGGGCCTTAAAAGTCTTCATAAATATGTTTCTAGGTTTCTTAAGAAGTCAAAGAAGACCTTTGGAGCATTTACAATACTCAGATTTTGAACTCTCACGTATTACAGTATTATTAGGAACCTAAGTGTTATTGCAGAGCTAGCCTAGCTCCTACCATCTTTATGCTTCATTTCTTTGTATATTCTTCTCTTTCCTAATATCTTTGTAATGTATTATGTATTTTAACTGTAAGCTGTTGCATTCTGGTGTTATATCTGACTATTTGCATGTGTAAGACTTAGGAGCTGTTTAAGTACCAGAACAAATAAAGACTTAAATAGGAGAAACAAGCAAAGTCTTTGCAATGAGAAGCTTATTTAAAAGTACAGCTGGAGTGTGCATGTGAACTGTTCTTTTCTCTGTGATCTACGCTTGGCTTCATAAGAAGTTCAAAAAGCAGTAATCTACTGATCCTAATGGGCATGTGCAAAAACCCTTAATGATTTAGAGTGTTCTTCAAATATTCAGCAACAGTACAACTAGGTGTTTCTGAAGAAAGTTTTTCTGTAGAGATTTCACATGTATTTTAAGAGATAACAGGAGGAAAGTGTAGAGAAAAATGAACACTTTAGAAGTTACAGCAATTAGAAAAGACATTATTATACACGTTCTGTAGCACCGCAGTACAAGTAAGTATTAGACCAAAGAAATGCTTTCCCTTCCTTTCATAATGCACTGCAGCTTCTAATTATAATAGTAAAACTGAACAGTTAGAAAGCAGAAAAGCAGAAAATGTTCTTAAAGTCTTCCACAACAGTTCAGCAAAATTTAAAAAAGCAAATTTAAAATGAAAGTTTAACATACCATTTTCTGTGTGCTTCCAGATCTGGTAGATTTTTTGTTTGAAGAGTCTGTAAATCAGAGCAGAAGAAAACAGCATAAAAGTGGTCCCCCTGGTTCAGATGAGGTCCAGAGGAGAGTAAAATATGACATAACTTACTCAAGACAACAGCAGTAATCACTGCTCTATTACTACTCTTCACCTCAACTGCAACTTGAGAAATAATTGAATGTGAAACAACTGTTGCAACCCACTTCCTCAAATATTTGTACTTAAAACAACAGTACCTCATTTTCTGCTCCACCCCTAAGAAATAATGGAGTACTCTTATTTTCCCCCTGAATGAGTAATTTTCACATTACTCATAAATCCACGTGCTTTTATTCTGCAGTTTATATGCTGCAATTTACTGTTTTCTTCGTTACTTTTGAACAGTTTTCATTTCAACTGCATTTTACCTTGCTACAGTGTCACACCATAAAGAACTATAAGACCTACTCAGAAGAGATAAATATTCAAGCCACAGGGAACTCTGAAGGGGGACAGTTGTGAAGTATTTGGCCACAAAATTTAAAATCAATCAGCTGGGAGACAAGCACACTACATAAGGGTAACCAGTCACTTCAGACAATTAACATTTGCAGGAGATCAAGTTCCTCCTTTCACCCATCCCCCTTTTTTAGTATAAGTTGCATGAATAGAGATACAGACATGGTTAATTGATGTTAAAAATTGTTTAGATTTAGAAGTTTAGTAAGTTTTATAATTATTATTATTATTTTGGCATTCATTCCTGATGCAAATAGCTTCAAGAACTGGGACAGTTCTAAGCTGAACACTTTATGGAAGAAATGTCTATTAAGTGAATGGGACTTTGAGGAAGGGAACCAAAATAAAGCATGATAAAAACGGTAGTGGTAAGGGCATAGGAAACAGCATACAGAAAGGTGAAAATTGCATGGGAGAGTGTAAAAGGGTCAGAATTAAAAATTACAAGGATAGACTTAAGCTGGTGACAATCCAGCATGACACAGAACACGGTGTCTGTCTGAGAGTTTCTTACTTAGAAGTCTCTGTGCTTAGCAGAACAGTCTAGTTCAATGATTAGGATATTTATTAGGTGGAGTTTGTGGGGGTTTTCATGTCTTCTTTCCCTACATATTTTTATTTATATTTTAAATAGCAATTCGTAATTTCTTTCACCATGATGGAGCTGAGAAACTCATTTCAGATGCCTAGAACCTGAAGAATGAACAGGGAAAGAATTTGCAGTCATATTTGCAAATTCCCTGTGTTTAGAGTCTGAGTCATTTAGACACGAACACAAACCCAAGAAAGTCATTGCCATTTTAATCAGGGCCTAGGAAAAGGCTCATTAATTCCCAACTATATTAATTCGGGACTATATTTCTCACCCTTGTGGCTGAATACTAAAATACTACAACAAAGTATGATTCCTCTGCTCTTTATTGATAACTGGATTTTGCTTTCCACGCAAGATGCACTGAGGTTTTCACTGAGTGCTACTGTAACTAATGCAGAAATCTTACTAAAATCCTACTATGTGCTGCAAGGACATTCAACACATTTCTAGTAGGATGAAAACCTGCACTACAAACACTAGTTATTCCGCTCTGGATTTTTCACACCCTATGTGACCACAAAGGAAAGTTACCTTCCACTCATTTATAATTATTCACCAAATATGCTTAATTAATCATGAAAGAAGAGACTGAGTTGGCACAAGTTTGACTGTGTATGTTGATTTCTTCAAGCACCCAGCCATTCCCTGGTACATGACACTGGAGCATGAGACGCTTAACGTCCACTTGCTTTGATTGCAAGTAGGTTTTCTAAATCACAGTGTCCAGTAACGCAACCCTGTAATCTTTGACAGGTGCTCAGTATCTTTGGAGATCTCCCTTGCAGCCTAAACCTACAAACTGTGGAAAGTTTAAGAGCTGTACTGACACTTAGCATTTCCTTTTGGAATAAGGCTGACTTTTTTATATTAGGAATTTGCTGTCACCCATCTAAGAGCTCGAGTTTCAATTCTGTTCAAAGTGAAACTGCAGCTTTTAGCTGAACACCAATAGAAATGCAGAGTACTTTTTTGCCGCCTTTTTTTCTTTTTCTTTTTTTTTACCTAAGAAATGTGGGTAAAAAATTACAATATTTTCCTTCAAAAGGTGGGAGTAAATGTACACTAGCATAGAAGTCCAGAATTTCTGAACTATAATTTGGTTTTTAAAGGCACAAGGAGTCACTGATTTACTGATTTCAAAAGTTCGGTTTCCATCAGATGCTGCACAAAATGTCTTTTGTCTGTGTTGTGAAACACAAGGAAACTGAAAGCCAGTTACTGCATCACATGTTAGGGGAAGATTCACTGGTAACACTAAATGTATATTGCTGCCTCTGTGAAAGAAGAATATCATTTAAAATAAAGCAGGAGTCCTTAATTGTCTAAATCCTTTGTGTAGAGGTTTGGTTGTCAGTTGGCTTGTAATCAGATCAGTAAACTCACATTTCCTTTCTTTTTATTCCTAATGTCTTGCAGTAAAATCTTTTCTTTATAGTGCCAACCCTCATATCAAGAATGATGATACCACCCCACATATTCATGGTTAATACAACATTCAGTGTAAGATTGCATAATTTACCCAGGAAATTATTCAAGAAAACCAGTTAGGTTGTGCACTTTTGAAATAAATAAGCTGACTCTTCAAAGTGATGTAGACAGATGTACGAAAAGAACCACAAAGAGACATGGACAGGAAAATTGAGGAAATTAAAACAAAATGACTTGCAGAAGCCTTAAAGCTTCTGTATGTATGATCTGTGTATGTAATGCAGGATCCTTGCTGATAGTAGTTGCAGAAATGTGTATTAAACACTAAAAGTAACCAAAACAATAAGGAGAAGACAGCAGTGGAGGAGACTGGCCAAAAACAAGGGCAGAGGAGTACTCAGAGCTCTGGTGAGGGAGGAGACCCAAACCACCCAGGGCGCTGAGGTACCACTGAGGGAGCCTCCTCTACCACAGAAATAGTCTTGGTCATTTCTGAAAGCTGAGGCTGCCCCAGGCTACATCTGTGCCAACACTGACTGACTGGTGTTTACAACAGGTTACACTTGTGTACTGGAAGCAAAGGTGCCTGCCACTTTTACTGAAAGTGAGTTGCCTTCAAGAGAGGTAGAAGGCATCCAGAACTACCTGAAATAAGATGGAGCTGTTTTCCAAGCTCTCCAGGGTCAGCAATGCAGCTACACCTCTCCTGTTTGTTTCTTCCTAAGGGACTGATAAGATAGAGTAGCCAGAGAGGGCATCCCTGCTTTTCTCTGGGAGATGAGGACGAGAAGGAGTGCCAAGGCAGTAATGTTGGGAGCAGTGGGGCACGCTAATGTAGGAACTGCTGGCAAATAATAAAACTGGCCGGTTTAGAGGAATTCTGGCACTTGTGAGAGAGATATCCTCAACTCCTACTTTTTATTGATAACATTACTAGCCTTTTTTAATGTTTAATATAGGTAATCTTGCCATGGTTTATGAAGTCATTCTCAGGTAAAAGCACTGAGAGAGTACTGAAATAACCTCTGCAGAACAAGATGGAACTCAGACACTGCTGGACCCAAACAAATCACGTATCAGGAAAACAGCTTCAAAGGAAATAAAGGCTTAAGATTAGGGCAAGCAAGTGTAATGAGGCTCATATTAAACATGCAAGCGTGTTAATATTCTGATTTATTATAGTATTTGATATTCCTTTTTCAAAAATTGTGCATGACATTTTTATGGCTGAGGGCTACCACTCAACAGAGAAGGAAATGGAGCTGTTGTACCAAGTCCAGAGGAGGGCCACAAAGTTGATAAGGGGACAAGAGCACCTCTCCTACAAAGACAGGTTGAGAAAATTTGGGCTATTCAGCCTGAAGAAGATCTCATAGCAGCCTTCCAGTATCTGAAAGGGGCCTACAAGGAAGCCGGAGAGGGACTCCTCATCAGGAACTGTATTGATAGGACAAGGAATAATGGATTGAAATTGAATGGGTTCAAACTGACATAGAGAAAAGAAGAAATTATTTGCTCTAAGTGTGGTGAGGCACTGGAACAGGTTACCCAAAGCAGCTCTTGGGTGGAGATAAAGCTGGGTTAATAAATAAGAAATAAAAAAGGGTAGATGATGGAAAAATGATCACTCACCACCTCCTCACAGTAAAGCAATGCCCAGCTGGCCTCACAGTGACATCTGGTTTTGCCAAACCCTCATCCCTCCACTCTCCATCCCAATTTTATTGCTGCACATGGAACTATAATGGCTTGGGTTATCCCTTTGGTCCGCTGGGTTCTGCAAACTTGGTTGTGTCCCCTGCCAGACTCTTGCTCATCCGCAGTCTACTCACCAGTGTAAAAAGGCCTTGAGGTTCTGAATCTACCCTCCCAATTCTCTCCCAAACCAGGTTGTGTGGAGCTTGGCTGCCAGCCTGGGGCAGCCACCACTCAACACACCAGAGACCAGAGCACTGGCATTGACAGCAGACGCCTGACAAGCAACTGAGAAAGAGACTTGTACAGTGAAAACATGCTCAGATTTCACTCCCAATAGTCCACTGCTTCAGCAACAGCCTCTGAACATTTGACACTTCAAACCCCTGGAGTCTATGGCAAGAGGTTCCAGAAAGGCTGCAAATGTCAGGTATTCTTACCAAGAAAGGCAAAAACGTATACTTCCACAAAGGCAGGAGAACAAGACAAAAAAAAGTTTCTAGACAAATATGAGCTAAATCCTCCAACTTATGCTATGCAATGTGGCTTTTCTTCATCATTTCAAAATGATGCTGCTGAATGAGGAATGTTTCCCACCAGGTTGAAGTGTCAGCTGATCTTCAGACCAGAATCCAGGCATGGAGGGGGGAGCATAGAGCGTTAAACGCCAAACACCTCACAATTCTCTGTTTCCATGGCTTTAATTCCGTCAAAATGGATGCGGTTTTCACAGAGCTGCTGGAATTCACCCATAACTCTTCATAAGCATTTCAAGTGCGCAAAAGGCAGCAGACACAGTAAGCTTAATTCTGCCATTTTCCTTCTGCTCTTTCCCCCATCTCATTCTGTTAAACAGCGTTGAGTAGGTTTACTTACAACCATGCGAGAAATACAAACTTCAACTGCTCATGAAATGTTAACTCGGACTCCCAAGGAAATTTAAACATTGTATCCCTTCTGTCAGACCATAAAAAGAAGAAGGACACCTTATTATGAAGATGTGTGCCAGTCTGGTGTGATTAACGGTTCATCTGTGTGTCCAAGACAGCTGCAGCACAATTCATGAACAAGGTTAGAATGTAGGCATTGACTCTCATGCTATTTGGCCTGTGCAGGGCATGGTCTCCAAAAAAAGTTTCAAAAGAATAGAAGGGCAAGAAATCTCTTGGCACAAGTAATTTTGAAGCTTTATTTATAGTACTTGTGCACAGAAAAGGCAAACGATTCAGCATTTTATTTGGAACAAAGATCTGATCTATAAAGCAACTGAATTGATATCATGTATCATATACCTTTTGTGTAGTATTAAGTTGCAAACTTTGGTATACTCAAGTCGTTACCCCCCAGGTCTGTGGCCACTTAACTGCTAAGTAATATTTTCAAGACAATAGGTTAAATCATCTTATATTTAAGAAATTTCTTTACAAAACCCCCACAATTCTGTAAATTCATTTCCACTGTGTTATAACAGTTTTGAAAATTCAACTGTAATGAGGAATTCCTCTGAGAACTAGTGGCTTAACTGAATTTTCATCACGATAACTTATATACCCCATTTGTGTATTCATCACTGAAAGCAGTACAGGTGAAATTCTGTTTTACTCATTCCCATGTAGGAGGAATAATTCCACAGAAGCAACAGAAAATTACTGGGGGGGGGGGGGGAGAATGAAGACCAAATAGATTTATTCTCAGAGAAACAAACAAACAAAATAAAAGGCTGTCTTGGCTGGAGTGAAAAAATCCACTTTATAAAACAGCATTTGATATAGGTAGAGCACCATAGGTTCAGTGGCTGCACAGTGAAGTATTGTGGTACTTTGTAACAGAAACCTGATGATCTATTGACGGTGCAGTTTGAAAATAAAAATAATAAATATTTCAGCTACTTTTTAATCACGTAGATATGGGTAGAGACCAATTCATATAAGTGTGTTTAAGTTTTCTGTTTGGACTTTGCACAGTAAACATTTACAATATTAACAGGAAAACTGCTACAAAAATATTCATATTATCACAATCAGAGAATGGTAAAAACTACGAAGAAAAAAGGAAATTTAAACCAGATTGCTAATGATTAAAGGTTGGTCCTTATTATTGAAATAAGGGATACCAATAACCCCAGGAATACCGAAACATTAGTCTTACAACTGCAGACAGTAACTGCATGGAACGGATGTTATGCAAATCATCTAATGTAATCATGTCATGTCATGGCAGGGCTTCGCGAACGAACATGAAGCGTACGAAACAATTAATACTATGTGTATGTCAACAGTTCCTCAAAATTAGCATGACCTTTACATACTGTTAGGGCTTACAAAATATTATTCATGGTAATTAAATATAAAAAACAAACAAAAAAACCAGCTGCCTGCCCAACAGATTAATACATACAAGATACTCAAGTCTGCAGCACTTAGCTGAACACAGAAAATGATCTTACATGTATACATCTCATTAAGATCTGTGAAGAATTTGTAGTTCTCTATGGAAAAATGGATCCAAAACAGCAGTTTGGCAGAAAGTGAGGACAGGCACATAAAAGAGAACTTAAGCAACACAGAAAACTTTCAGACTCTTGAGGCAATTCATAAGGTTGCTTCAAGATGGAGATTTATTGCCCATTTATAACAAACAAGTGGTGATTAAACATACAAGCTCTGGAATTGTACAAAGATACTCATTTCTTGTGGTTGATGTCCATCATTAAAAACAGTGCTAGCTTAAGGGACCTTTGCAAAGATGCAGTGTAATCTCCTGCAGTTACAAGGGCACATGACTGAACAGGTAGGACACAGATTCACCATTGTGTGTTCTTCGAATTGCCTCTGCCAGGATCATGGAAATGTCAATAAACTGAAAGAAAAATCAGTAAGAAAAATTTTATGGGATGCCAAGAACAATAAAACTATGCAGTTTATAAACATATAGACACATATTCAATCTACCATTGTGTTCTTTTATTTCTAGGAAGAATTGTAACATTAAAACTTTAGGTATTGAACATATACATAATAACTGCACTGATACAAAGTAGAACTCAAAAACTGAGTAAGAAAGCACTAAGATTGTTGCACAGTAATATCGTTAAGACTTCTGATAAAAGGCATGTTGTGAAAAACCCCCACTATTCTTGCCATCAGATGGCAGTGTCTGCTTGACACAAATACAGTTTAGAGGAAGCACACCTTTTAAGTGCTTGTCTTGTTTCAATAAATACCAAATAAATGTTAGGCTTTTAAAAAAATCCAATAATGCATTAAAACCCCTAATCTTTTATGCTTTGCTCCACTCTATACTAAAGAAAGCCTCCAATGAAACACATGACTTCCCAGAACAATTCCATTAGTGTTTTTCAAGAAAAAAGTCTAAGATTTCTGTGGCCTCCACAATAACATAAGTTCCTGCATGAAAATACTGTATGATTAATATTGATTAAAAAAAAAACCCCACCAAAATCCAGTCAATTTTACATTTGCCACTCTTTCACAAGCAAGCATACTCAAGATGTGGCAAATATCAAATATTTTGCAATGCTCTATTGTACTACCTGAATCCCCTTAAAACAGTTCTTTGGCATGTTTTAGTAAAACTTTTTGCAAACCATGTATTTCAGAATATTAATTTCCTCTCAAGGCACAAATTCTAGCACCAGTGAACAGTAAAACACAAAACCAGAGTTTAAAGAAATTAAACAAAAATACTACTGTACCTGTATTTTTGGGCAGTGTTTCATTTTCTCCTCTTGGGGGATTGTATTGGTTACCACAACAGCCTCAAACGAAGCATTATTAATCCGAGAGAGGGCAGGACCAGAAAAGATGCCATGAGTGAGAATGGCATAAACTTTAGTAGCTCCAGCAGACACCAACCTGTAGAACACACAAGAAAAGTATGACGTGATGCATGTTTACATACACAGCTATAGATAAAGCCAGATACAAATCTCTAAAATACATTTTACTCACAAATTCCTACACATAAAATACCTACAAAATAATTCAGACATTTGTATAACCTGAAAAAGTTTAGAACTGTCTCAAAAAAAACCCAAAACCAACCCCATACACTGATAATTAAATAAAAGAGTTCTTATTTGCAGCAGTGATACTAATTTAAATTGCTGCATTTTGACCCTATCAGCACAACACACAACTGAACTCGAGTACAAGTTTTCTATGTTAAAATCAAGTAGGTTGGACGGCAGCATTCACAACCCTATTGTGTTTCCATTATCGTCCACCTTTATTTTCATCTGCAATTCAAAGAGTTCTGCTTGGAAGGAGTTTCTGAGGAAGAACAAATGTTAATGATTAAAAGCCTAGTTTGCTGCAAGGTTGAGAGAAGACATGCTGCTGATGCAAGCACTCAGCAAATTGGTGCAGCAGAGGAGAAAGAAAAAAGAAAGTATAAATCAGAGAACTAGAACACCTTGTGAATAAGTCAAAATATCTTCAATTTGTTTTTTTACTGGCCTCGATGCCTCTAAATGCTCAGCTATGTCCTAACTGCTTTTCTAGCCTTGCAAACAGAGACCCTGAAGAATGGCATTTTATCGGATCATCACAAAGGCACAGGAGGAAGCATAAGAGAGGGAAAAAAAACCCCACAGAAACATCACCTCATTTTGAATGACTAAACAAAATCAGTTTTCTGGTCATTCTCAGCAATACATTTAGTAGCTGCAAGGAGGTAAGTAACCTCCAAGGAGGATGCACCTTGACAGAGTAGGTACCAAGGGTATGTGCTTAAGTTTGTACTTAAGTAAGTTGATCTGCTGTATCTGAAAATACATTTCTTAGTTCATCTGCTTGTTATGCATCTAGGTTGCTAAGATAAAAGGAGTTCTAAGAAGTATTTTGGTGATCAAGTCTAACTAAACACAAAGTACATCCCACCTAGATCTGACTTTACTGAAAAGTACTACTTCATGCCAACAATATGATATAAGGCAGCATCACTCAAGCAAATGCATCTTTCTTAGTGAACACTGCAGATACTTTGAAGGTGTTTGATGGTTTTAAAATTTGGTCTCTAGAAATCTACTGCAGGTAAATAAAGAGTGCTTCTTTCATAAGAGGAAAAAAATAACGGCCTTCTTTTTGACAGGAATTAACTTCCTCTAAGCACAGGAGTATAAAAAAAAATATTGAAGGTTAGGCAGTTTGTGATTTTGACTGTAAAGTGCATTAGACAGCCTAAATCTCTTTCAAGTTATATGACATTTTATTTATTCTGTGCTCTTCCTAAAAACAAATAATGTATTTCTGTAAATATTTTCTCAATTCCATGTTTTACAGAAGGACACAGTTTGATCACAGAACTGTGACCTATAGACTCAAGGATCAGAATGACTTCATGTTACAGATGTCAGGCTGGGTTATAGGCATGCAGGAAGACTGCATTCATCAGTTGTCTCCAGGTTGCAGTACAGTGAGAACAGTGAGCCAGTTCACAGTAATACTTACTTCTCTGCTGCATGACATATTGTGCCACATGTGTCAGCCATATCATCGACAAGAATTGCTACTCTATCTTTCACGTCACCAACCAAGACCATTCTGTCCACTTCATTTGCCTTCTTTCTTTCCTTATGAATGAGAGCAAATTCCACATTCAGTCTATCAGCAATTGAAGTAACCCTGAGTTATGAGAAGAAATACACCATATTTAGAGAACCATTTTAAAAGAAAGAACAGTCATACATATGTATTTGTCACAAAACACAGTTTTTGTTTCCTGGCTTTCAAATTACCACAGCAAAAACTTTTGCAAGGAATGAGACAGGCAGAAATAATCTTAATTCATTGCTAATAAATACAACCAGAGTGTCTTAAGCTATACTCCAAAAATTGATTTTTTTAATTGAATTGATTTTGGTTTTCTGTCATTAAGTGTCTGGCTTTGAAAACATTTCAGCTTTTCACAAGCTTTTATTAAGCTGCTGCAATACAAGTCACACTAGGTAATTTAAAGCAGAGGAAATTCTAAGTCAATTCTAAGCCTACCGGAGCATGCACTTTAATATTCTAACTGAAAAATACCATTGCAGGATGTGAAACCAAACCAAAGGGGAAAAACCAAAACAGGTAACAGAGATTAATAATTCTTTTCACAGTACTTGAATAGTAATCAAGTAGCTTACTTCATTAATAATTCCCTCAGCATCCATCTGCTTGACAAAGATCTTTTAAAACTATTCAGGGTGACCTCTGCTGGCCAGACAAACTTCCAATAATAAATTTAACTTGTTATAGACTTCCGATTGCTTTCTTCAGTTTAATATAACAGAGCTTTTAGGTATCAAGACACAGGAATAAACAATTCCATGCTGTCTTTTTAAATGCTAGTGCAACCTTGTAACATGTATTTTTAGAGTATGTTTAGAGTGTTGTTAACAAGCTTCTCAACATGTATGGTTAATAGAGTTTTGTTTCTTTACCACTTAAATATGAAGGAGTTGTTACAGTATTTCAACAACTGCATAATAAACAAAAAATCCAAAAGTTTTGAAATTTTTTGTGAATAGTGTGATTTAATAGCAAGTCTCAATACCTCAGAGGCATTAAGATATCGATAGAATTTGCATGCCTTATTTCAGTCACAACATTTAATAAGCTGGGGAACAAACAAACAAATAGTAAGAAACAAAAAGAATTCAGATATTTTAAATAAGAAGATGGATTTTTTTTTAAAATTAATCCTTACTGATTTAAATTTTGAGCCAACTCATGTTCAATTTTCACATTCTATTCACTTTCCATTAAGTATTACTTTGTAGTTCTACATATTTTAAATGGAAAGGCCAAACCATATTCTTCACATTACATTGCAGGAGGTGAAGGAGAAGCTGTGACTTTATTGAAAACAACATCTGCCCCTACTTAACCAGCAACTGTTTGGTTGCATTACAACAAAGATACTAAAGATAGACTGCAACTATCTATATTAAATACAGTGAGAGTGATCTTCAAAAAATAAACTTTTATGATTAACTTAATAATACATAAATACTGGGCAGGGGAAAAAATGCTGCCTTGTGACTTGAATTCTAAGCAAAGGTTGTATTTTGTTTAAAAACAAAACCAAACAAAAACAATTTCAAACAAAAAACAACTGTGAAAATAACAGTATCCAGACAGGAATGAACAAAGAAATTTAATCGACTGAGTCATCTGACCTTTAGAATGCTTTCTATAGTTTATATTCTTTACATCCTTAACTTGATTAATCTAAAAACGAACAACTATGGAGTTGTAATCAGTCTTATTTCCTTACTAATCACTGCAACATGAACACTCACAAAAGACCCAAAGATTTCAATTAAAAGAAAATTATGACAATCTTTCACATTTTTCCCCATACTACATTTCAGACATATAAATTGCTATGGACTTATAGGATTATTATTTCATTTTTCTTTGTTCCCTTTGCAGCAGCAGCACAACCAATAAAACTTGAGAATAAGCATCTTGCCTCAATGGCATGCTTTATCACCTCACCAGCCAGTGTGCTACCGAGCTTTTGCATTGGTTTACACTCAATCGATACCAAATAAAAGATAGTCTGCTAAGTGAGTAACACATGCTGTGAATGAAGAAACGAACTAAGTTTTCTATTTTTTCCTTTTGCCACTTCACTCCCTTTTTTCAGTATTTATAATGCAAAACTCAGGGTCAATAGGCTTACAGCTCGAATGCAATAACACAAAGAAAAAGGAAATAAGAGACAAGCAAGCTCTTACCTAAATGCCAGCAGGTACAGTGGGAATAGGTCATATGTTTTGATAGAGAATGGAAGCTTAGGCAATTCCAGAGTGAAGCAGGAAGAGGTGCAGCAACTGGACTAAAGAAGCAAGCAGCAGGAAAAATCTCTCCCCTCCTGTGGAGGGATTCAGCTAATGAGGCCACATCCAGGGAGAGAGAAAAATATTTTCTTTAGAGTATAGGAAGGTCCTGAATGTTTTCAAGCACAAACAACATTGGAAGGACTGTTTTTACAATGTAGTTGCATTCATCAGTGATGTACCCTATATCTTGCATATTTCATAGAGGAAAATAGAAGACTAGACAAACTAGTTCATTAACCACTAACTATATGTAAAACTAATAGTTTTAAGCTTGTATAGTACCTTTTTGCACCACCTGCATCAGGTGAGACTATGATACAATTTCTCCACTCAGGAATGTTCTCTTTAATCCACTGCAGCACTGCAGGTTCTGCATACAGGTTATCTACTGGAATGTCAAAGAAACCCTAGTCCAAAAAAGAAAGAATTTCATGAATATATGTTTGTATCTTACCTGAAACAAAGACACAGGGAAAGAATCAAGCCTTTGCCTTTCTGAATGGCAGAACTTGAATTAGTACTTTACACTGGCCTAATTCTGCCCTCTGGTACTACTGTCAAATGCTGCTCAAGTCAAACAAATACTAAGGTCTCTAAAAATCTCCCTCAAGAGTAGTGAATCAGAGAACAGATGTTCTCAATTGACATAAAAAAATCAGTAAAGGTGATCACCTTCAGGCACTCAAGTAAATTCATGCTAGTGAAAAGCTCTCAAAAAATCCAGTGAGTAATACATAACTTTCATAAATTTCAACTGCTTGACATGAACAGCAGTATTTCAACACAGGGAAGACTCCAGCTAGTATTACTTGAGCAGTAGAATCTTTGTTTTTGTCCAAATTGTAAAGATAAGAAACCTATGTTAAACCACAAATGAAACTACTTCTTATTTGAGTGATAGCCATCAAGCATAAGAAGAAATTCTAATTAAACAGAATGCCAGACCTGGAAGATAAGATATTTTCTAGAAAAAATAAGGTATTTTAAAACAAGGTACACATGAGAATGACGAATTATGTCTGTCCTATTACTGAGCAAAAAGTTTTGTGATTTGCTGGATTCAGCAGTAAACCAGGTAAGTGTTGCAAACCTTCATCTCCACTTCTTTTAAGAGAATACTGTACCCTTTGTTGTAGCAACAAAACTCTACCTAGGGCAACACTATAATTCTGACAAGGCTCAGATTAAGAGAACTTGCCGCAAGCCAGTATATTTTATGTTCTGGAAGCTCTTACATTAGGCTTGGCAAATTTTACTGAAGACTCCAATGCACAAATATTTGAAATGCCTGCAAAATCACCCCATAAAATCAAGACTGGTCCCTTTCTAAAACGAAATTTAATTAGAAACAGGTAGGGAGACTTTCTCTGAACCCTGTGAGTCCTGTACATAGCCTATCAAAACCATGAGAAAAGGCAGAGAATTACTACTAGCCTTTCCCATCAGTTCAGTAGAGCTCCTAGGCACAACTAGTAAGAACCAATAGTTACCTGGATCTGAGAAGCGTGCAAGTCCATGGTGATGATGTGGTCAGCCCCTGCAACTGACAACATGTTGGCAACAAGTTTTGCAGAGATTGGTGCACGACTCTGAGGAATAAAGCACAGATGCTTTAATTTTAACAATATTTTGACTAGATGCAAGGAGTAAGTAGTTTAGTTACTTTTATTGTTTTTTTTTCTTTAGAATATTTGGAATCTAAACATGAAAAGTTCCAGAACTTTTGCCAAACTATCCTGTCAATAGCTTGTCTTGCTACTAGGGTTTTGAAACTCAGCAAAGTATTCAGGTATATCTAAATCAGTTTGCACAGTCTGCCTAATAATGCTTTGTATTAAAAAGATATAAAATTGGGGATATAGTTTTCCAGTTCTTCTGCTTACAACTTTCCTATAGCAGAAGACAATCTCTATTTCTCTAATTCACTACCCTACACAGACATCCAACTCTAAAGCAACTACTCTGTTCTAAAAGCACTGCAAAAACCATAGATCAAAGGTAAAGTGAACCCAACTTTTGAGAACACTGCTTTAAAACAATATTAGTATCAAGCATTTCTTCATAACACATTAAAGTCTATAGCAGATCCTTATCGGTAAGGGTCTTCTACTCTAGCCTATTTATTTATTCTTTTTTTGTTAATTCATGTTTAATTCTTGGATGCAATTAGGAGTTTAGAATTCCCAAAAGAGACAGGAGGAAGTTAAAAAAAAAAACCCTAAGAAGTGAAAAGAACAAAAGAAAAAAAAATCTTATTAACAAGGTAATGCCAATTTCAAAAGCTCTTTAAAAGCATGCAAAACAAAGAGCAAAGTTAAAAAAAAAAAAGATAGAAACTATGACTGGAAGATACCCCACTTTTGATTTTGGAGAAACTTCAAAATTTTATCAGATTTTTTTAAGCTCTGTAAAAAGCAATGCTCCCCTGGACAGCTTTCTCTAACAGAAATACTAAACAAAACCTGCTGCTTTCTTTTTGTCAATCTTTAAATAGGGCTAATAGCTGGCAATAACACTAGCATGAAGGCAGAACTGCCATTCAGTCTCTGTCTCACGGGCAGACTGGTTTTTGCTGGCACAGTATTCTCTCCTGCGAACTCTCTTTATCAAACAGCCTCATTTAGCCGCCTAGGAACCTCCTCTCCATCCACACCCCACACACAATTACAGAGTATCTCTGCTTTACTTCCATTGATGCTCAAGGGCATAACTGACAACGACCTGAATCACTTCCAATTTAACTTAGATTCTTTTCCGTCTGTGTCCTGTCAAGGAACCAATATTTTCCTTAAAACTTCTGCTAATTTAGGTGGAAACTTGTCATTTCTGTTTTAACCTACAGATTGACAACATACTTCCAGAACAGAAACTGAGATGGTGCAGCCTTTCTCATGGCTAGATACAGCATATCACTATCATTACTGAAATTCTTCATTCTGAAAACCATGCCTTTTGGGCCCTGTGTTTCACAGAACATGACCACCATTTGGTCTGCGTAAGATACACAGAAGGCAGATACAACATCTAGCACTTCCCTAGATCTCTGCAATTCAGATGCAGAAGATGCAGATTCCATAAGAATTCATCATTACCACTTCAGCACAGTTGATTTTCCACTTACTGAGGACTGTGGTGCTCTTAATTTCAGTTCTGTAAGGTCAAAGTTCTCCAAGGCTTTCTGGATATTTCTATTATTAGTAGCAAACGTTTTGTTCGTGCCGTTTGAATTCCTGATCATAGCATCTGACATTTTTAAGCTGGACTTCAAAATATTCTCAAATCTCCGGCAACATCTAACAAAAGAAAGACTTAGTATCTACTCTTTTTATTCTATCACAATGTTCTCTTACCAGCTCTTCACAGAGATTTGTTTTAAAGCTTCCACTAAGCTGGACTAACAGGTGATACTGAAATCAGAAGTTTGCTCCCCTGCTTGTCCCACTCCTGGCTTTCCAGGCTAGACACTTTCACCACTTCCCTTGTGCTGCAGACCAGGACTTGCCTAAACCAACAGCAGCCATGTGAGTTAGCTGCTCAAGTGGAAGGGAAGGGAAAAGCAGATGGCAAACCAGGACCACCCCCACTGGTAGAAACAAGTAACTAGTTCAGGCTAGCAGCTAAAGGCAAATTACATTCTTCTCAGAGTTTGGTTTGCCATTTTCACTCCATCCAGCACACTGAATTTTGTCTTTGGTTTTTTTCATTTTGTTCAATATGAATACCATTCAGTTTTTCTCATGTATCAGTACCATGAGTATCACTATCACAAAAAAGACCCAAACAAAATACTTTCCTGCATCACATTCTAATATATACGTTACCAGTTGGTACTTCTTTCAGCTGCTGGCCTTGCAGGCTGCCTTCCCAGAAGGAAAAACTTGAAGTTTTACCACTAGGTAACTTGTTTTAGCACATATGCACACATCACAGATTGCCTATGTGTTGGTGGACAGAGGGTCTTGTAAGGCAAGTTAGCCAGACAACAATATCTGTTTTCTCAAAAATGGGCTAACAGGACATTAAGACAAAAGAAGTTTGCAGCTGACAGCTTCCTTTACCCAAAATTGTGCATTAAAAGAAAACCCACATGACACATTCAAAAGGATTTAATATTTGCATTAATATTAAATTAATATTGCTTGCATAGAACGTAAGTTTTGTGCTACAGTATGATCCAAATTGAAGATTATTTTAAAATCAAAGACAATATATTCATGGGAACTTCAGATAACCTGGCCTCATTATTCAGAAACTTGGATGACAAAGATGTGAAGTCATGATTTTCTTTATATTGCAGTTTGTAAGGTTTGCTTCTGATGACAGAGGTAAGAACAGAGATTCACAGTATTCATTGTTCCATTCTTTGATACAATTTTAGATTGGTTTCAGAATTATTAGTGTGAAATGCAGCATTAAATTAGGTACAGAAAGTAAATTGTAGAAAAATCACTTGAATTACCAGGAGCAAGGGGAATCCACAAAGCTAATGTAAACAACCTAACGAGTAACTGGGCAATGGACACACAGCTGAAAGTAAAAGTTGTCCACCAAGATCAAAGCTCTGTTGCCTTCAAGTATCTTATTACATTGTCTTGCTCAATATTCATCACATGCATGCTGAACCAAAAAAAAAAAAAAAAAAAAAAAAAAGATTTATAACTGGAATTTTCACTTCCAAGAAAGCCAGTTGTGAAGTGTACGGATACTGAATGTTCACTAATGTATTACTCAAATTTATCATTTCAAAAATGAGATATGCTTTGAAGCTTCAGAAGTTGACAGCCATTATCTTGAATGTCCAAATAAATTTTTAACTAGAATCTAGGAGTTTTCTTAAAGCAAATTATTCTAAAGGATTACTGTCATGGCCTAGGTGAAACACAACTGAAATCAAGAAGTGAAACTGGAAATGTTCCTAGTTATACATAATATAACCCAGTAAGTTTCACCCTTTAAGGCCTCATTAATGGAAAATGCATAGTGTTAGATTTAAAAAAAAAAAAAAAAAAGATACCTACCCAACGCTCCACGGACCCCTTCTACAAATCAAAAAAACAAAGTTACATAAGTGGTAGAACACCAAACTCACCTGTCACTGTACTTCTAACTTATCTCAAAGGCATCTCTGCAGTATCCTACAGAAATGTGTCCTGCCCACAGCTTGGAAGGTTAGCATAATTACAGGATATATAAATGCAGTTATGGCCAAAGCACAGACACATCTGAGCTAATTTTAAGTTAGGAAGCTTGTGCATCAGAAATATTCTGGTTTAGGGCAGCATGTGATTGAGTCTAAATTAATTTGCCAACTTTTCTAGGATTCTCAGTAAGCCTTTTTTTTAACTTCTATTTCCCATTTAAAGCTAGTCCAGGCTTAGTGCTAAAATTTCCCAAGTAGATTACTTGCTCAGAATAAGATTTGTACTGCTAAGACCTTTCCTTACATAAACAAGTCAAGAGCACTTTTATTGTTCTCAGCAATCATAACTACACAGAGGTATGAAGAATACATGGCTATTTTAAGCAGAAAGGACTCAGTCTATTTAGTTCTTAATGAATTAAAGTCAATAACTTAAATTCAAACCAGAAAATAGCATTGCACTAGTGAAGATTATACTGCTTCAGTGTATAGTCAAGCAAACTACAGCAATATCTTTCACCATAGAAGAAAATCTGTGTACAATCATAGGAAGAAAATGGCTGGCACTTTACTGACACTTCAGGCAGCATACAAAGCTTGTGCACTCAACATGGGTCAAAGAACAAGTGATGTGATGCAATCCAACAGTTGGAGGAAAGATGTCCCTGTCAATAAGCTGCCCCATGTCGACAACTATATTATAGCTTATTTTGCAACATGGAGGTCAACTACCAAGGTTAATATCCAGAGATGGCAAACATTTTCTCAACTGCAAAACAGAGGGGAGAAAAAAACCCCAACATAAACAAAAAACCGCATTTTGTCTAAAATTCTGGAATTAGAGACACAGAACAGCCTGGAAAAAAATCTCTAAATCCCTATTAATCAAAGTCATTTTCCTAGGCTATCCATCTTCACATGCCATTTCCAAAATACAAAACGCTCCTTGATGGCATGCTGTGCCACCACACTGGGGGTTTAAGTGCCTCTTGGAAGTCTACCAGATGGATTTTGACTACCCTTAACAAGACATAATCTAGATGCACGGAAAATTTGGAGTATACTCATCCTTTTCCTACACCAAGAACTTAGAGGATGGTCCGGCAGAATCTTCCCATATGAATTGGTAAAATCAAAAGACAGTGAGATGCTTTCCTTCCTTTTCAACAAAATGTTTTTTGGTTCACTTTCAAGGTCTTTTGATATAAAGAATTATTTCACCTCTCCGGATCAAGGGAAAGCATTATTCAATACAAAACACAGCAAAAATGAAGTACCAAAACATGCAGGTAAAGAACAGGGTATTACTATTTAACTCCTGAATTCCATTTTTGGAAGAATAACAAGTGGGTCTTGGTAATATTAGTATGGTGTTACAGAGCCTGCTCTTAAAGAATGAGTATACCAGAAAAAACCTCTTGTATTTAGTTTTGTTCTTAGACATCACAGGCTGAGCATTACATGTTTTGTAATAACTGCTATTATTTTTAGCTTCTGCATTACTTCTCAGTCTGTTATTTTTTTTAATAAAAGAATATAAAGAACAACAGAAGGCTTTCAGGATGGGCTTGATGCCCAAAGTAAAAGGGAGGGGGCAGTGCATTTATGGGAAGTACAGGAGAGAGGCAATTTTCCCAAAAATACAATCACTGCAATCCGACCTTTAAAGCCAAAATCACATTTCTTATTAATTCTTTTCAAATGAATTTTCAAAAGTAACATTCACATAACCAATCAAGAGAGAAAAGTCCAGTTACCTACTTTTTAAAATCAGTCTTACTTGCCATAGAGAGTTTGTTACCGTGTTACCAACTTGGCTGACCTGATATATTTATCAGTTATGACAAATCAAATTCAGGAAAAGGGCACTAAAATGAGAAGAGTATTTATGGGGTTTCCATACAATTTTTGGTCTGCATATATCAAAGTAATTGTTATAAATATAAAAACTTCTTTTTAATCTGTCTGGCAGCAAAAAATAATGTTTTTATTAATTACTGTTATGAACTGCATATTTTATCAGTTCCTTCCATTTCACTCTGTTTAACCATATAGGCTAAAACCTACCTGCATAACTGTTACAGCAGTTCTAATTTAGGATTTAATTCCATGCAATTAAATTTCTAAAAAGGGTGTATTCTCCTCATATATAGAGATGGAAAAAACCCCAAACAAACCAACCCCAAAACTTTGAAAATGCAGGCAAAACCAATCCCATAAGGTGAGGTTTGCTAGCAAAGTACTCTGCAATATACCACACAAATATAATGTACCTACTTTTGCAAACTGAAGGCATGTCAATTAGCAAAACACAAGCAAATAAAAATTGTCTCACTTCATTCACCTATAAATAAATTAATTGAACATTTTACCAAAATAAAAAAAGATATGGAGGGGAGGGGGAATCAAATCTTTCAAATCACTTAAATATTTATGAAAATTATTAATCTCCAAAAATTCCAAGTGAGCAAGCTGAACAAAAGCCTTCCAAAATGACACAGTTCTTACCTACCTTGTCTTTCTTATCTTGCCTGGCATATGGAAAACATGGAATTACAGCAGTCACTCTGGACGATGATGCAATCTTGCAAGCATTGATCATGATGAGTAGTTCCATTAAGTTGTCATTTATTTCTCCACAGCCACTCTGGATAATATACACATCTTCCCCTCTCACACTTTCACCAATCTCTACACTGAAAGAGCAGGAGATGATCATTTCAACACTTGAATTACTTAAAAAGCACTACTAAAGAATAAAAAAAAAACCAAACAAACCAAAAACAAACAACAGTTTTGTTTTAACAAACTTCCATAGGTTTTCCATAAACTCTCCATTTAGATTAGGATTTTTATTTTTTTAACAGCAATTTGGATAACTGCCTCCTTGTAACAAAGACTATTTCAAGACAAGCCAGCCTAAAATTTACTTTAGCCTAAATATCTTCTTCATAAGGTGAGCACCAACCAACTCATAATTACAGCTATAACAGTGATGCAGCTCACATTGTTATTAAATTTGATACTGCTTTTTTTAGTCTATATGTTCTGTGTCCTTGCCATCTCCCAGGTAGATGGCCATTTAAAGAATAACCTAGATGATAAGTACAGAAATAGCATATTCAACTTCAGGCATTAAGTACTCCTTGCCTCAAAATACCTCCTTAAAAAAGGCAGTTATATTTCTATAATTATGATGTTACTATGTTCAGGAAGCAGGTGTATTTTAGAAGCTGGATATATCAAACCACACTCCAAAACCAAACATGTCATTAAGATCTACACCATGATGTTCAAGTAGAGTATTTTTAAAAGAAGAAAACCTTAGAGGAAAGCTACGAGGGCTGCTCATCAACAGCTTACCATGGCTCAATTCTCATGTTGTGTCCGTTGCTCTATTCACTCTGACTGTACTTACTTGCTTTGGTTCTTCATGATAGTATTTAAAAGAAATTTTATTCTTCCACAGATTTCAAGGCAAATTTTGGGACCAGTCACTACTCACACCACAGAATTCAAAAATTAAATAGAGCTTACAAATGAACAGGAAAAATAAAACTATTGAATGTATTCTTTCCCAATTCTAGATCCAAGCAAGAGAAACATACTGCTGAACCACATTAATTTTCACATCTGTTACTCCAAAACTTATGTATAAACTCAGCAGAATAATCTTCTTTTTTCCCTAAATCCATGCACAACATACAAAAAACAGACTTCCTAAATACTGAGGTGATCAGACCTTTTAAACCCATGCTCTACTAAGTTAGTCCCAGTTATTAAACGCTAAAATATAGTGGGCCCTTATTTGAAAGGTAGCATCTTTACTTGAGGCACAAATGAGCAAAAGCTTCTACTGGAAACCTTTCTAATGGCCCAGACATAGGCAGAATAATTTCTCTGATTATAGAATCAAATGGGTTGGAAAAGACCTCCAAGACCATCAAGTCCAGTCCTTGATCCAACATGGCTATGGTCACTAGATCACAGCACTAAGTGCCACATCCAATCTCATCTTAAAAACCTCCAGGGACGGAGAATCCACCACTTCCCTGGGCCCATTCCAATGTCTGATTACTCTCTCTGTAAAAAGTTTCTTCCCAATATCCAACCTAAACCTCCCCTGGCAGATCTTTAGACCACGCCCTCTTGTCCTACTGCTGGTTGCCTGGGAAAAGAGACCAACTCCCCATCCGGCTACAACCACCTTTCAGGTAGTTGGAGAGAGTGATGAGGTCTCCCCTGAGCCTCCTCTTCTCCAGGCTGAACAACCCCAGCTCCCTCACCCTCTCCTCATAGGACTTGTGCTTGACTCCCTTCACCAGCCTCGTTGCTCTCCTCTGGACCTGCTCCAGCGCCTCAATTTTTTTGCCCAAGAATACTACTAGCAGGATTTCTTACAATCCAAAAGAAAGCGAACCATCTAACACCAGGTCTCTGGAAGGACAGAGAGTTGGTCACGGACAGAGTCATATGCAGGTATGTCTGGAAACTTTTTGGAGGCTTTTCATCATGGCACAAAGACACAATTTTCCAGATATAAAACTGTTACTTTCCTGTACAACTTCTTGATCAATGAAATAGGGCCATTTAGAGAAAAGTATTTTGATCAAAATATTTTCTTAGCTTCTTTTCCTTTTTGGAGCTGAAAAAGTTTTGGTCAACATAACTTAAGTTCAGCAAGATACTAAGTATATTACATAATTGGAAAAACTACCCAGGCTTAAGCAGAAGCCCTTCTGAACACAAATACAGCTCTAAGTAAAGCATCTACCCACTAGATGGATGTAGCCTCAATCATTATTATAGCTTCATGGTTATTATGAGGGCTCTAAAAAATTGTAATTGCCACTCGACTCAGCACTTACACAGACCTGCTTTATAACAACTGTTGTCACATACCACACCTTTGGAATACATCCAAAGAAAAATTATTTTAGTACTTAGGTAAAAAAAAAGAACAGTTAGTTCAACAGACATTACACATTAGGAAAAAAAACTGCCTGAATGACATGATCTTAATGTTCATTATATACTGAAAGAACACTGAGTTATAGCACTCGGAGTTGGTTTGTTCCCTAAAAGCAATAATTTCTAAGCACATCACTAAAAAGTAAGAGGTTTCAGAAGGTCAGGAAATATACTTTAAGATAAATACAGGTCTGGTTAATACAGTGGACCCAAAGTGATGCTTTTTCCATTGTCATTAATTGTATTTTCTTTCCTTGTGCTAAAGTAACTTTTTCCTCTTGTAAACAACTTAAAAAAACCCATGCTGCTTCTTTCTCTCTTGGTGCATTTGAAAAAATATTCGTTATGCTTTTAAGACTAGAATGACATTCTTATTCGTCACACAGAAATGTGAGTAGTCACATTTCCCAATCAGCTAGAGAAAGCTGTGCAACCAAGCAGTATCTCTTATTACCTATCTTCTCAAAGATTGGTATTGAGAGGTATTGTGTAGACTCAGCCAAGAGATACACACACAGCTGCCTATTTTACCTCCACCAAGCCAGAGAATAAAGGATAACCAGTCACTGTGTTGCAAGTATTCCATCAGATATAGCCTGTACTAACAACACTGGTGAGGTTTTGGGTGGTGGGTTTTTTTTGTTGTTGTTGTTTTGTTTTTTGGGGGAGAATGGCAGTTTGGGTTTGGTTGTTGCTTGTTTTCGGCTTTTTTTCGCCCCCTCCTTTTTTGTTTTTGTTTGGTTTGGGGTTTATTTACATATTCAGACAACCAATAAAAGGCTATAAACTACGGAATCAGATATGTGAAGTATTGTATCTCAACTATCTATTAGATAAGACTAAGCTAACAGGAGTCAAACTGTGTTAGTTACCTTATTAACATTACTACTAAATTCCCCCATCTATATCATAGAATCATAGAATAGATTGGGTTGGAAAAGACCTCCAAGATCATCAAGTCCAACCTCTGATCCAACTCCAATTACTATATCATGGTACTAAGGGCCACGTCCAATCTCTTTTTAAAAACCTCCAGGGATGGTGAATCCACCACCTCTCTGGGTAGGCCGTTCCAATGCCTGATAACCCTCTCTGTAAAGAATTTCTCCCTAACATCTAACCTAAACCTCCCCTGGCAGAGCTTGAGCCCATGTCCCCTTGTCCTATTGTTGGTTGCCTGGGAGAAGAGACCAACCCCCACCTGGCTATAACCTCTCTTCAGGTAGTTGAAGAGAGTGATGAGGTCGCCTCTAAGCCTTCTCTTCTCCAGACTAAACAACCCCAGCTCCCTCACCCTCTCCTCATAGGACTTGTGCCCCAGTCCCTTCACCAGCCTCGTTGCTCTCCTCTGGACCTGCTCCAGCACCTCAATATCCTTCCTGAACTGAGGGGCCCAGAACTGGACACAGTACTCCAGGTGTGGCCTCATCACCACTGAGTACAGGGGCAGAATCACTTCCCTGGACCTGTTACCACACTGGTCCTGATACAGGCCAGGATGGGTCCTTCAACGCTGAGGCTTGTGCTGGTCAAACCCAGTTCTAAAAACTTTCATTTATCAACTTTTAGGGTGCTGTGTAAAATTCATTAGCTTTCTGTAGAAAGGAGTTTACTGCTTTAAAACATCTTAAGGATAAGCAAACATTTGATTTATCAGCACCAAGATAGTAAGGTTCATGTTCTTAGCTCCTCTATTAGTCTCCTCTGCAGTCCCAAACAAGCTACAGTAAGATCCTGTCTTAATTTTTCTCTGTAATTTAATACATTTTTTTGCCCAAGAATACTACTAGCAGGATTTCTTACAATCCAAAAGAAAGCGAACCATCTAACACCAGGTCTCTGGAAGGACAGAGAGTTGGTCAGGGACAGAGTCATATGCAGGTATGTCTGATCCCTTGTCCATCCTGTAGCTGCTGTGTGATTTCACACAGGATAATCTGCTCCATAACTCTGCCAGCCACCGAGGTCAGGCTGACAGGCCTGTAGTTACCAGGGTCGGCCTTGCAGCCTTTTTTATGGGTTGGGGTGATATTTGCCAACTTCCAGTCATATGGGACCTCCCCAGTGAGCCAGGATTGTTGGAAGATGATGGAGAGCGGCTTGGCAAGCTCTTCTGCCAGCTCCCTCATTACCCTAGGATGGACCCCATCTGGTTCCATAGACTTGTGAGGATCCAGATGACTCAGTAAGTCACTAACTGTTTGGAAGGTTATTTAAACAATTTCACATAGTGAGGACACAGAGGAAGGACATAAGAACAAACTCTTGCCTCAAGATTACAAGCTCTGTTTGGTTTATGCAATTTAATCAAATGCTGCTATTTGGTAACAGTTTAAATAAATGTCTCATTCAAGAAGAGTCAACAGAACCTGTACATTAAAAGCCCTGACATCACACAGTTCTGTTTAAAAGTGAAATTTACAGAAATCAATAGCCCACAAAAGGAATTCACTTGGAGCGAGTTGCTTGGAATTCACAAGCACCAGGCTCTTGCTGGGAAAGATACACATATGACAGGACACAATGAAAACCAAGTTTAAGTGTTAGTATCTGCCTTCAACTTGCAAAGGCTGATTTGAGAGTTCAATTTAGTAAGCAGAAACTTAGGTGAACTAATAACCATGAATTAAGGATAAGGCTCAGAATCTACTTAGGTTACAAACATATTTCAATGGCTGAAGCATCCATTAAGCAAAAATCAGGATCAGGAGTAAGAGCAGACTGAGCTCCTGAGCTAGATTTACAGTATACTCCCATCAGAACTCAGTGATAGGAGTTTTTAATTTGTACCTTCTAACCAAAAAGTGAACAGTTGTGAGGAATTAGGGGAATAAGTATGCAGAGCCAGATTAGGATGGTAAATAATATAATATATCTGTAACTGCGATCCTGTTCAAATCATACACTTACAAGGGCTCTACATATCTTTTAAAATAATTACAATAGATTAAGTTTCTAGCCATGCTTACAAGAAGTAAGATTCTTAAGCATTTTAGGTGCCAATAAAGTAGATGTGTACTTCAGGTCCTTTTAATACCCAGAGAAGAAGCCAAAATTTAAGGTCTAGAGTCTTCATACAGTGTGCAAAAAGAATCAATATCTCAAAAGTGATCAAAAAACTCCACATGCTGAGCTTGCAATTCATTGAAACCCAGCCAATGGCAAGTGCTCAGCAGTGGGGTGTGTTTGACCTCCTACCTTTGGGAACACATTTTGCAGAGTAAAGTCTTTTAATGCAAGGCTTCCAAGTTAGTGGACAAATATTTCAACTCACATGATGTTACATAAAGTGGGTACTAGCAAAGCCCAAAACAACAAAGAAATAATAAAAATGCCAGAGTTTTAAGTTTACAGGGATCCCTTATCTCCTGGTCTCCCTCAACTCTAGGCTCTTCCACCTTAAAAGCTCTAAGAGAAACCCTCTGCTAAATCTTCATTAACAACTGCCTAATGGTGGGGACTGCTGTGGTAAGTATCAGAAGACAGGAAATATCTTCTTACTCTGGCACATAGCCTACCATTGCCAAGAGGAAAATACCCTTCCTTGAGCTAGCTCTGGGTTTAGCCACATGCAGTCCAAAAGGAACCCTCAGAAATTTGGAAACAAAGGTCTAATAAGTCTGAAAATGGGCAAAAAGTCTCCAAAAGCTGAGTACCAAACTCTGCAGCTAAGGACATGTGGGTTTGTTAGTCATTATTATCAACAGTCTTTTTTTTTTTAATTTCAAGCTTTTAGCATCTACACAAAGATAAATAAAAATATAAATAAACATAATAAAGATATCTTTGTTATAAAAGCGCACAGTAAGATCAATACAGTGGAAGTCTCAAAACAAAAGCATTGAAGGATTTGGGGGCTTTTCTGATACAGAGCAATGTAAGAGATGGCTATATTTGCTGCATCCTCAGTTCCCTGTACAAACAAAACACTGCGTTGTTGTGGCTTAAACCATGACAGACACACACAACGTGAAGTCTAGAAACAATCTTTACCTTATTCAACCAATCTGATAAAATCTGTTTCTCCAGCCTCCCCTTGCTCATGACAACGTAACTGAGTGGGGAGGGAGGGAAACAGCTGCCTCCACTGACACAGGCAGATCACAACCACTCCAGTTGCGAATCACTGCTCAGCAGCTGGGCAGTGCAAAGAAACAATTCACATCTCAGCATGTTCCCTAATCCCCACTGCCTTCAGCTGATGTAACATCAGTTTATGACCTGAGCTTGTTCATTCCATGAGTAAAGATCTGCGAACATCATAACCATCTACTCCAGAGAGGGTGATGCAGCTCCTGGTCCCCACATCAGCTGAACTCAAACCAGGTTACATGAGATGCAATCAGGTCATGTCTCATCTGAGACAACTGCAGTACAAGATTTGGAGGATGCTGAAGGGAAGATAAGAGGGACATTTTACAGCCAGGTGCTGAATTATGCATTCCTGATATATGAGTTTCTAGGTTTGTTCTTGATTCTTTCAATTATTTACTTGATAGAAAAAAAACAGTTTCATTACCCCACTTTGTGTGAAATACAGACCCAAACCCATCCTTGCATGAATTCTCCAAGGAAACATCCGCTACTTTTTTCCTAACTTCCAAGATTAAATTTCAGTCCAAGATACTAGTTTTGTTTATTTAGTTACAAACACATGGCCCTCATACCAATAGCATAGCTTTTCCCATACAGCAGGCAATGTCCCTTGGTAGTCAAGCCATATTTCCCTCTGCAAAAGCTAAATGGCATTCACTTTAAGCTGATGTTTCTGAAACAACCCAGCTTCAGTAGCTAATTAAGGCTGTGGGTAGGAAGCCTTCAAATTCACATGTGCCAGGCAGGACTTCAAATCCCCTCCTCTTGGATCAAGAAAATATTCATTTCAGACACTGAATCTGACAGGAAGAAGCAAGGAAGCTCACAGGAATGGGCGGGAGCCCCAACTTCTTTCACCAGGAGAGATGTATGTAAAAGAATGCCATCTACCACTCTAGTTTCTCCAGTTTGAGAATAAAAAGTACTTTAAGGGCAGAGTTAAAATAAATAGTCTTTAGAGAATACCATATCTTGTAAGAAAATATATTTATTTATGAAGTGATACATTCAATGATTTTTAAAAAAAAAAATCAGTTGAGTCACCAAAAATATCTGCACTGGGGTTTATTTGTGTATCAACTATAATGAAATGCCATCTCAGTGTATTTGGAGGCAATTTTGTGAAAAGCTTCAGTGTGTTTAATATCTGTATGCATTTGTTAACATGTCTGTAAAACAGAGTTTCATAATGCTGAGGCTACAACAGCCACCCCTGTTTAAGGACTTCCATTCCTTTCTTCTTCCAGCCCGTACAACTCTGCTGATGACAATTGCTTGTCGGGTTTGAAGAAGATAAACTGACAGCCCCCCACTGCAGCCCTTATCATTTTGCCAAATAAATGAGGTGGTGCCACCCAAGCTCCTACCATGGCACTGTGGCTGGCACATAACGGACACAGAAGCTTTGAATACTAAACAGACTTATCTTCCACAACCAGATATTATTGAGGTGCTCTCTCACTGCATTTGTTGGGGTTGCTTGACTTTAGTATCCAGCTGAAGGAAAGCATTTCCATACAGTTTAGAGGGAGGGAAGAAAAAAATGGGGCAGTGATTGAGTCTACGAGCAATTTCCCTTACTTCCCCTAGCACAAACATTATATTCATCAGTTATACACCTGCAAGAATACTGAATGCCTAAATCAAAAGAGAACTGTGACACCACTAGATATACCAGTCTCAGAATAAACTGAAAAGAGAAGCCTTTCTCATTTTAAATGTTCTGGAGTTGGGACTGTACCCGCCTATTTAGCCACAGTGCTTGTCAGTAGTGGTCCTATCCCTGGCTAACCTCAGCATTAGTTTCCCAAACCCACTTATACCTGCTAAGGACTAGGACTGAAACCTAAAGCCTGTTTGAGTGGAAATATAATGGCTCTTCCCTCCAGTAAAGAGCTTCCAGCCAAAACCCCTTGACAAGGATTTTAAGCCTGGGGCTGCACACAACTATCAATTTAAGCATCATTTATATTTAAGAGAATGCAGCAAAAAGTAAAATAGAGTTTTTAACAAAAGGTAAACCTTCTCTGCAACTTGCTAACTTAACAGATCTGACAAAATGAGTTTGTTGACCCTCAGACCCAGGCTTATCTGTTTGCACAAGGGTTTGTCCGACTGCCACTGGAAAGGTTTAAGGTTCTTTGAGCTTTTTAACTATCACGTTCTAGTATTCTGCAATACTGCACGTGTATTTTGTAATGCCAATACACTAGTTTATAAGTTTAAAAATGCAACAAAAATAAGGGGGAAAAAAGACTGTGCATGATTCACTTGATATGGGAAGAATTTTTGCTTACATACACACACAATGAAATTTTGTTATATAGGCACACTGAAAATCCAAATGCCTTATGAAAGGACCACTGCAGCACAAATATCAGCTTTACCTTTAGTTTAATCTCAAATACATTGTTGAGGAATTCTCTTATTACTATTGCTAATTATTTTTTTTAATTAAGGACATTATTCTGGAAAACTGGAAAGTCAATATCTCGAAATAAGTTGCTAAGGATATTGCAAAAATTACCCACTTAAAACATTATATAGAGGATACAACTTTATTTGCTGAAGGGGAAACAAGAACTTCATGTTAGAATCTCAAAAGTAGAAAGTTGTAAAAAAAACCAAACCAAATCAAACCAAAAAAAAACCAACTAAACCAAACACAAAGATTTAAAGTGGTAAGGCATTTTAGTTCAGGGAATAAAAGAAAGAATGTCAGCATCACGGTGTTGCAACAGAAGCAACTAGAAACATGTTTCTGTTAAGTACATTCCTCATATCTATACCACACTACATCCCTACTTGCCTAAGGAAATAAACTGGCACTACTAGATTAGCCAAACCACTGACATACTGTAGCCAGCACTACCTTCTTTGTTAATGGCAGAGGTCAATATTCCACACCTGGAAAAACATGGTGGAATGACAGACTAGAGATTATTGCATCCTGAAGCCTAGAGTTTAACTTACCTCATAAAATAAATATGCAAACTTTGGAGATAAACTTCTACCTTGGATGAAATCTAAATCAATTTAGTTCTGCTGTTTGTTATGTTTTAAGAAATTAAGATAAGTGTCTCTGGAGAACAAACATTAAAAAAAAATAAATTAGACAAGTTAGCAAGAAAGTCATGCAACCAAATACACAAATTAAGTTTTATCATGCAGAAAGAGATCAAAGAGCAATAAAGTGAGTATGAGGCTGGAAAGACTTGAGAGAAGATTTAAGCTTTCATTTAATCAGGAATGAATAGAAGAGCTAGAGTGTGCAAACATTAGGTTGCATAAACACGAATGGAAGAGGGTTTATAGTAATGCCAGTGAGCATAACTAGAACAAGAGCAATTAAACTGAGAATGCAAAAATGTAGACAGAAGAGAAGGACAAGCTTTGTGAGAGCAACTTTAGAATACATCATGTTAATCTCTCAAAGGAAGCAATGGAAACACACTTTTTCAGGAGTTTCAGAACAAGAACAGATAAAAATAAACATACAAGAACTTCAGAAACTAGTCAGCTACTTATAGTCAGAAAGTTGTGTTTCAGTCTAAGCTGGCAGCCTAGACTGACACATCTATATAGAAAACAGCTGCACAGTTCATGGGATGAATGTACCACTTTCACCTGAATTTAAAATTCTTCATTAAAATTGAGCAAAATAGGTGGGTCAGAAAGCTAAGATGACAAACTAGTAAAGAGAGATAACACTGGTAGAAAAAGCACTGGCAAGCACATTCTCAGAGAGTCCAGGTGAGCAAGCTATCCTGATAGCTTCATGCAGAATTTTTTGCACTGTTGCCAGAGTTATTTTCTGCATTTGGCTGGCCAGGAGCATGGTATGACTGCACTTTTAGGAATTGGTATAAAATTTAATGATCTTATCATCTGCGGGAACCTTTCGGGTAAGGCGGCGCAGGTCAGTATAAAATTTATCTTTTTCAGCGGGGTCAGCTTGGAGAGTTGGGGCATATATACTAAAGAGGACAACGTGTTGCTTGTTGTGTAGTGGAAGGCATAAGGAGATAATGTGGTCACAGTGACCTGTAGGCAGATTTTCAAGTTTAGGGACAATAGAGTTTTTAATCATGAAGCCAACTCCTGAGACATGCCTTTTGGTTCTGGGCTTGCCTGACCAAAAGAGTATGTAACCGGCACCACGTTCTCTAAGGCTGCCTTCCTCGTGGAGACGAACTTCACTGAGAGCAGCAATGTCGATGTTGAGACGCGACAGTTCGCGGGCAATTAGGGCAGAACGACGCTCAGGATGTCTGCTATCCACAGAATTGAGCATGGTTCTGATGTTCCAGCATGCGAGTGTCAATTTGGGTACACCTTTGAAGGCAGGTGTATGCCTTTGTCTCTTAAACTTTGTTTGACCACATCAGAAGATGCCCGTTGGCCACGGTTAACCAACCGAGTACTTTTAGGAGTAAGCCAAGGCCATCACAACAACTGTATTACCCTCATGCATGACCATCAGTCTTGGGCTATGGAGGGAAGCCATACGGGAGCTGTAATTGGTCCACCACACACACAACTGGCTGCTGAAGCAAAATAACGACCGGCTGCGACAAATTCTGCAAGTGTGATTTGCCCTTTTTAAAGTGTCATCACCATCCTGTCCTTACAAAACTACATAACATACTGTAGGTCATAAAATCAAGATGATTTTTTTTCGGGTAGACAAAGTTGATCAGCCACAGAGTTAACTATCTGCGAGCAGTGGGATGCACCTGTTGCAAACACCATCCTCACCTCACAGGAGGTAGGATGCTCTTTGCCCGGCCGAGGCCGTGCAAGCCCTGCTCCGGCCTAAGAGCACCCGATGGGAGCACTGCCCAGCCGGGCCAGCACAAGCCAGCCGGGACGCCTCCCGTGCGGTGCTCGTGCTCCGCAGGCGGTCAGGGAGAGTGGGGCAACCAGGAAGGGACCGGCCATGACACACCGGACCACCCCGGGTCCCCGCGTCTGCATCTGCACCTGCCGGAGGACACCCACACGCGAGACCCGGGGGTGACACCGGGGCGGGACCCGCCGGCAGCAGCAGCCCGGCCACGGGGGTGTGTCCAGGGCGCGCCCGTGACGCCGGCGGGGCGTGAGTGCGGGTAACGCGGCGAGAGGAGGTCGGGGACGCACCTGGTCTCCTGGTTGCTGAATTTCTTGGTGACCACCTTGCCCAGCTCCAGCCCGAGCCGGTCCGCCACCCGCTGGGACAGGTCGTGGTGGGAGCTGCCGCTGAACAGCACGATGTTGGGCATGGCGGGGGCGAGCGCGGGCCGGCGGGCGAGGTCCGGGCTGCGGCGAGAGCGACAGAGGAGCGCGGGCACCGCGGTGCGGGGCCAAATAGCCGCGGTGCGGGCCCGCCCCCGCCCCGCCGCCCGGAGCGGGAGGGACCGGGGCGGGGCGAGCCGGGGGCGCCGCGGGGCACAGGTAACGCCGGCGGCCCCAGCGGCCACGGGGGGGCGTTCGGGGGGGCCCTGACCCTCCTGGTCCTCCTGGTCCTCCTGGTCCTCCTCCTCTTCTTCTTCCACGTCCCGAGCCCCAAGCCCAGGTGACCCCCCATCTGCTGTCCTGCCTCTGGAGCAGCGTTCGGCCGGGCTGTGCCTTAGGCGTGCAGAGCTCTGCCCGCGCTTCGCTCCCGCACTTGAAGAGAGGCACGAAGGGAAGATCCTCACGTGAACTCAGCTATGGGAATATGTGGTTCAGGTGACACCGTCACCTAAAAAAAGCAATTGCCGAATACAGCTGTAGGTAGGTATGCGTTTAGTTAGATCTGTATCTAACTAGTTTTACTTACCAGAGCTGTCCTTAAATAACCCACGACCGATTCTATATACACACTGTTCATTTTCCACTAACATGTTTTTATCGATTGTTGCTTAGAAATAAGCTCACAAGCAAACTGCTGTCTGAAAATTGACAAAGACAAAAAGATCTTAGCTTTCAGGTGAGCTGTTTTAGGTTGTACGTATACAAATAAATAAATTGTATTGGATAAGTGACTTCAGAACTTTCTCAGTTTTCCTGCCTTAAGCAAACCTTTGCCTCAAGGAGCAAGGTCTTGAACACATGTTTAATATTGTTCTGTCAGCAGGATAATCCATGACTAAAAAAACACCCGTGTTGCATAGTTCACTAGAACAGACAGTTTTAGAGCTGCTCAAAAAGTCCCATCAGTAATTTTTCAACTGAACACTGAATTCCAGTAAGGAACTTTCTCAATTTACAAAAATAAAAATCCAAACAAAGCAAGTTTATGTCCCAAATCAAATGTTTTATTCAACAGCTGGGTAGTAAATGGTTTGGGTTGGGGAGTTAGGGACTAATAGTTTTGCGTTGCTGTCATTCCCATTCTCTGGTGGTCTATATACTTGCACAAATCATAGACACTTCTTGCTAAGTATCACGTCATTGCAGAGGCAATATAAACAAGGGATGCAGCTTATGGACAAGAATGGGAAAAATAAGTATTGTGATTTACCACAGCATAATTCCAGAATTTATTCCAGTGTTTGATACATTGCTAATACCTCAGTATATGATAACTGTTTAGTGGCCCACTCACCCTTTGTCCTCTTTGTATTTTCTCTTTATGCAATGAAAAAGAAATTTGTTTAACTGTCAGCACTGTAGGCTCATAAAAGCATCTCAAGGTTAAACCTGTGATTCATCCAGTTCATACATCCTCTTTAACATCTAATTTTGCAGGCTACATTTTATTCTAAGTTACTTGCAACTCTAAATTTTGTCCACTGTCCTGATTTTGTTGTGATTTTTAATACTGGTTATTCTAAAGTCTTTAGCTTCTATGACAGGACATCTCAGGTTCCATTAAGACTGCAGGTTTCAAATCTGTGAAAAAGAAAATTTGCTTCTATGACCTCAGGATTATCAGAACAAAAAGCATTGCTAGACAGAAAAGGGCAATTTAACTTCAAAATAATATAATAAAGGGAAACCATACTTCATTGTTGACTCAAAACAACACCAGAACTTTTAAAATGGACTGTAAAATCAGAAAAAGAAAACAACTTGGCCTGCCTAGAGTTTTTTTAATATATGTTTCTCAGTACTGAACCTTATAATGAACTTGGTGATTGTCATGACCTACTCCCTTTTTTTTTTCGTAAGGTTACCAGTTAAAACTCTTGTCCTCACATTTAGTACATATTCCATTATTTGCTGGCTTAGTAGGATGCCCAGACAATTCTTTTCAGTCTACTAAGACTTTTGTGCCCAACAGCTAATTAGTGTTTATTCAGTAACTACAATATAGAAACTGCAGTCATTAAAACTAGCTGTGGAGGCTGTAATACAAAAGAAATAATGCTGATTGACATGCTGAGTATGATTATCTTTCCTTTGGTCGTGATAGACTAAAACAGTAGGCCAGAATTCAAAAGTTAGTGCCATCCTCACTTGAAGCTTTCTACTATTCTAGAGAAAAAAAAAAATCATTTTTTTGATTCAATGAGAACAATAAGGAAAATACCTGCCTAACAGCAGAAAGTAAAACTTTCAAGAGGAAATTGCTTTCTTCCTTTTATCATCACATTGTGGTTAGAAACAGTTATGCCCGACATAGGATGTAATAATCAGCAAAGAACAAGAAAATGCTGTTTTCTGGTAACAAGTTGTCAGTAAGTATTGGTCAATTTAGCCAGGACAAAGAGTGAAACAACTATGAGTCAGCTTGACCTGAGAAAGCATATGTAATTCTGCTCCTGCAACAGAAAGCAATTCCAGCAAAGGTATGAGAGCCAAGGAAAAATAAGAGACTTTTAAATATCAGAAGCAGAAATTGGACTACCAAGAGACTTTGATTTACATAAAACTGAAAAATTTCTGCCCATCTTGCTTTCTCTGCAGTACGGTTTTGCAAATCATACCGTACAGCTTGCTCTATGATTCTCCTTCCAGTTCCCATACTAAAAATTGTTACACCCTGAAAAAATGTCAAAGTAAATCAGGGCTTTTGTAGTTTTTGTGTCACAATGACTTCTGACTGGTTTTTTTCTCTTTCTGATTAAAAAATATCTTTATGAGAGAAAAAATCAGTTGGGAAAAAAAATCAGCCTTTTAAAAGCACTGACAAAATCCCTGTTGGATCCGTGGAAATACAATCTGAATATCAAGGTGCTTCATTCCTTCCTTTCACAGTCATAATTTGTAAAAGAATCCATTGACCAGTTTCTGCCCTCAGTTACATCATTTAATTATCCAATGTTAGCAAATCGTGGCTCCGGTCTTGAAAGAGTTGATCATGAAAAATCTGATTTAAAATAAACAGTTTCAGGCTATTTTTGTTGTGTGTATTTGTAACTGTTGGTGTACATTTGAGTGATGATTTCAAGATTTTCTCAGAATCTCCCTTAAAAAAAAAAAAAAAAAAAAAACCTAATATTTGCCTCTAATCACATGTCTTCAAGCGTTTTGACTTGAAGAATAAACAGCTACTATTAGAGGCCTTGATATGGAATAGCAGCAGCTGACAGCATTACAGTCACATCTGTCCAAACATATTATCTCTGCATTTTGAGACCTGTGATTCTATTGTTTTCAAATGCTGATCTGGTTCTTCCAAAGCTTGTTCTATCCTGCAAGTATAAAAACATAAAAAGTTGTTAAATGAATAATCCTACTGAGAAAGCATAAAATTTTGTCATAAACCCCCTATAGTTGTTCCTAGTGCTCAGTAACTTACCATTTTCATCATGATCTGGGCCACCCACAGCTTTCAAATTCCCCTCGATATACCCAACTTCCACACAGCTCCAGTAATCTCCCTCCCAGCTGTCTTCCAAATCTCCATTGCTTCCTTACTTGCCTCTATGGCTTCCAATGATCATTTCTAATGTTACCTCTGGATATTTTCTGAATACTGAATATTTCAGCTGCTGCTTCTATTTCAGATCCACAGGTCTATGATGTACTGTTCAGCTGCTATTGAAATCTCTTTGATCACTTAGCTCCCTTTTTCTTTGTCAGCAGATCCAGCTCCTACTGTCTCACCTACTTTATTCTGTAAAAGAGCTTATTGCCTTCTTACATTTCTTCTGAAGGAAGACACTAAGTCAAACACCTTTCATAAATTTCTTCTAATGTGCATCATAACACACCTTTCTCAGCTCTAATCATTATCTAACATATGCACCTTATACGATGTATGATCAATGGAGAGAAAAGAAAGAATTTTTAAATTTCAGGTTATGTAAATTTAACTGTTCACTGCATGCTTTGTTATCTGGACATTTTCACATCAATGGTCTAGACTGTTCTTAGTCCCCTACTTATCACACAGTGATGTTCTCTGCTTCTCTAACAGATTTTCTCTTAGACTGCCTTTGATTGACCAACAAAAAAAATGTCTTTTGTTGCTGAGAAACCCAGAAAACTCACCACTATTTTTCCAGTCTAATCTTTGGTGGCCGCGTTTCAACTACAGTAAGCAATCACTTTGTTATTCTTGTAGCTAGGACAAGTTACAAAACTTAAATATAAATGCCACCTCATAATGCTGCAGTTTTCCCAGACGTCTTACAAAGTACCTTTCAGGTACCTTTCAAGATTCTTATATCTAAAACTGTACTATCTGGGTTCTGTTTGTCTTGAGCATAAATCTTCTGCCACATAACAGTAGCTAAAATGGTAAACTGAAAATATTTTTTAGGTAGTGTAGATATTGCTATTGTTTTGTTCTAGCAGTTTAGACTGGGATCCTTCCATTTGAGTTTCCAGTGAACCATGAAACATTTTTATTTTTGCAGGGAGATGTAGTTCCTACTACTAAATGATTTCTCAACTTTTTCAATGAAAACAACCATATACTGTTTAAATTCCTTTTCCCCCCAAGTGTTTACTTCCAGTTTCTGTAATACCTCTTTCTTTAATTCCTTTTCACGTTTTTTTCCTTTCTGCCATGATTTTGCCCACTTGAACTCCAAAGGAACAGTAGCTCATAATCTTCATCTGTGAATACTATATCTCAGCATAGTACCAGGGCTTTTAACTCTGATTCCCCCAGTTAGACAACTGCCAGTCTTAAACATCTTCTGTGTTACCATATGCCTGAGTAAATAAAGGCAAGATAGGAGACTAATCTTGGAATTAAACAAGCGCTAGAGATTGCATTATTGGAGAAAAAAAGCATATCAATGCCAAGGTAAGGTGGAAGTATAGAGCCGATCTTTATATATCATCCATTCAGGTATCAGAGGCAAAAGACCAAGACTCTCCAGAAGACTGTTTTCTACCCCTCTAAAAATAGCCTAGTTCAAGATAAAAGATCAAAGATTTCTGTTTCTTTTGTAAGACAAAATCTTGTGCATTCTGCTTCAGGCTAATTTAGAAAATTTTATCTTGTCTTTTATACATCTTGATTCTAAGAAGAGGCAGCCATAGGACTACAGCTTAGCCTGTGAGCCTATCTTATTCTTTAATCTTCTACTAAATGAACATATCACTATGCTGTGTCTCAATTCTGTCAAATCACATTTTCCAAAAGAAAACCATTCTGCATGGACATTTTTGACTGGAAAAAGATAAGGAAAGAGAAGCAAAGAAGAGAAGAAAGTAGATCACAATCTGAGACTGCACTCTTTCATATCATCTTGCACAACCACAGGCACTTGCTTTTGACTCTAGTCAGAGGCAGAATATCAGGTATGTCTCTCTCAGATTTGAGCTGACCCAGTACAGCCTTTCTAATGTTATGTTCCTGTGTTCTGACAGTATGCAAATCCAGAATGTCACTTCAAACTAAAGAAAAGTCTCCTTGAGAGTAGACAGCCCCCAGTCTATTTTGAAAGTCACAGGGTAGATTGCTGTGATGTCTGTGATGCTCACCTTACTAACATTACTGCAATACTTTTACTTTCAAAGTAAGATCGTGCATTCAGATTACACAAACTTTCCATCATCTTTGGGTAAAACTTGCCTAGGGAAGTTTTTAGGAATTGCCTTGTGATTTCTCTGGCTGTAGTTATGCAATGAGACACAAGAAGACTTCCTTGCTTCCACATCTGAGTGAGTATGCCATGTCAGGACAAGATCTGTAAGTGGACAATTACTCATCAACTACCTCTTGATAACAAAAAAGAAGCACACCAAAAGGAAGAGATCTAAAGTTCACTCTAGAAACAAAACAGGACTGAAAAAGAATTAATCTATTACTGAGTCAAAACTTCCCTTCTCCTTTGTGTTCCCACAGTATGATTGCTATTAAATATTGCTAGTTATTTTAAAAATTGGCATAGAAACTTAATATAATACCAGACAAAAAAGCTTTTTATAATATTTGGGGGATAAAAAAATCCACAGAAAATTGAACTAAGGATTTGGCAAAAAGTGGAAAAATTATTTTCCATAAATATGCTGAAGAAAGTCGAATCAACTCCACTGTAGTGTTATTATTTGAGACAGCTGTATAAGTTGTGTGTTTTACTTAAAACGGATGTGAGAAATATTTTATTCACTAGATACAGGCATGTAAATCAAGTTTCACAAACACCAACATAACAAGTACTAAAAGTTAGATGAAACATAAAAAGACCTGGTACTCCTAATTCACCTTCAGTCATTTCACCTTCAAAATGTTTCTTCATGTTGCCTGTGTTCATATATAAATCAAACCAAATTAAATATATATCACTAATATTTGTTAATTTTTTAATATCTCCGGCTGATTTCAATGATAGCTTCGTTAGTTATGTGCAGAATTGAACACATGGGGTTTTACTTCATTTTTACTCCAGAGAGAAATTACAGTGTCTTGTGTTTATTAGCTTCATTCTCATGAAAAATAAATTCTTTCATGCCCCATGATCAGGTGAAGACTTATTATGAAGTGGAAGGAAGGAGAGTGAGAGACCAATATAGAAGTGCTGCTTCTGTGGTGCTTGAATTCCCAAGTGAAGTAGGAGCTGCCATGGGCCCGCTGAGACTGCCAGTGGAACTGCTAACCTCCTTAGTGAAAGGTCATTGATTTCTAAGGAGGAACATATATGTAGAGAACATTTCCATTTTAAAGCAGACCTACTTAATTGTGGAATTTTATATCACGATTCTTAGGAGACACATACTGGTTTGAGGCATTTCTGTTCAGTGTCAGGACTGACAGTTAATTTTCAGTGCTTAAAACGGATTGCTCTACATAGAAAGAGTGGAGAAGATAGACAAATGTAAACATTCCTAGAATGTGGAATGCTTTTGATAGAGTCTTCCACAGTATCCGATAGCCAAAATAGTGAGATGGGTACTACTGAGGTGAATGATAAGTTGGGTGGAATATTGGCTCGCTCATCAGGCTTGGAGGGTTGTGGTCAACTGTACAATGTTCAACTGGCAACTGGTTACCTGCCACATGCCTGAGGGTTTGATACTGGAGCTAATACTGTTTAATTTATTTATTAACAACCTGAGCAGTGCAACAGAGGTGCACTCAGGAAGTTCATGCACAATACCAAATGGAGGAGAGGGGCTGATATGCTGGAGGACAGGTCTGCTATTCAGAGAAACTTCAATGGACTGTAGAAATGGGAACCTCATGAAAACCTCAACAAAGGTAAATGGCCTGAACCTGAAGGGCAGTAAGCCCAATACATGCTGGGGGCAGACCAGCTACAACACAGTTTTACAGAAAAGGATCTAGGGTTCCTGGTGGAACACACTGAATATGAGCCAGGAATGTGCCTGAGGCAAAGGCAGCATATGGCAACCTGGGCTGCATTAGCAAGAGTGTGGCAGCAAGCTAAAGCAAGTGTTTCCTTCCTCCTCTGCTCACCCCTTCTGGGGCACTGTGCAGACCTTTGAACTCCCCAATACAAGAAAGACAGACTGGAATGCATTTATCACAGAGCCGCTGGGATGGTTAGAGGGACAGCACACATAAAGGAAGAGGAGAGGGCAAGAGAACTGGGCTGGTTCAGCCTGAAGTAAAAACAGGAATATTGCTGCTGTCTCCAAACACCTACTGAGAGGATGCAGAGATGGTGGAGCCAGACTCTTTTCAAAGGTGCACAGTGATAAGAAGCAATAGATACAAGTGGGAACATGGGGAATTCTGATCAGAGACAAGAAAACCTATTTCACCTTGGGGTGGTCTGACATTGAAACAGGTTAGTCAGGGAGGCTGTGAAATATTTGTCCTTGGAGATAATCAAAACTCAACAAGTCCTTGAGCAACTCAATCTGATTTGATCTACTTTGAAAAGGAGTCTGGACTTAAAAAGTTCATTAAAACATATGTGATTCCATGATTTTAAAAAAGTGCTGAGTGATTTTTAAGGCAGTCAAGAGTTAGAACTGCTAGATATCTGAGAGGAGCTATCCCTTTCCTTCCTCAGAAAATGTTTCCTCAGACAACTATAAACTTGCCTGCAGTAGAAACTCTTCTTTGTAAAATCTGTGTAGATTTCATGTTGAATCATAACATAAAAATAATTCTTTCAAGATGGTAAAACCTTGATATTCCTCTCCTGACTCCTCCCTGCCTGTCATAATGGAAACAAGAGTGAAGCCAAGCCTAACATGTCCAAGGAGGCAATATCGCTTTTGCCAGCAACCTGAAAATTAGAGGTCTTGTCATCAGTTGAAATAATTCTTGGTCTAAAACCATCCAGAGGAGTTTCTCTGCTTCAGAGATATGCCTTTTTGCCACTGTTTTACACTTAATTAGAAATCCTTCACCCATTTCCAATAGTTCCAATCACCTATACAGCATGGAAGGATCTCTGTGCTGAGGACATAGAATTGGACCATTAATTTAGATTTTCTATTTAAAGAATTAATGTTCTGCACATAAGTATTTTATCAGTGACAGGTGCTTCAAAATTACAGAAATAATAAGCACGTCTTAACACTAAACTGCAGTACTCCCAAGGCTACACTGTGGACTGGGGGAGAACTCCTTAATATTTATTTGTTCCCTACAGGCTTGCCCAGATTAAAAAAAAAAAAATCAGACACTGCTGTCCAGCAAACTAAAGGCCATTACTAGGGGCAGAACAAAACTGCTGCTAGGGCTGGTCTATCTTCTGTAGGCATAAAAATTTTTAAGTTTATGCAATGCTGACAATCTACAGCGAGACTACAGATAAAAGGACTAATTTTCTCTCTCTAGACCTGAGTATAAGTGCTTGTGTACAACAGAATTTCACTCTCTGCTATCAGGTCTTACACAGTTTCAAAACCTAGTTCTAATTTGTCATTGTTCTCAATGATTGGAACAAAAATAAACTATACATGGTTTTCTTCAGTGTAAGGTGACTTTATGCTTTTCAGCCCTAGTATTCTTATCATTTGGCGTAAACATTCCTGTAAAAGTGAGAACCTAACCTCTACATGTAATTTAAGAGAAAATACATTATTATTCAATGAAGAACATCACTGACTAGGTTGGAAATCAGCACAAGTAACAGCAGAGTCAGGCTTTAATTACCTTGGGAAGGTGAGGCCATTGTAAAAGCTGCTCTAAAAATTTTCTATGTCTTCATATTTCAAATTGTATTTTCTTTCCACACTATGTGTGTGTTTGCCTACATTTTTATCATTTCCCCTTCACACAGTAGGCTGGTGCTCTGTACTCTTACCTGGGTCTGATCACAGTTGCATGCATACTCCATTTCAGTAGCACTCCGTAAGAGAGACAGAGAAACAAGACAATATGCAATCTTTTTTTCATTAAATAAATCAGTTTCAACCTGATGTAATGCTTTGGTAACATCTCAGTTTTTCACAGTTTCAGAACTAAATTCCTGACTGCAAGGTCTATGGGACAAGGCTACTGTTTTCCCCTTATTTTTTAGTACAAAAGTTGTATATTATGGACATTATATAAGATACAGCTATCATAATCTGAATTTCATTATTTCCTTCTGGAGTAGCTATGGGATTTTATGCAAAAGGTTATGTAGTCTAGCTAAGCTCCTTATATCCCCCATCCTCCAGGAAAGAAAATCAAATGGACATGGACAGAACAATGATCTCGTTAGGGAGAGGGCGCTGTGTTCTCACGAGAAGAAAGCTTGCCAGTTTTCTTTGAGTGTTTTCAGCTGAGGCTGGTATGTGCCTTGCCTTTCTATAGGAGGAATTGGTCCCAGCTTTTTGTAGATCCTGAGGGAGGGCTGGAAGATGACTACTATCACACAGCTTTATAAATCTGCTGGATTTTATTCAATTTTTTTCCTTGAAACACAGAGTAATCTTTAGGGTACTGAAGCAGAATTGTAGCTCTAAACAGTATTATGCCTTTTTTCACCCCCAGTATCCTTAAAAGCAAGGGACGATGATGCATCCTTTCCCTTCCATCTTCTGCACAACCAGATAACTTTGCCTCCAGTCACCACATCACTCAGCAAAAGAACACTGGGCAAAAAGTATGTAGAGATGTTGCCACTTCTTCCACCTCTATAGACATGAAGCATAGAGGCTAGGTATGAACTGTGAGGTGTGGGAGAGGACCTACCAAAGAGCGAAGAAAACTTTTATTTCTACTTTTACCTTTTGCAAAAAACATTCTAGTATTATTAAGTGAACATTCATAAGGCCTTCAAAAGCCTCTGGAATAAGAACAAAATATTATTGCTTTTTGGTATTTTGCAGACAGGCCTTATGCTCGTACCTGGACGATTAAGATATAAAAATGTCAATTCAGTTTTATTGCAGAAAGTAGCTTAATCTAGTTTATTGTGAACATGGAGAAGTTCTTCAGTAGTTTTGCAAAGGCAGTTTCAGGCACTGGATTGTTTAACCTATTTTTTATTTTATGTTAATATTTAAATTTTATTTTTATGTATATAGTTATACTGCAGCCAGATTAGAATGGCCCAATTACTTTTTATCTCATTGTCATTCTACAATGTTCTGGTACTGTAGTATGTGATACTGTAAAATAAACAGTATTTAGGATTCAGATGATAAAACTCTGGATCATCAGCAAGAGGATCCTTTTAGTCCAATTTCAAACCTAGTGACTCATTATTCTTCAAAGGCAATTTCAGATTCAAGTAGTACTCAGTTCACATCACATTTATCGAAAGAAGAGCAATATTTAAGTAAATATTACCCATGAAACACAGTGCAGAGGCTGAGGAAGGAATGAAAACAAAAAGAAAAGATACTCTTAAAATACATAAAGAGAAAAAGGGAACCAAAAACAGAAAGAGAAACACTGCTGAAACCTCCATGCCTAAGTTTCAAAAGGAAAAGATTATCTGCAATTCTCAGCAATGACTTGCAAACCACTTGCTTGGATCACAACATAATAGAATGACTATATGACTAAGCCCTTCAAACTCGCCTGTATTATTTATCTTCTCCAGTCACTGATATCCAGCAGGTCAAATGCCTATTTCTGAGAGCCTAAAGGGATCATTAAAAGCAAAATTATTCAGCAATCGTATTTATTGTAGCAAGTTGAAAATTAGCTACTTTGTGGCTCAAATTTAAAGATAAGCAGAAAAAAGAATGCAAATTTTACCTACCATCCATAATGTTTTGAAAGGACTCAGTGAGACACAAACAGAGAACGCCCAGTGTTTCTCTGTCTGTCCTCGAAAGTAACAACATGCTGATAAAAGTCTAGTTTGATTCTCTTCTGAGTTTCCACATGTTTATTAATTTCAGATACAACAAATTGCAACCATGCTCTGAAAACTAAATTAGGTTCTTCCCAGCTCAATACTGCTTCTGAAGCCCTCATTTGTGCCCTTATATACACCCAAAATGTTTTGGGATGACCCAACCAGATTTATGAACACTGATAGAGTGAGAACATGGGTGTTCCACAGTGCACATTTATCTAGTGTATTTAGCCCAAGGGACATATCCTATGGGACAGGAGGAGTGAAAACTACATGCAAACAGAACAAATTTATATTGTAAATGAAATTATTACATGTGGATGGAGTTGATATAATGGCTCATCCACTATGCTAGAGACTCCTATTCAAGCACACAGTGTAAAATAAAACTGCTGTCACAGGAGCAACAGTGGGACACATATTGTGGTTATACCCAAAGTAGGTTTAAAATCATCAAAACCACACAAAACAATGAATCTGAATTCACCTCATGATATCTCTGACCACTGAACTACAAAATATAAAGATAAGACTGCTTTCTTCACAATCAGTGGTGCTTGGTTGTTTCTAAACCTGAACATTTTTCTTAGCAAAAACTATTTAGAGAATTTGACCTTTAGTCACAAATTGTTTTAAGGTGGTGCAGGCAATGAATTTACTATTTTTTTGCAAATACTAAGTGTTACACATACTGATGCATGCCTATGCTTGTTTTTACTGTTAGAGCAAAGAAAACATGTACATTTATTTGAACTTCAAAATCAGAAAACAAACCTTCACATCTCCATAGAGAAATGTAATTCTTCTGATTGGTTCTATTTCTCCAAGGAAAAAAGTATGAAGGGGTGGGGACAGATGGGGGGAAGGATGTAATCTGTCTTGTTCTTTCTGTGATGTGTTTTGGTTGTGGTGTTTTTGTTTGCTTGTTTGCATGGTTGTTTTGGGGGTTTTTTTGTTTGTTTTTCTTAATGTAATTCTGGTCATAATTACAGCAACGAAAAAACCCAAAAAGCCCCAAAATCTTAGAAAAGAGAGGATGTGTCCTTTCAAAGGTCAGAATTAAACAATTTTCACAAAATAGTATTTTTAAAAGTGATGTTTTAAAAGCAGAAAAATTCAGCATAATGGAACTGACAGTTCCAAAAGATGAACCAATGAATGACATGGATTTACCCCTGAAGTTCCTTTATTGGCCAGATGTGGGGCCACCTACTAATTGTCTACTCAGACCACAACTCAGTCTCTCATCATGCCAAGATGGTTTTATAGAATAAATCCTTGTCTGAGATGCTTTGCTGATATATTAAGTGATCATTTACAGCTTTTATAGCTGTATGGATTTTACAGTAGATTGAAAACTTTAATGAAAAAAACACGAATCACACAAACCAATTTCAAACTAATTTCCCTCTAGATGTTACAGACAGTAATTCTTATTTACCTTTTTTTAATTATTATGTTAATAGCATTAATAAAATGTTAGTCATTAATGTTTGTCCATAATTCTGCAGAGAATAACTAGCAATTCACCAATGCTACAAGCTTCTGTGATTTGACTCAGTCTCACAGGCTTAATGGATGTGATTAAATTATTTTATGCAGAGTAAACATTTGCAGTGTTTCCCTTCTTGCTCCTGTCCCAACCTAAGCAAATAAACTGACTGCCAGCATCAGTCTCATGCTTCTCATGTGAAACCTATTGTGAACTTTCAAAGCCCAGTACTGTAAGAGAGAACTTGATGTACTTCTAAATAAATTCACAGATTATTTGCTTAACAGTTTTGAACAATAAGGGTTATGGCCCCAGTCATTTGTCTAAAAAGTTTTCTGTGGGAAATTAAATGCAATTAGGGAAGAAAATAATTCTTCCCCTTTTCTTTCCCATTGCTTCAAACGCATCTCCAGAATAAAGTATTTTCCCCACATCCATTTTTCACTACACAAATAGTTTTTCTTTCTTGGAATTTGAAAAGAATTTTCAGGAAATACTGGGATCCTCTGCAGCTTTTAAAACCTAGGCTATGACACAGCACACTCATTGCTGGAGACATACCTAAAAGCAGAGCGAGACTGAAGTCCTGCACTTCTATAGCCAATGTGTTTCCAAAGGCCCTGGGCTCTGTGATTTCTGCTTCTGTTGATGCTGTAAAAATAATATTGGTGAGATGGCAGTAATGTGCCCACAGCTGCAGCAGACAGATACACTGGGGGTCAAAATTTTTCTTGTTGAGTGTTTTCAAAGGACAGTTGTTTCTTAATCCCAGATCAAAGACCTCATTCTGGGTGCTAGCCCATTACCTGGAGGGTGAATGCTCTTCCCCTCTGCCCCCGCCTCGTGGCCTGTGACCCCGTAAGGAGCTCACAGACCACCAGGGAGGGACGGATGAAAGAGGAAGTTTATTGTGGGGTTGGGGTTTATAAGGCTTTTAGGAGGGTCAAAAGAGGAACCAATTACAAGTTCAGGGGCACACAGAAAAAACCAATCAGGTAAAGAGTCAAACAGCCAATAGGAAGGGGTTAACAAAGGCCAATGAGAAACACCTCATGACATCTTCCCAGGGCACTCCTGTGTGGGAGACAAGTCCCTCACAGGGGGTGTTGGGAAAAGGGAGCAATGACTCTGCAGAAAAGCAAGAGCCATTTTAAACCCTGTTTAAACCACCTTAAAGACTTCTGTTTCTATAACATTTGAGCTGTTTTCTTTTTCTTCACTAGTCCATCTCTGACAGGACTTCTTCCATCCTATATATGGCAAATCCATTGCCACACCTCATGAGAGAAAGGAGAAGACTGGGGCCTGGTGCTAATGTTCCCTGCCCTAAATCTCACCTCTTATAATGACTTCCTGTACATTGTCTCTTCTATTAGGATACAAACAAACTTTCTAAGATAGACCTGTCTTGCCTACTTAGGCTTGCAACCAGAGGATATTATAGAATCATAGAATCATAGAATCAGCTGGGTTGGAAAAGACCTCCGAGATCATCAAGTCCAACCCTTGATCCACTACTGCTGCGGTTACTAGACCATGGCACTAAGTGCCACATCCAGTCTCTTTTTAAAAATCTCCAGGGATGGAGAATCCACTACTTCCCTGGGCAGACCATTCCAATGTCTGACCACCCTCTCTGTAAAGAAATTCTTTCTAATATCTAACCTAAACCTCCCCTGGCACAACTTGAGACCATGCTCTCTTGTCTTGCTGATAGCTGCCTGGGAAAAGAGACCAACCCCCACCTGGCTACAACCTCCTTTCAGGGAGTTATAGAGAGTGATGAGGTCTCCCCTGAGCCTCCTCTTCTCCAGGCTGAACAACCCCAGCTCCCTCACCCTCTCCTCATAGGACTTGTGCTTGACTCCCTTCACCAGCCTAGTTTCTCTCCTCTGGACCTGCTCCAGCACCTCAATATCCTTCCTGAACTGAGAGGCCCAGAATTGGACACAGTACTCCAGGTGTAGCCTCACCAGCGCTGAGTACAGGGGCAGAATCACTTCCTTGGACCTGCTGGCCACACTGTTCCTGATCCAGGCCAGGATGCCATTGGCCTTCTTGGCCACCTGGGTACACTGCTGGCTCATGTTCAGCCTCCTGTCAATCCAAACTCCCTGGTCCCTCTCTGCCTGGCTGCTCTCCAGCCACTCTGTCCCCAGCCTGTAGTGCTGCAGGGGGTTGTTGTGGCCAAAGTGGAGGACCCAGCACTTGGCCTTGTTGAATCTCATCCCGTTGGAATCAGCCCAACTCTCCAGTCTGTCCAGGTCCCTCTGCAGAACCCTCCTGCCTTCCAGCTGATTGACACTCCCCCCCAGCTTAGTGTCATCTGCAAATCTGCTGATGATGGACTCAATCCCCTCATCTATGACAAGATTAAGAGCTTCCTTTCAACAGGGTTATTTGTTTGAGGGTTTTTTTCTTCTTGTTAATTCAGTTCCCAGTGGATGACCTTCAGGAGTTACAAAATAGAGATGGCAGCAGGAGTAACCAGGACAATCGCCTTTGCTAGGCAGGCGTTTCAACACTTCTGTATACAAACAGTGTCTAAACTGTTCTCATTCAGGGTGGCCCTCAAAATCGTGGGTCAGGGGAGCTGAAGCAAACTGGAGGCTTCTTCTAATTAGGGGGCATTAGGGGACTGTCTTGGTGACAAGTTTTCCTTGGCTTGCTGGGAGTTTGCAAAAAGAATTTAGGGTGCTGCTCTTGACCTAGAAAAGCACTTAGGGACAGTTTTTATGGCCACCCATGTCTTTCCTTTTGCAATACCAGTCAATATTAGCAAAGGCATTTAGCTTCTAAATGTTCAAAAAAAAAAGATACTTTTTCTCCCTGGAATTCATGAAGCTGCTGGAATTCACACTGAGTCAGTGTAGCCAAAGATCTCAAGATGTCCCCATTCAAATAAAACTGGGCTATAAAGCAAAGAAATTCCTGCAAATGAGAAGCAAACTGCTGGTAGGATTCATCTCATCAACATCTACATATTTACAAACTAGACTTCTATAACTGCACTAGCACCCTGGACCCCCTACACAGCTCCCTTTTACAGGCCGTGGAGAAAAAAACCCAGCATTTCTCAAGCACAAATAATCTGGCTTCTTTTAAATATCTTCATTAGGATGAGAGGGATTCTGTTGCAGAATTGCCTATTGTTTATCTGTTGCCTATAAAGTAAAGGTAGAATGATTCGTATTTGTCTATTAAATGCCACACTGATTGTTAACGCAAAAACAACGTAGTTGGAGTTCTGTTTGAAAATAAACAGATGCAACAACCAAATCTCCTTGCCTTTCACTGTGACAAAAGATGCATCCATAAATTTAGAATAAGGCTCTTTTGGTCCAGAAGTGGCAGTAGAATAAGTAACAAAATGAATAAGCAGAGCCAGTTCATCTCACATTTTTAAAGGTATATTCAGTTAAAATAATCTGTACCAAATTTTTATATTTTATTGTGGGATTCAGAGGCTCATATTAAATATTTGCTTTCCACTTCATCTCCATTTAGGCTGATACAAAACAGATGCTAAAATCTTTGAAAAAGTTCAGATCTTCCTGTCACTCTCATAATTTGCATGCAAAATACTATGTCTAGGATTTTCCTTAAGTGATTTCTGTGCTTTTTCTCGATTGTTCTAGCTCTTGGAAGAAAGATAAATATGCCCCTTCTGATTTTCTTGTTTAACCTGATAAGGTACTAAGATTAATTTTTCTTTCATACACTGGCTAATAAGGAGACATTAGCAATCAGAAGATAGTCTCATTAAGCATTTGATTCACACTGGATAGAGGTGTAGCATTACATTTCTCTAGCAGCATTGGCCTCATTCAACAGATTTTAATGAAGGATTGATTTTGATGCCATCTTTAATGAATACATGAACTAAAAGATTAAGTTCTTCAGTCAAGCTTATGTAAGACACTGAAAATAACTGAAAAGCTTAAAGTGACAGAATGGGGCAAGACTAATGTAAAGAAACCACTAAAAATATCAGGCTGTCAATATGGCTATCAAATATTGATTGAGTGTTTGCACAGAAAAAAACAGAAGTGAATATTCATTTCAAAATTAATTAGGATATATTCCAGAATGATCATTGTTCTCCTCCACACTTTGTATATACTCAAGAGATGTCAATAAAGCCGCAAAATACATTTAACAAGTGCAGATGCTGCCGCTTACAGGATTACCTGTTCAAACTGGAGCAGCATCTAGTTTTCCTAGGTAGTTTTAGATAATATAGAATGAGAAAAGACAACTGAAAACAGCACCACAATTTAACTTTAGATTTTTGCATCTTTTCAGAACGTAATCTCTATATTCTAATCTTCTATCACTAGATTTTTTTTTTACTAAACGAAAAATAATTTAGAAAAATTACTTTTCTTATTTTCTGTGTGCTTTTTGTTAAAAGTCATGTCATGATTTAAGTATCAAACCTGAATATGTCAGAGATAAGATACATTTGCCAGTTTGAATGAATTTTCCTTCTATAATAAAAAGTCTTGACAAAACTAAATTTGCCATTTTTTTTATCTGTAACTATTTCTTTGTCATGCACTATGACTTGCAATATTCTTCTTATGACCTGATAGTTTTATCTTTTGAGGTCAGACAGTGATATTGCAGCAATACATGAGGGTGAGCTGTATATACGGAAAATAACAGGAGAGCTTAAAAGTTTTTCCTTGTTGTGAATCATGTAGGATAGGTTAGCAGCAGTGAAACAAATATTTAAATAAAGAATCAACTTTTCTTTTTACCTCCCAATTGAAGTGATTTTTTTCCTTCTCTGTGTTTCTCCATTCTTTAGTCTAATGGGCCTTACAGACCTACACAATTGATGAGACTGTAGAACAGGAAACCTTTGGAATCACAGTCTTGGAAAAACTTATTTGTAAATAGAGACACATACACGCACTTTGGAAATCCATGCAAATATCTATTCATTTCTACAGCAAAGAGTACAGAATATTTCAAGGTGGATACAAGACAATTTATTTCTTCCTAGTTTTTTCTGTTGATCATTTTATACTTTGTATTACCTTTCATTCTTTGTTCCCATTTCCATTTAACTTCTTCTCTTGTTCAAAATAAAAGTGCAGAAAAGGGACAAATGTCTGTACTCAAATATTTGATTTCATTTTGATTGCTGCTTTGATTTCCGGAAGACTTGAGGTAATATTAGAAATATTTCTGAACAATTACACTGTTTCTTTTTTCTCCCCCCAACTGAAATCTAAAGATAGTAGACTGACTGTAATAAGAAGCTGTTGAGCTTTCATATTACCTGATCTAGCAGACAAAAAGAAAACAAATTTTTCATTTAATGCTTCAACACATGCCTTGCTTGAATGCATGACTGTAAAAAGAGTTTTATTTTTCTTGCAAAGAATTGTCACAGTCTTTTCTCAGTTCCACTTGCAGATATTTAATGTATAAGGGAACTAAGAGTTTGGCTATGAAAATAAAATAAAAGACTCAGTCTTACTGTAAAATGACTTGATTTCTCCCAGTGAAATCAGGAACGTTTTAATGAAAAAAAATATTTTAAAACGTCTCTCTTCAAAGAACCCTTTTTTTCTGAGAATCACCATCCAGCAACCAATGCTCAGTAGTGGCACTGCTGTAATACAGCAGAGATCTTGAAGTACCCTAGACCCTTCAATATGAACACATTGGCTGTACCTGCCTCTACCTATTCCCCAGCCTTAGTTCACACTTTTAAATGAAAAAATGGCATGAGTTTTTATATAATAGTGGAACCATTTCCAGTCACTTTCTTTCCCATCCTGCTTGGAAAAATGGGATATTCTACGTGGATGGGCCACACAATTCAATGCTGCAAAGAGGTTCCAATGGCACCGAGTCCCCATCCTCACGTCTGAAATTCTCGTCCTACTTTTCAGTTTTTTCTGCTTTTCCCTACCGCCAAGCTTTGCCAATGTTTCATCTGCTTGAAAAAAAATTCATTTTTGTATTCAATACTTTTGGTTTGCTGGGACTGGCAAAGCTCCTAGTCTGCACTGTTTTTAAGACTGAAAAGTGACAACAAGTTTCTTTGCTAGTGTTCTTTTTCTGCTTCCTCTGGGAACTCTCTCCTTGGGATTTCAGGTATCTTTAAATCTATGTCACCATCCCTCCCCAACTGGGCTTTGACACCTTGCAGGAAAAGCCCAATTCTTTGAGAACTCCCTAAACTCTGCACCTTTGTTTTCCTTTGAAACATTGAAATAGCTTTAAAGCTATTCATGTGTCTGATGAGTTTTTTGTTTATGGGCTTCATTGTTCTGTTTCTTTGCTATTTGTGAAACAGAAATGTCCCCAGTTTAAAAACACCATCAATATTACTCTCATGACAGCTTTCATCTACAGCTATGTAACTTTCTCATTTTGCCTAGCACAGCTGTTTGGCATGCCTTTTGTTAAAGGCACACTGAACTTAAGATAATTGCAAGACATCTGCTCTTTCTTCACAGAGTTCCAGAAGCCCATCCCTTATTACAAGACTTTTTCTACATTCCAATGAGACATTTTGGAAGTTCAGCCAAGTTCAGTTTAAGACCTAGTTTTAAATAAAATCTTCCAGACAAAATCCTCCAAGTCAAAACTCAAAAATTATACAAAAAGTTAAAAACAATGTAACTATGAACACTGGCTACAAACATTAACCATGCTACCGACTAAAAGTTCTCACATACTCTCTGAACTCTTCTACAAGGATACATAAAAGCACTGGGCTTTTGGGAACACCACCATGAATGGGCTAAGAACAGCAGACTTGCTTGTCTGTGTACTGGGGACAACTGGCTGGAAGACACCTTTGTAGAAAAGGGGGTGCTGAAAGCAGGAAGTTTAACATGAACAGCATCCTTGGCTTCATTAGCAACAGTGTGGCCACCAAGCCAAGGCAAGTGCTTCCCTCCTCCTCTGCTCAGCATTCATGAGACCCCTTCAGGGGTGCTTTGCAGAGCACTGAACTCCCCTGCACAAGAAAGACACTGTCTCATTGGAGTGCAGCTATCACTGAGCCACTGGGATGGTCAGAGGGACAACACACAGGAAGGAAGGGGAGAGGCTGAGCAAACTGGGCTGGTTCAATTCTAAGAAGACCCAGAAGGATACTCCTGCTGTCTCTAACTATATAGTAACTACTGGTAGGCTATAGAAGTCGTGGAGCCAGACTTTTCAAAGGCGTACAATAAAACAGGATGAGAGACAATTGATAGAGGCTGAAACATAGGGAATTCTGATTAAAGACAGGAAAATCTGTTTCACCTTGAAGTGGTTTGACACTGCAACAGGTTGCCCAGAGGGGCTGTGAAATATTTGTCCTTGGAGATATGAAGAAATCAGTTTGTCCCAGAGCAACCTGACCTTCAAACCTCAGTTGATGCTGTGACTCTGCATCTCAGATATTGCAGAAGTAAGGCCCTATGGCTTCATGGGATTCAGAAGGCATAATATCTGTTAGTTGTGTACATAATTTGAGTGATGACCTCATGTGACTGGGAAAGAACCTCTTATGACATCCTTTGCTTTTTATGAATCTTGCCTTCAATGTGGCAATTCTGTGCCTCATTTTCACACTAGAAAATTATTTTGATTGTTACTTTTCCCTCTTTTCTGTCTTTAACTCTACTGCAAGTCTCCAGTGTTTACAAAAGAAGTGTAGAAAAGTGTAAAAATATTTTGGTCTTTTTCCATTTGGTGATAGAAACATGCCCAGCAACATGGATCTCAATTGTAACTCTTCTGTACTTCTCATTAAGTGAAATTTTCCCTCTTTATTTCTTTACACTACAGAGCCATAGTGCTGTCTACTCTTTTATATGGATTCGAATCATGGGTCATTTACCGCCAACCACCTGCAACTCCTAGAACGCTTCCATCGACGCTGCCTCCGTACAATCCTAAACATCCACTGGTCAGATTATGTGACCAATACACCTGTTCTTGAACAAGCAGCAGTCACAAGCATTGAGGCCATGTTGCTGAGAACACAGCTGCACTGGGCAGGGCACGTCTCAAGGATGAAGGACCACCGCCTTCCTAAGATCTTGCTCTATGGAGAACTTGCCACCTGCTGCCTCAAGAGAGGAGCCCCGAAGAGGAGATACAAGGACTCCCTGAAACAACATCTCAGCCTTGGCCATATTAATCTTCATCGCTGGTCTACTCTGGCCTCCAATCAGGAGGCCTGGAGACACACCATCTATAACGCTGCTGCTTCCTTTGAGAACACACACAGGATCACCATCGAAGAGAAAAGACAACCCAGAAAGAATCGTGCCTTGCCAAGGAGTCTTTCTGCTGTGCCTTTTGCAACCAGATGTGTCTATCCTGCACTGGCCTCTTTAGCCACCAGTGCGCTTGTAGCAAATGTGGGTAGAGCCCTTCCCAAATCTTCGTTTGTGAAGCCTAGCCATGATGATGATTTCTTTACACTAAGCAAACTCACTTTTGAGGTACTTTAATATAGATTTGACAACATTTTTATAGGACTGTTATTTTCTTGCTGTTTTTGTCTTGTATTGGTTATTTGTTTGGTTTGGTTTGGTTTCATTTCATTTTGTTTTGGTTTAGGGAGGAATGTGAGCATAAAATTTAGGAAGAATCAAATATCATTCAGGACTAGAAGTGATAGAAGTGGGATAAATGTGCAGTGTCAACAGATAATGGTAACAACCTTAACTGCTGGCACTAATCAATGCCAGAATGATTAGGAGCTACTGATGTGCTGATACTGAAAAATGTAAATGAGATCATATTATATACATATGAGGTACTGTCAGTAGAGATAGATGATTATCAATGGCCTGATTAAGTATATTCTGAAGAATCTCCTATATCAAAATGTTAAAAGAGTTTGCTGACTAGACTAAAGAAAACCAGAGGGAACCTGACTATGTGAATTGGAAAGATGCTATCAGCGGTTGGAAAAGAACTGTTTAAAAGGTCCCAGGAAATAAAAATGAAGTTTCTAGCTATGGAAGGAGCGAGGTTGCAGAACAGCTATCCAGGAGGAACAGGTAAAAACTCTGTGTGAATATCAGTACAGCATGTAAAGAGATTTGTTGGGGGTTTGTAACTCTAGAAAATTGCTTCAAAAATTCACCAGAAGTATCAGGAAACATCTTAAGTCAAGCACTCAAAAGTTAGGACATTTCAAAATTAAACCCGTCTTTCTCTGCAAAATTGTAGTGCTGTTTCCCATATGTATGATTTCCACAGCACTCTTGCTCAATGCACAAGCACTAGGATGTCAGTGGTATACGAAGCAGTACATGCAGAAAGAAAAGGTGTATAAAGAAGGCAGTATGGTAACTGCCTTCTATATAACCAGATTGGGATTCTACTCTTTTCTCTGTCAAAGAAGTTGTTATTTCTAGGATGGCTCACAGCATTCTCTATAGTTTTCTGCCTGCATAACACAAGAGCAAAAAGCCTCTGTTTTTTCCTGATGTAACCCAAATCTCAGTATCGACACTTCAACATTTTTCACTAAGTGAAATGGGGAAATCTAAAGAGGCAAGTGCTGATCATTGTTTTAAATTAAGGGAACAATTACTCACAAAACAATTTGCCTTAATAAATTAAGGATATTGTAATAATATCTATTTTTCAATGTTTATTCCATGCAGGTTTCTTCCAACTTTGAATAAAATAATACGGGGAATTAGGGTTTAGGGTTTTTCTTCGGTCTGTTTTACTTTCTGATCTTCATACAAGAACCACCATTATGCTCTGATTGTCTATTTGCAGGACAGCTCATAAAACAACTTCAATTCAAATTAATTTAAATTAATTTCATTTTAGGTTTGCAACCTCTCTTTTTTTCTGTTTGCAAAGGTATAACTCAAAAGGGGACTGTCTCTCTAAGCTGCCAGCCAAAAACTAGGTCAGGAAGTGTTCACAGGAGCAAGTGTTACAGTAACTCTTGTATCATAATGATTCCAATGGAGCAAGATTCATGGGGTCCAGTCTTAGAAATGTTGCCACAGGTTGGGAGACTTTGATAACATTTCTGGATAAATTATTAATAAAGAAACAAACAAACTAATGTTTGCTCTTCAGATTGCTCCTACAACATTTTGTGCTTTTATTCTGCAGCACTGAAAGAAGGGACATAAGTTAATTAACAACTGTTTTACTAGAGTCCCACTGACATCACTGATGATGCGCATTCAAAGCAAAGAGCGAAGAGGTCTGGTTTGCTTTTGATGCAGTTCTCTTCTGAAGTGCTGGCAGAATACTTCAAAATCATCAGAATGTACTTTGGTCTTTGTCAACAAACACTGCTTTTAAAACAGTTTAACCTTCAGGCAGATATCCTACTTGGCCATTTTGAATTGAAAAAGAGATTTAATGAAAGCTGTGAATATGCAACGTGAGTAGTTTCACAGAAATTGATGTGCATCCTAAACAATAAATGTAAATAAACAGCTGTTACATTCCCATAAAATGGCCCATCTGAGAGTGTGAGATCCATTTGTACAAAACCTCAGGCTTCGAATTGGAATGTAAGAACTATGCAAGGATTTTGTGCACTTCTGCCAAATTATCAACATATGTTCTAAGAAAAAACATGGCATTTGCCTAAGAAAAGGGAAACAGTCTTTTGACTTCTCATTTACAACTATGGCATTATTCCTGAAATAATGTTTCACATTCTCCATCTGCCTCTTTTTCTGCTATTTATCACTGGTAGTATTTACTAATACTGACCTGTAATTTACTTGAAACAGAATTTAGAAATATGAGAAAAGATCTAGTTGTGAATTCTGCCTACTGTAAATCCTGCAAAATACAATTTATTTAATTTTTGCACAAAAACTAATGAGGATTCCGAGAGATCTATTGTTAAACTGTGAACAATTATGCAGTGCTGTTAATCACTCCTATTTAAGTATAAGGCTAAATAAAATATTGAGATTTATGCAGAAACTAAACCCTCCTTTTCGGTTTACCAAAGCTCATTGCTTTATCTCCAGCACTGGTGATACGAAGCACTTAGGAAGGCCACGTGTTGCACATGTACAACGAGCTCTGGCAGTCAGTGCAAGGTCTGAGCATTCAGAGAGACTGGGAAGGCTGGTACATCCCAACTCGAATGAGTACAGACATGATTGTGATAAAATCAACACTAAATTGTAGAGTATTATCAAAGTTATTCTTCCATGCTTTCCTCTACTGGCTTGACTATGCTTTTCAAAAGGGCTAACAGGATACCATGACATAAAAGTAGGAAGGGAAAACACTATGAAATGAATGATATATGTTAAACAAAAAAACCAACCAACCACAAAAAAACCCCCAAAAAACCCACCAAAACCAAAACCAAACCAAACCAAACCAAACAAAAAAACCCCACGAAAACACAGAAAGCTTCATGGACATTTCTCAGCTAAATTCTTTCATTTGCTGGCTGTAAGAACAAAAAACTTTAAACATCTACAAGGCAAGCATGAGGATTTGAGCTGGTTAACTTGGACTTCCTTATTAATTGATCAGAAAGAAATGGGCATTTCCAAGACGTGAATTCACTTACAGATTTTTTATCTCTACTTCCAAGTAATATGAGTAGCATCTAATAGTGCCTACTTCTCTCCAGTTCAAAGGAGTCCAGCATGACCAGCTCACATTTGGAAGACCTCCAATAAAAACATCTCCAGTTACTTAAATGAATCCTACATTTTCCTCTTTCCCTAACCATATTCTGCTAGTGATCCAGTAAAAGAAATTTTGATTCAAGAACCTCATATGCATTTAAGCACACAATATTCAGCCCTAGCAACTCAAAGAAATCCTTTAATATTACTAGTTCTGGAACAGTTTCTTACTGTTCACTGCTAAGTGAGCTGTAGCTTCACTCTTAAGCACCTTTGGTGGAATTCATATTCTGTTCAGCCTTAAGCAGCAGGATGATCGAACAAAGGACACCAATTTCAGAATAACGTGGCATGAAAAATATGAAAAGTGATCACACAAATTTCTCCAGTAACTTTGGATACGTTTTCCTCTAAATTCTTGTTAAAACTTTGAAAGCAAAACATTAAGAAATGCAAGTATGAATAAGGCAAACAATTAAAACAATTAACAACTAAAAAAATAAAAAAATAAACAAGAAAAAAGTCTAAAAATCTGGAATATGTGTTCAAACTGGCTAAACAACATCCTCAAACATACTGGAAACAGCTGCACATCACTTGACTTAAATGCATTTCTTCTGGAGAAACAATGTGCTTGGTGCCTTTCAAAGCACTTTGTTGACTCAAAGATGGGAGGCATACTCAATTCAGTGATGATCACATGCCACTAGCAAAAGTGAAGAGTAGGTGACCTTGACAAACACTAATTGATGTGAGTTAAAATTTAAAATAGTACAGTGTGAAGAAAAATGGGGTTTGTGAGGAGGGAGCAGAGATCTTCATCTCCATATATTCATCACTGAGATGAACTGGTTGTCTAGGCTCTCTATATTGTCAACAGAAAGAGAGAAAAAAACACATCCAGGAGGTGATTTATCCCAGACATCTTTGAATACGCCTCTGGAGATGCCTCTTTCTCTTCCTGCATTGACTAGAGAGTTTTTCCATGATTTATACAAGACACCCAGCATTTAGACAATTAGAGTCAAGCAAGATGAATTCTGCCCTGAGGAAAAAGGGTCCACTGTAACTCAGGAGTTCATCAGTTTTAATTCATTAAGGAGAAAGAACAGCGCATAATAGTAATTCACAGAACGACTCTAAGCCACCAGAGTGCTTCAGGCATGAAAGGTAAAAGGGATCCTGTGATATGCCAGACAAGAATTTCCATAGACAGAGAAGAATTATTATGACTATATAAAGATGGGTCAGATCTCATCTGGAATTTGATGCACCAGTAACAGAAGAGACCTATTTAAATAAAAAATGTAGTATTAGAACTACCTTTTTATCCTAGGCTTTGGTAAGAAATTAAAGTCAATGATGTTCTGGAATAGCCATCTACAAAGAAAGACTATCAAAACCCCAAGTGCTGTTAAGACGGGTCTTGATACTGCCTGTCTGCACTGAGAAAACACAACTAGACTAAGTGAGAAAAAGGCATCTTTGAATCCAAAGGTACTATTGACATAAGAGATATAAATAGTGCAAACTTTCTGCAAGGAAAAAGACTCTCAACATATTAATGTGTAACTTGTGAAGTACAAATAAGGACATTCAGGAGGAATAATGTTATTTTAAACGATTCCTTTTCAACAAACTTTGCAAAGAAAACTCTGTTTTCCTGAATTTCAGAATAAGCAGGGAAGGAAAAATAAAGCTTAAAAATCAGCAAATAAATTTTAAACCCCCAACCAGGCCACAGTATGTTCCAATTTTTTTTTTTTAATAAATTGCCAGTGGGTAAGTCAGTTACATAAAATTAATTTTCTTTTAAAAATTTTTATTCACAATATTACAATTGTAATAGGAGACCTCAAACCTATACTGACTGCATTGATGTATTGTTTTAAATGCAAGACAAGCCTTTGTGTAGAATCAGTTTTCTTTTCATCATCCAGTAGTTAATTTACTTGTTTATGTGGTCTTTCATACAGCAAGAGAAGAGAGAAAAAACATTGAAAACTATTTTTTTTTTTTTTTAAATCAGTAAGACTGGCAAGAAAAAAATCAATCAGAAAAAAAAATAGCAGCTTTGGAAATTACTTTACAAAATGTGAAAAAAGATTTAATTTGCAATCTTACCTTCATGTCAGGAGCAGAGCCATGTGGGCTGAGCAGGTTGCCTCCTCAGAGACACAACACGACAGGCTCTTCACAACATTGAGTTTTGATGCAGGTCCCTGAACCTTTCCATCAGATGCAGCTTTTTCTTTATGGAGGGCATGCTGCCAGGAAGTTCCATAGAAGCATCTCCAAGTCAAAGGCTGGTTTTTGGTTTTGGTTTTGCTTTGTTCCAGACACAATATTTTACCTGAAGTCCTATCAGTGTACTGAAACAGTTGAAAGGCATGTCCTCACTTGTTCTGGTGAATACTTACCCTTCCTGACTCCTCAAGGAATACACTGCTGCCTTGCTCTCATAGTTCTTCCATTTATTTAAAGAAGATTATTTTTTAATATGCTGTTTCAGTGATTTAAAGAGAAGATGCTGCAGTAAACTTTTTACTTTCTAGAAGGCAGGAACAGCTTTTAAAAGCAAAACATTATGAAGTATCCCTGATGAGAAACATACATCTCTTTTCAAGACATGGTTTTCAAGTGTAAAAGAGTTAACAATTAAAAGAGGGAAGAATAAAATATGAAATAATAAGGTCTGGTGGGTAAAAAAATGTAAACCAAGAAGGATTTAATATAATTATCTGAAATATATGAAAGAAAGTTGAAATCACAGTTATAAAAAGCCAAAATTCAATATGACAAATAGCTTGTGTTGAAGTGTCTAATCCAAGTAGTGTCCTGTATAGGTAACAATGTTTCAGAGACACTACATTGTTGAAACTTGACTAAGTGACTGGTTGCTTCAGGCAGTGATTGTTCAGCATTATTAAGGAAGGAGAAACTCAGCTGTACAACCAGTTGTACAGCATTTGTGTCTATAATTTATTTTCCTGTTCAAGTGACCTGTAGCAGAAGCCCTAAAATAAGTATTCATCAGAGATGGAAAACATTAAAACTTTCCAGCAAAACGTGCTGACTTTGGAGTAGAACTAAGAGAGGAAGCACAAGCACTTCTTTCCTCTTACTACAGAAAGCAGTAGAAAATAATCTGGAGAAGTAAGCATGGGTTTATGCACTTGGAAAAGTTTGATGTTGGGGCTATTTTTTCTGGAGGTTGCCAGTTTTTCAGACTGTTCGTGAAGATTGAAGGAGTATCAGAAATTGCTGAGGATCCATTTCAGCAAAATGACAGATTCAGAAATGCTTCAGGCACCCACAATGTCTGCATTGCTGACCCAGGGACAGACTGGATTCTCAGCTGCATCTGTGGCCATTTCATTGGCAATAGAAAAATCAAAGTAAAACTGGATCCTTTGGCATCCCTTTCAGCAAAAAACAGTCCTGGCCATCTGAAAATGGGATTCCCAGGAGGTGCTAAGATCTCCTCCTTCCACGGAGGAGACTTCTAATTTATATTAAGAAACTCAGAACTTCTACTAAAACCAAAGCCTGGAGCACTGGCTAAAGCCTTCAGGTTGTTACCATTAATGTCTAGATACAGCACTTTCAGACCTGTCCTACATACAAACTTACAGTTTAGCACATGAAAAAGAACATTTACAAGGATAAATCTGTTGATGACATTTACTGTCACCTCATGCTGTCATCTGAAAGGCATAAAGCAATATGGAAGAATTTTTACTTGTTTTACTTGTTGTTACCAGTTCTCTGCATATTCAGTATTAGAGGCAACTATCTTCTCTTGGCCTTTTGCTTATAGTAAGAAACAACAATAATCTATTTTATTATTATAAGCTTAATTCAGTCTTTGTTGCTACAGACTGCTGTCCCATTATCCTTTACAGTAATTCACTGGTAGAATAGAGAATAGAGATTGGTCTTCAAGAAAGAAACATACCTTACCAGTAATTAGTCTTCTTTAGGATGCACAGTCTATAAATAAATCTGTTCTGAAGGTACACCTACACCTTAACACACCAGACTGCAGAGATTTTCCTTTTGCAGTAACCACGGATCATGTATTCACACTGTTGTCATCACCTTTGGCACAATGGCATTAAAAAAAATGTATCATACCACAAATTGTTTAAATTCCTTCTCAACCACAAAGAAATGGAATAAAACATTGAAAGAAAACCTGCTAGTAGAGCTCAGGATGCCTTCTCTCTTTTTTCACTCTCAAATTAATTTCCGCATTTGCTTACACTGTGAGACTTCATAAAATTTCCTGCCACGAATTATCTAGCAGAGGTTCTTGATGTCCCTCATGAAAACAGCACTTCTAGAGTGACTCTACCAAGTGCTGCTGCAGCTCTTGAGGCAGCTTATCAGAGATGGCACAGTGTCTGGGGAAAGAATAGCAGACATATAGCTGTTCAGTAATTCACCAGTTTCGCAGAAGCTGTATACTCAGTTGGAAGTATCAGTTCCTAAGTTTTATAGCAAATACTGAAACACCAAACATCCATCCAGCTGCTGGATCTCTGAGACATATACGCAGTCTGTAAATTCTGAGAAAGCCTGGAATACAAATATAGAGCTCTTTTGCTATTAAAGGTAAAAAATAAAGTATGTTTCTTATAAGGAAAACATAAATAAGTGATTCTAAAGACACCACCTTCACCAAAAATGACGGTTGCATCTTAAGAGATAGGTTATCTTTGAAGAATAAGGTCAAAGAAGGAATCACAGGGTTATGAATTTCTTCCTGAAAGAAGATAAAAACGAGAATAAACAAACAAGAAATAATTTGGTTGGCCATTGAGAAAAACTGAAATAGTTGTAGGTAACATGTGTCTAATATAATGTATTGAGAATAGAAGATGGCTGCAAGTGCAGGTACCATAAAGAGCAAACATCCCACAAACCTGAGCAATAAGGTCCACATAAACCCAGTGCAATGGGACAACCACTTAAAAAGGGAATGTAGAATATTTTCTTAGTGGAGCAGGAAACATAACACATTCCTTTTTACTCTTCCTCACATATTCAGAATAATTTATTTTTTTTTCGGAATGACAGAATGAGCTTTAAAATGCAATTAAGTATGTCCTATTCCATAAAATTGTACTACAGTCTCTTCTCATAAAAGTGTACTTCAAAGTCGATACTGAAAGGTTTACATTTACTACAGTACAACAGTCTACTAGATTAGTTTGCCTTCCCTTCCACCCTAATGAAATCAAAGATTTGCTCCCAGATCTCATGAGACAAAATTCCCTCTCCCCAGAATCTACTGCTTCACAGTCTCTAAAGGAAGAGTTTTTATTGAGTCTAATGCAATTCCAGATTTTACCTTGAGAACACCTATAGGAAAATGCAATTACTATTTTATTTCTTTAATTTAAGTTTATTTATTTTAGTTTAGATTTTAATGATGAGTGCCACAAGCTCTCTATTGCTTTGGCCAAACCTAGGTCTGAAAAGACAGAATCACAGAATATTGCAAGTTGGAAGTGACCCACAATGATCACCAAGTCCAACCTTTAGCCCTGTACAGGACCATCCCCAAGAGTCACACCATGTCCCTGAGAGTATCATCCAAACACTTCTTGAACTCTGTCAGGCTTGGTGCTGTGACCACTCTCTGGGGAGCCTGTACCAGTGTCTGACCACCCTCTGAGTGAAGAACCTTTCTCTAATATCCAACCTAAACCTCCCCTGTTACAACTTCAGGCCATTCCCTCAGGTCCTGTCACTGGTCACCTCAGAGAAGAGATCATTGCCTGCCTCTCCTCTTTCCCGTCACAAGAAGTTATAACTGTAATGAGGTCTCCCCTCAGTCTCCTCTTCCTGAGGCTGAACAGACCAAGTGACCTCAGATGCTCCTCATACAGCTTCCCCTCAAGGCCCTTCACCATCTTCCTTGCCCTCCTTTGGACACTCTCTAACAGCTTAATATCTATGGTGCCCAAAACTGCACACAATATTCAAGGCAAGGCCTCGCCAGCACAGAGCAGAGTGGACCAATCCCCTCCCTCGACTGGCTGGTGATGCTTTGCCTGATGCCCCCTCAGACACGCTTGGCCCTCCTGGCTGCCAGGGCACTGCTGACTCATATTCAACTTGCCTTCAACCAGGAGCCCCAGGTCCCTTTCCATGGCACTGCTTTCCAGTATCTCATTCCCCAGTCTGCAGAAACATCCAGGGATCCCAGGTGCAGAAGATGGCATTTTCTTTGTTGAACTTCATGCAGTTGATGATTGCCCAGTCCTGTAATTTGTCAAGGTCTCTCTGCAGGGCCTCCCTGCCTTTGAGAGAGTCAACAGCTCCTCTTAGTTTTGTGTCATCTGCAAACTTGCTCAGTATCCCTTCCAGTCCTGTGTCCAAGTCATTTATGAAGATGTTGAAGAGCACAGGGCCCAAGATGGTGCCCTGTGGAACCCCACTAGTGACAGGTCACCAGTCCGATGTTCCCCCATTCACTATTACCCTCTGTGCTTGACCCGTGAGCCAATTGCTCAACCCCTACATGATGTGTTTATTCAGCTGTGCACTGGACATTTTGTCCAGAAGGATCCTGTAAGAGACAGTACCAAAAGTTTTACTGAAATCCAAAAAGATTACATCATCTGGCTTCCCTTGATCAGTTAGGTGGGTTACCTTGTCATAAAAGGAAATCACGTTGGATAAGCAGGACTTTCTTCTTATGAAGCCGTGCTGGCTGTGACCAATGACTGTGTTGTCTTTCAGGTGGTTTGCAATAATTCCCAGAATAATCTTCTCCATAACTTTACTGGCACTGAAATGAGACTGACTGGCCTGTAGTTTCTGGGGTCCTCCTTCTTGCATTGCTTGAAAATTGGGACAACGTTCTCCAGCTTCCAGTCAACTGGGACCTCTCTGAATTCCCAAGACTGATCAAAAATCATAAAGAGAGGTTTTGCAACGACATCAGCTAGTTCTTTGAGGAGTCTGTGATGAATCCCATCAGGGCACATAGATTTGTAGGGATCCAGCTGGAGCAGCAGATCCCACACAATTTAAGAGTTACCTAGGAGCTGATCATTCTCTCAGTCATGGCCCTCCAGCTCAGGTCACTAAGACCCCCTTGGTCCATCATCCATCTTGAAGACAGAGGCAAAGCAAGAGTTAAATGCCTCTGCCTTGTCTCTGTCCCTGTTTATGAGGTGACCATCCTCATCCTGTAGGGGTCAAATGATATTTCTATACTCCCTATTTCCATTAATATACTTGAAAAAACTTTTTTTATTGTCTCACACATTTCTGGGAGCTTCAACTACAGTTGAGCTCTGGCCACGTGCATTTTCTCTACAGTGGCAAGCAGAATCTCTGTGTTCTTCCCATGTCACTTGACCTTGCTTCCACTGGGCATACACCTTCTTTTTTTGCCTTATTTCTAAGAGAAGATCCCTGCTCAGCCAAGCTGTTAGGGTTGTTCCACAGGTAATGCAGTGGAAGCTTGTGATCACCTTCTGTTTGTGCAGAAAAGCTAATCCTGAACTTTGAATGGCAAATTATAAAGGCTGGTTAATGTTAGTGCCACATGTTCATCAATAAGCTATTTGTGACATGAATCAAGTTTTCAGTTTGTAACAGTTTAGTGCTTAGTGCAATGACGCTCTGGCTTTTAATGTCTGCTGCTACAATGCTACAATAGTTAAAACCCATTGAGCCAAATTAATCCCTGATAAAATGCTACTAATCTCAACTGGATTTCAGTGCAGTCACAGGGTCTCTCCTGTCACACATAAACTGTGTGACAAAGTTGCTCAAGAGTCCAGCTTCAAATAATGTGCTAGTGTGATTATATCATGTCTGGTGAGCAGCGAAGACATCATGAAGCATTCTGTATCTTTCAGTGATTAAGAATTGATGGTGTGTCGATTACAAAGAAGGAAAAAATATGTACGTATGCAGCTTTGTCTCTTAATTTCAAAATGGCAAATTTTGCTAAATGTTATTTATAAAACAGCCTGAAGACAAGGACTCAGACATGAAGATGCTTGCCATTTTGTCAAGTTAAAAAAATCACTACACATACAGCATACATATAAAAATCTATAAAAATATAGTATATTTCAGATGACATTATTTAGTATTTCTTTACTGCCTTAGTCCAAGTAGGTACATACTGATGACATTCCCTGATGTCATGAAGTTAAGATGTACAATTAATTAATGCAGGAATCAATTAGGACACCACATAGGAAGAAAGGGTCACCTTAATGCTGAAAGATTAATAAAAATAGGTTATAATTCAGGAGCAACTGATGTGCAAGGTCATATGCCCCAGAATTAATAGCAGTTATGTCTATTGTCATCCAGGACTCTCCTTAGCTGGACAACACAAGCTGAATCATAGGATCTCATAGAAGAGTTTTTGTTGGAAGGGACCTTTAAAGGTCATCTAGTCCAACCTCCCTGCAATGAGCAGAGATATCTTCAAATAGATCAGGTTGCTCAGAGCCCTGTCCAACCTGACCTTGAATGTTTCCAGGAATGAGGCATCTACCACTTCTCTGGGTAATCTGTTCCATGCCTCATCACCCTTATCACAGAAGAATTCTTCCTTACAACTAGTCTAAACCTACCCTCTTTTAGTTTAAACCCATTACCTCTTGTCATACTGCAACAGACCCTGCCAAAAAGTTTGTCTTCATCTTTCTTACAGGCCGCCTTTAAGTATTGAAAAGCTGCAATAAGGTTCCCTGGAGCCCAGAAGAAAGATTAACATACTTCCTGACAAAGGATAACTATGAGACACCAACCTAAAATGCCTGTGAACACATGTGATTCTAGGAGACTGCAGATAAATTATTTCCAGCAGCTGTGCCATTGTACAAGTTCTCATAAGGCAGCATTTAAAAACCTGCATATAATTCTCGGTGGAAAGATCACAAAAAAGACATTTGCATGGTACCACGTGGGGATATCTGAAATCCAGGGGAAAGGAGAAGCTGCCTGCTAAGAGATACCTTAAAGAGCTTGGCTAGGTGATCCTATTTATCAAAACTGAGACAAGAACATGGTGGTCGTTTATGAAATCACACTATGGAGTCCAGTGGAGCGTGACCATGCTGGTCAGGGGCTGGAGCACACAATATACAAGGAAAGGCTGAAGGAACTGGTTTTACTCAGCCCAGAGGAGAGAGAGCACAGGGGAAACTTTATTACAGCCTACAGCTGCCTGATGGAAGCACAGAGAGAAGAGCCTGACTCTTCTAAAGGCTGCACAGTGATATAATGAAAAGCAATGGATTAACCATGAAGAATTTTTATATTTTTATATTTTTTAACATTAAAGATTGCGCAGAGGAGTTGTGGGACATCTATCCTTGGAGGATGTCCAATAAACAACTTGAAACAGCCTTGAGCAACCTGATCTGATTAGACCTGCTTTGAGCAAGGCTTGGACAAAATGAACTCCAGAGGACCCTTACAATCCAAATTATTTTATGATTCCATGAAAATGCATTAAAAAGGAGAGGATGCCCTCCCCCCCCCCCCCCCCCCCCAAAACACACACACGCACACTAGTTAAACCCAAAAAATATTACCACAAAAAAAAAAAAAGGCCATGGTTAGCCTTAGGGAGCAAAAGGAACATGTCTACAATCAGGAAAGCGCTAAAACAAAAGAACAACAACAATCTGCTTACCTTTGAATTAATTAGATCAGTTTTTGAAATGGAGTGGAATCAAAAAGGACTGGACTAGCAATGCTGAAAGCAACACATTCCTATGAACTATGTCAATGCTTAGCTGTGACAATCCTAAATTTATTTTTGGAACTTAATGGTTCCAAATCACTGATGACATTTTTATAAATTCAGAAAACAACCAAGGAATACGTACCAATACAACAATTCATCCTGTTTTTTTCCCCCAGTATGAAACAGTAAAACCCCACAGTATCTGCAGCACCAGAGCAGCGCTCTGGTCCCACTCTCTGGGCTGCCAGAACGAGAGCACCAAGTGTGAGCACCACACAGGACAAGCTGTTGTCACCCACCAATAGTGTAATTCAGCCTACAGCCTACCTCTGAGCTGCCCTCCAGAGTGGGTCCATGTGCTAAGTGAATTGGTCTCAGAAACCAGATTTTTCTCCTATGGACAACAGATTAAGCTTCTGATACTGTGTTTCTGAAGCTGTTTCTCTGCAGTCTGAGGAAAACACCTGTCTTGGTTTCATAGTGAAGTGAAAGAAAATATTTCCTTAATTTTGTTGGTTTAGTCTCTCTAGTTCAGCACAGAAAGCTTCACATGTGCTTCAACTGAACGGGTAAGTTTTCAAAACGGAGCAGTTATACTCTTTGTATGTGACAAACAGATGAAAATTACCTACATTGGCTTGGAGAATGGAGGTTGCTGCTCCTTGGTCACTGAAAAGCTTTACCAGACGCTCTTATGAAAGCCTATTTGCCACTTGGAACTAAGAGCTTTTGCTTTGGCTGCCTCTCAAACACAAGACTACAAAACGTTTTCCAGAAAGGTTCAGATGGGAGAGATTATTCACAGTTTGCCTTTGTCATCATTCAAGAGAAGAACTGTGTCTAGCTGGAAATATTTCAGAGATATTTATTGTATTCTGAAAACTTCATTTTATTTCTAACTTTTTTACAGTTAAACATTCAGAATCATAAAATATGAAGTATAAAATATTTAACAAAATAGATGCAGTTCATGTTGTTCCGATGCACCATAGGTATATGATGAAACAGTAAACAGCGTATGAATTTCCTCATGGTCCTCCCTCTCTCATTTACCAGGGAAATGGGTGTATAGACCCACTCCATACATTTTGGTCTGACCATTATGGCATCAACCTTTCATTTCAGAGAGAAAACCACAACCACTCTGGTTTCTGTGTCCTTAGTCTTCCGCAAGTACCTTCACTGTCTAAAATACCAACACTAATGTTCAATACATCAAATACCGTCTGAAGTTGGTATATTCAAGAGTTTGTTTTTTTCTTTTTTTTTTTTTTTAAGTACAGAATTTCCTAGAAAAGAAGAATCAGGTAATTCAGTCCATATGAACAAAAGAGTCATTTATTATATATATATTCTCTAGTAAGTTATAATAGTCTCTTGGATTTTAAATGTCTTTTTGCTATTTTCAATGCTTAAAAATTATAATTTTAAAACATTAAATATTGTATTATATACATTATGATTTAATTTATCATTTCTAAACATGGAGCATTCTCCAAGTGAAAACTTGGATGAAACAGAAAACAACTTCATTGACATAACAGGCTTTAGAAGTTCACTTCATACAACCATAAATTTGACTATATGAAAAATAGTCAAACATCAACTTGCTCCTATATGGGATTTTTTCTGTTTCTTTTTTTCTGGTCTTGGGTAGAGGGTTTTTTTTGGCTTTTGTTTTTGTATAAACAGAAGGACAGATCTACTAATTACTTTTGTCAGTGTTCAGTATTTTAACTTTTTTTTAATCTCATACCTATTTTATATAAAATAACAAAATATACAGAGAAAGCTGAGTTTGTTACACTAGTTCATACACATACAGTAAATAAAAGTTTTTTTTATGTATGGCTTCGCAAAGGTAGATTATGAAGTGACTTCTGAATTTTATTTGTTTAAAAGCATTTTAAGAGAACGTGTTAGTGTGCTTACAATAGCGGCCATGGTAGTCGAATGTCGAGCCAAGAGTTTAATGCTAGGATCACCGGAGGTCTTGCCTGACACTGCTTCTGCAGCCTTCAGAAGACAAATGTAGTTTATTACAACCTCGTCTATCTTAGATATAATTTCCTGCTGCTGTGTTTCAGAGTTCATTACTTTAACTAAACGCATGCAGGCTTCTGTTAAGCAACAGAGTACTTGAAAGCTGGAAGTCATAGCTAAAAGCATTTCCTCAGGGCTTTTATCAGCCATGGCCATTTTCCTGCAGGCACTTCCCAACTGTCTCGATTCCAAAGATAACAGTTGTTTGTACTTAGAAAGTTTAAGGTCATATGTTTCTGGATGTAAATCTTCTCTCTTGCCCATACTTGCTCGGACCAGTGAGAGTAGCTCACTGGCATCCTTTTGTGCTGCAATAAATCCATCAGGCATTGCATAAGTCTTCTCTTTCATCACATTTATTCGCGTGATTCGTGCATCAAAGGCCACATCATTGAGATTCACATCAATTTGGCCACCTTGGGTGTCAGCACTGCTCTTCTCATTGACTGCCTCATCTTGTGGGGGCTCAGAAGCTTTTGGAGACTCCAAGACTTTCTGCTCATTGTCACTGGACAATGACTGACCAGCTAGTTCTGTGAGCTCACAGGGGGTCTTATGTTCGAAGAGATGTGAGAGCTGATGGCTGTCTTGGTCATCTTCATCATCGTTGTCATTATTTCCTCTGCTTAGGAAGCAATAGCTAAAGGGGCCACGACACCTCCAGGTGCTGGTGTCCAGCTTTCGCAAAGGCAACGTTCGACATGGCTTGGAGTCCTTCTGACTGGCACCTGTGCCCGAACACTTCTTACTGTCCTTCCTGTCAGTGCTGACGTACACACAACTCTGAGAATAACTTTTTGACAGCTTTTTGCCCAGGGAAAATTCCACTCTTCTCTCTGATTTGGATTCATCCTTTCGGGTGATGTCCAGGCATTTCAAACTGGCCGTGGCTGCCTTCTTTTCAAACAGCATCTCAATGCCTGCAGATCCTCCAATGATGCTGCTGCTGCGTCTCAGCACTTTCCTGCTCTGTGGCATCCTGAGGCTTCCTCCTATCATGTCATATGGCCGTAAACTAACTGTTGCCCCACAAGCCTGATTTACTTTGGGAATGTCACAAGAGTCTTGATTTTGACTTGGCACCTTTGATTCTGATAGCATGGATGATAGCATGATGGAGTCAGCTAGAGGCTGTCTAGGAAAAGCTGTAGGCATGCCTCCTTGTCTTCCCTTTTCAGGCTCTGTGAAAGCTACACTAGGGGTAGTAGAAGAGCAGACAGAATAATTAAGCATCACCCTGATAATATTTGGACACTGAACTTTTAAATATCTATTATCAGTCAGGAAAAATGGATTCCTAGTATTTCCCAATGGTTTCCATTCCTCAAAATATTCCATAAAAAAATTCAATACTAGTCTTTTGTATTTCACTAAAATGCCTCTTAAAATCTATCAACAAATTATAAATTATGAATAATTAATTGTTCATTCCAGTACAGCAAATTTATTTTAAAAAAGGAATAGAAAATTATCTATAAAACATCCTAAATCTCTCTCAATATATGGATTTCAAATTTTCTATTATTAATTAGATGAATTCTTTCAGATTAAAATACCTCCTTTAACTACACCTGAGAGAGTATGGAAAGATGCGTTCATGGTAATTTTGGTTTGGTTACATGGGGGTTTTTTTGGCAGAGAAAGAGTATTTCTCATTCTAGCTCCTAGTCTGTTACACTTTTGGATTCTTATGCGTTCACACACAGCTGCTACATGTGGGTTGCAACCACAGGAAGAGAGAATCATTTAAAATACAACGGAAAGAATTTCCAATGCTATCTCTGAAAAACTGTGCATTTTTTTTTAACTTTGAAGAAACACTGTCAGATTGTGAAGTAAATACATGCTTAATAAAGTAGTGACATTTTCTCATCCTTACATTTAGAGTTTTTTATTCATACTGGCACACTTTTGACAACCTGCTGAAATAGCATATAGGATACATAAAAAATGAATCACAGGTTTTTCTCTCCTACATTATTATACCTTCTGAAGTCATCTTATAATCTAGCAAGTATCCTGGAACTCAAGTGACTATGGATTTTGGAGAGGCTTCCAAAGAGTGGAAGAGGCCTCTCCATCAGTGTCCCTCCAAATATTTTTAACTGTAATGACAGGTTTTTTTTAAAAGTATGCAGTTCTTAAGAATATTTCAACATGTACAAGTAGAATGGATAGATAAATAAAGTTCTAACCCCATTATCTGCTACAACTTGAAGATATAGTTCTAGGTAAAGATAATAGAAATGTCTTACCTAGTCCTCAATGCTAACATATAGCTTTAAAAATAAACATAAGAAACCCTTTATTACTGCTGTACCTGTAGTTTCTTTTATCTTGGGGATCCGATGACATCCTTCTCTCAAAGTGCCGAACAGTGGTTCAGCATTAATTGCTGAATGCACAACAGGCACTGTCATTCTGTGACACACGGCTTCAGGCTGCTGGTGCAGGTCCTTGTATGTCGTTCCATGGTTTGGAAGAATGGCAGCTCTTTCATCTGCTGGAACATAGGAAATGCCCTTCATTGATGGGTCAGACATGATGTGCTTAACATCAGAGGTGCAAAGAGGAGATTCAACAGGGGTAGCACACGTGCTACTGCCTGTGCTGCATCCTGCATCCACTGAAGAGCACTGAGAGCTCTGCAGTGAGAAATGGCCTTCACTTTGCAGAGATGACATGCGCTTAGCCAAGTGATATTCACAAAGCCTAGCCACACTCTGCTCTGCTTCTGGAAGCTTTGAAGGATGGTCATCTGCAGATAAATCGGTATCTTCTGCATCGTTTAGGTCTTTGGCTGAAGACACAGGAGTCATATCTGACAGGAAATTTTCACCTTGGCTAAGCCCTGAGGTATCATCCTGATCCACCTCAGGATCCACTTCATCCTTACAGTCAGTTTCTGCTTTACTGATGACAGGAACTCTTGGAAAAGTTTTCCCATTCACTGTTTCTGGGCTTGGCTTATCTGCTGCCCCATCATCAGCAGCATACCATCTTTGGCGAAAGGCAGTTCTCTCCACATTAAAAGTGCTTAGGCGTTGACTGTCTCTTGCTGAAAGAGTTCCAAATTTAGCTTTTAGATCTTCATCAGTCTCTGCTTTTTTATTTCCCTGTTGCTTTTTCACAGTAGCATTGCCATCAGAGGGTGCTTTTACTTCACTATCTGTCATCTTATTTTTCCTTTTACTAGTGCAAGAATATACCAAGGATCCCATGTGCAATTTGTTAAAATAATCAGTGACAGATTTTGTTTCCATGGTCTCTGGCTCCATTTCCATGTTATCAGAATGAAGAATCTGCTTTGAAGGCACAACTTTTGACTGTAGCTCTGCAGCCTGATGACCAGACAAAGGCTGTGAGGGCTTCATGCCTGGCCCTCCAGCCTGATTCTTTGCAATAGGAAATTCAGTCTGCTCTTCCACAAGGGGTTGGTAGCCTTCACTTGTGGTCAAAAACATACGCGCAGTGTTTTCTGACTGTTTCTGTGCTGCGGCTAGTTCAGAGCTTTCAGTCATTTCAGAGGAATTTGTTTCATTGCCAGAATCTGAAGATGACTCAGGGCTATATGCTCGCAGGATAGCTACACCTGCAAGCCACAAAAAATAAGACTCAATTAAATGACAGCAGCTGAAGCACCTGGATAAGTGAAAAGCAAAAGGGGGTGTATTAGAGACAAAAATATGCTTTGTAAGAATACTTTGACTTTATTGCACAGTTCCCGAAACAGGTAGTTTAATAACATAATGGTGCTCCATTAAATATGGAATACAATATATGCAAAATGATGGCAAAAAATAAAAGGAAAACTAAAAAAAAAAAAACAAACCAACCCTCATGAAATGGAGTATTTCCAAAGCTAAATGGATGAGATGGAATGATTTTCAATGAATAAATGTAACTATGGTGAAAGAACCTGAATTGTCATTCGTCTGCTGTTCCTCTGAAGCAGCCAAAGCTTCTAGTGCTTGAAGCGTAGAGACTACAGCATCATCTAGCCCCTTTTCACATTTCCCCTCTGTATTAGTAGGGACAGCATCGATAAGCGACACTGGAATGTCATCATTGCCTAGATTACTGTCTTGCTCCTTGTTGTCTCTAGGCTGCGTTGCTTGATTCTGAGTGTCTTCCTCATCTGAACTGTCCCTGAAGCCTGGTGGAGGAGCAGCAATGGCCATGTTTAAGGTATGCAATAGGAAATCATCTTCATTATCATCACCTTCTGGAGGTGGAAGTGAAGTCAAATCAATAATGTCATCACTAGAACCAGAAAGGCTGAGAAGAGCAGGCCTATTGATTTCTCCTACCATAATGTCTTCTTCACAGCTTACTTCATCTTCATCTTCGGCATCATCTGTGTTTTCTGCATAACAAATATCATGCAGCAAAGGCTCTTCTATCCCTTCCGCAGCTCCGAATATTTTGCCATCACTTATAGTTGCGTAAACAGAATTTGTAGCAAACTGAATGCTTTCAGCGTCTGGTGATAACTCCAGGCCTTTAATATCACTGGCATTACTAATATAAATGGCTCTTTGTTTTTCTAGTACTTCTGGACTTTCATCCAAAAGCCTTTCATAGCCAAGAGTCTGGGGACTGATACCATCCAAGTTGTGATCTCCAAATATAAATGAAACTTTTGCTCCCCTGGGGGAATCCTGTGCTTTCTTGCTAGATTCCAAACCTGAGAGTGACAACAGTGAAGGCTGGTTAAAATTTCTGCTTTCTTCTGCTTCAGCAGGGTCACTTTGCTTGGCCAGATGTTGATCAAATCCACCTGAATTATAAGTATTTTCTATGTACAGATGTCTGTGTTCTTTTTGACACAACAGACTTTCAGAAACATCTACAGTCTTCTGTTTTGAATCAGCAAAGCACATTTGAGTCTCCTGATCTCCTTCAGCCAGGAAAGTGGTAGTTTTTGGTATACAATTCCACTCAGATGCAAGGATATTATGCTTCCCTCTGTTTTCAGGTCCTGTGGCACAGCAAAATAAAATCAACATTGTGAAATCAAAGAACAAAATCATGTAATTTTTAAACAATAATTTGTTAATGCTGAGCATTAAACATTCTGAATAGGACAGCTAAGCCACCAAAGACTTCAAAAAAACTCTTTTAAACTCACCTCTGTTCTAAGTGAAATACCTGTTGACTTAATGACCTAAAGTTTAACTGGTACTTTTCTACTCTAGAATAAAACTAAACCTCATCTAGGTACAAACACTATAGCAGGAAGAGTAACACAAAATTAGCTGGTTTCTCCATATGTATTCTTACAAAAGATATATGCATATAAAATAATAACAATCACAGGGAGCATGCATCTATTTTACTAGTGTAGGAAAGAAATTCATCATTGGTTTATTTTACCATTAAGATGCTATCATAGGCTGGATATTAGAACATTATAAAGCTAAACTGTGATGCTAGGTCTGAGCCAGCAATCAGATCTTATTGGCATAGCCTTCTATTTATCTGGAGGTGCTCTGGCTTAAGCTGACTTCTTTATACATTGGACCATTGTTAATGTACTGTGAAATGAATACCTGTTTCTCGGCTCCCTGTATTTTTCTTGTTGGCCATGTTAAATATGGAACGCCTTGAGTCAACCAGCAGTCGGTAGTATCCAGCTGTTAGGCAAGCAAGATTCATTGCATCTGATGACTCCATCAGAAGAGTAATAGGCTAAGAAGAACACAATCAAGTTAGGGCCGTTCCTCCTCAATTTGTTTACCTGTTGACAATACTAGTACATTGAAGCAAAAGGAATTACATCACAAACACTACATTGAAAAATACACGAGAATTTATTTTCCTCACTACCAATATCAAACAGCATAAACAATCTAGAAAAGGTAGAACTCCAATTGGACATCTTAACAGCTGATTGCTCTCTTTCTGAATGAGGCTAACCATTTTAAGACTCTTGCTCCATCTTTTTCTTGCATAGATATTTTATCCTTGCCAAACCACTATTTAATGTTACATTGAATCTGCCGTGGATTAAGAACCTGGTACATTAGGCATTGGAGTCTTGTAGTAGTATGAGAATCCACAGATTCAGAAAATAAGGTGCACTAAGCATATGTAATGAAGCAAGACATGGGAAGCAAACACTCAGGGAAAGCTGAGGTTCAGAAAACACAGTGGCATGGTTAAAGCTATCATTACAAAGCAGAGACAGTGCCAGGTTAAAAGATTTCAGTGTTTGTGGCCTGGCATTACTGAAAAGACAAACAGTGAAAAAATAAGCAGATAAATAGAGACAAAGAGAATGGAGAAAGATCCTCAGAATGTAGAAAGATCCTCAGAACGGAGATCGGCAAAGAAAACAAACACAAAGCACTGTAAAAAAAATCCAGACCAACAAAAATGAGAGACCTCAGAGCTCTGAAAAACTATGGCTGCCAGGCTAGCAAGCACAGAACCTGAGATATCCATATGAAATATATTTTCTTTAAATCCCTTTTCTTTTGCCATCATGTATACATTTCTTTGTCTAAAAATTTTGTTCATATGTCTGCAGCTTTTAATACCAAAAGCTGTTCTCCTCAAATTTATTTTAAGGTGTCTAGCCTCTATAATTCCTAGACAGGAAATAAAAATGAAGACCTTACTATGATGCATAGATAGAAATTATACTGTAGACAACCCATCTTATCACTCACATTTTGTAGTGACTCATAGCTATGTGGACATTTGTGACAATTTATCATAATCTAGCATGCAGAGCCCACTGTCACAAGACATATGCAAGGACCTGCATCATTCTTTCCAGGAAGAACATTACAAGGATGGCTCTCCAACCTACTCAGCCCCTTGCTAGTAAAAAGACAACTGATTCTGGTAGAAGCTGTGGCCAAAACATAACTGATGATCATAGCTTACTACCAAACCCAGAATAGGTCTGATGAGTTTTTAAATGCCTGTGCTGCAGTATCTTAGGCCAAAATGTCCCGGCTGCCCTGAATGTTCTATAAACAGTTTTCAGGAACACAGAAAAATTGATCTGGTTTTTTTTCTTTAACATATTTTTTGCTACAGCTTGAGCTTCCAATCAATACATGCTTCTTTCAAGATATTCAACTATAGCCATTAAAGTTATTCTAAATTATTAAACCCACATCAGGTTAATTAATCTCTGTTCTTTTGAGCGACTACTAAAAACTAAAACTTGAAATGATATATTCATCTCAAATTTTCTGCAGTGATTGGCAGAAATAGATGAACTCTACAAAAACCTCAAATTGCTGAAAACAGTTACGTGAACTACTGTTAATCTGCTGAAAAGTCTTGTGACAGCTAAACTTTTTTGCCTTCTTCTGCCAAGTGACACATAATTGAAAATGTATTAAAAGAAACAAACAATAAAAATCGGAACTGTCCCTTCGTGAAGAAAATAATGGCATATATGACATATACTGGCATATTCAGAACCTGGATATATGAACCTGTTACCTTAGGTTAAGTTAAGGGATGAAAACATTAGTTGAGAATACCTACCTGTGTGTGCCTGGATCTTCTTCACAGGACATAGTGACAACCCCTACCCGTGCCCCATAGAGAGGCATTTTTTTTCAAATTCCATCCAGAGCCTCCTATATTTGTAACTTTAAGCCAATCTCGCTGACTTTAGGACTAAACGTGTTGAAATGCAAGGAGATGGGGATATACACAATTTGCAATGACAGTAACAGTATTATAATATAAAGCAACATAAAACCATGGTAATAAAAAATACTATGGCATACTGTGCTGCATATGAGCAGATGGGAAGGATTTAATTTCTCCATCTGTAAAAAGGCGATAACAGTTTTCTTACAAGAGGGCTATGAGTTTAGCACAGCAGTGTTAACAGGTAAAGAAGCCTGAGATCCTCAGATGTCACCACTGCTAAGTAAGGTGAAAGAGATGCTATGTTTACCAATCTGTAAATTTCTCTTAAGTTGCTGTCAAAGAGCATCTCGATTAATTTAGAGCAATTTTTTTTCATTACTGTAAATACATGGAAACAGTTCCAGGTCAATATATATACAACATTCAAAGCAAAAGCTTAGTAAAACATTCCTTGCGTATGCTTTTTCTGTATAGCTGGGTAAGCAGAAAAAACTGTTAGGCTCTATTTATTTTAATCAAATACATACGTTTCAAGAACTATTCCTTCAATCTCTAGTTATCCTTATTAATGTCCTAGAAAGTCCATGAAGCATTTCACTTCAAAACCAAACAGAAACCACACTAAGAAGAACCAGGACAATATAACATACAAAACTCCACTCATTTTGCCAGTAGATGCCACAGATGCAAAGTATTACATGGGATTCAAGAGAAATTAAACTAGAGGTAGATGATGAGCATCTGCAAATACATTATGCAGGGCAAAGCACTGAACTAGAATTACAAAAGCTAAGAAAAAAACCCGTGCTTTTTTACAGTTTACCTAATTGGTAACTGCTATGTGGTTGCTTGCAGTGAACTTTGCAGATGTAACACTGGATTACAGGGGACACTGGTTTGATGCAGCTGGTGATTCGCTAATAGTAATAATATTGTCTATTACACTTCCAATGGTAATAATATTGTCTATTAGAAGGCGCTTCAAAAGAAGACCAATTTCATTATCATCTCTTCTAACCATGGAAATCCATGAAGACAACAACAAAGCCAGTTGCCTGGGGTCAGCCAAGAGAAAAATCAAAATAGAATAAAAGTGCTGCAAAGTACTGGTCTGGTATGCTGTAGGGCCCTCAAATGCCCAAGCCATAGTATACATGCACTGTCCAAATAAAGAGCTAAAAATGCACCCTCAGAGTATTACTGGCATGAAAATATTCAGAACAGTATGACTTGATATAATATTCAAATAAAGACAAAAACATTATTTATAGATATTATATCAAAATAAATTAAGAACAAACTTACTTTTACATCTAAGACATGCAGCTCAACTCTAACATTGCTTTCATCTTCTGTAAACATCTCAATTCTGTTCACATGGCTGAAGTCTGCCAGGAGAGCCACAAGGTTTGTTTTGGTGTTTATCACATGGCTAATTCCGTACCGTGGCCCCACTAACAGCGTTACTTCTGAACGCTTTTCTCCCTGCTTTAGCAGAAGAAATGAAAAAAGCAGAAGTAAGAAACATGATAGCTATGGCATAGTGACAGAAATCACTTTCAGTGATGATAACTTGCAGTTACATAGGACTACATTTCCATGGCATTTCTACATTAAAGATCATTATGTTTTTTCTAAGAAGATACACAAGAGCATACTTGATTCATAATTAAAAACAAAGAGTAAAGGAATTTCCTGCTGGATGTTGATTGTACTCTAGTTTTTAGATGGGCAGTTAGATGGACAGACAGATGGATGGACTCTCCTTCTGTTGAAAGAAAAACGTTGTCATTAAGATTTTTCCAGAGTAATAATTTTAGCATTCGATAGTTAATTGGATGGTGTTATTTGCTAGAAAAGTGCTACCTATCTCCAAATTCCCAGTAAAGTTCAAATTATATCAGGTATGTTATTTTCAACATGAAAATTAAAAAAAGTGATTTGATTCAATTAACAATGATTTTTAAGTGTATGAATAAAACCTAAACTTCTAAAGAAAATTAAATAATCCAGCTTTTGCAAAAAAAAAAAAAAAAGCATAGATGAAAAAATCAAGAGAAGAGAAAGACTATATTAAGAGCAATGTTACCACTAGTGTTGCTTTGAAAACACGCCCTCCATATAATCGCAGATCACTGAGGAACTTTAGATAATGCACCTTGGCTTGCAGAGCAGAGAGCTGAGAAAGGAGAAAAAGGGGTAAGAGGCAGTTGTGAAAATCATCACATTACAAAATTCAGAAAGAAAACATATTTGTGTAATATAAGGAGAATGGACTGCAAAAACAGCTCTTTGGAGCCTGAAACTAAATCTTTACATGCTTGCATTTCAGATGAGGAGAAACTGTTTCATTCTTAACATTAATATCTTGCTTGTTTAGTTAAAATGCACTGAGGACTTGAGAATGGGCAGATCAGAGCACTGCAGTAACATCGTAACTGCTTCAATGAAGGGAAAATGTTAAAAGTGCTCAGATTAAACATCTGTTCATTGAGGGATTTCAAGGCTAAGCAGCTCTCCATTCATAAACTCCATCAGTTCTTTAATGTTTATGCACCTATATAGAGAAGAAGAACAAAGAATTTGCTTTTGTCAGTTATGTATATTACATCTTGCTAGGTACTTGGCATATTATTCCAACTCGTTACTGTATTTCCTACTTTGTAAAATGAAACTCTTCCACTATATTTAGTAGGTAATAAATCTGAAAGCTAAATACAGTACATCAATACATATGATCATATCATGTAATACATGTTGTAATTTGTCTCCTTTTTTTCTCCTCTGAACTTAAACTCCCTACCTAGGAAATAAAACTTGGAAATACTTTATGAGACAGAATGGAAACAAGGAACAGTTCATTTCACCCAGTCTGGATCCAAACCTTTTACCTCCCTGGTGGTAAAGTCCTTATATCTAGAGTTTTGAAAGATAATATAAAACAGTCTCATCTCATTTGCTAGTCTCCTTTCAGCCACTGGAATTCTAATTCAAAAAATTATTTGATCTTGAACAACATTTTAAGAGCTCCTATCCTAAGTTTTTTCTAGACACCAAGAAGGAAATGGACCTGAAGCAGAGCAACTAGTGATAGTGCTTTCACTTTTCCTTCACTATGTGTTCACTCAGTGGAGAAATACATAGGGGTTGTAAAAAACAGGAGAATCCTGAGAATGAGAAGCTTCCCTTCATGAGAAGGAAGAGAAGACCCCAGAAAGAAATCAGTTCCTGTGTTAGTACCTACAAGTGAGACAGAAGGTCTCAGATGCTCAGATGAGTTCAGATGCTTTGTTTATGAGACCTACCTGGTAAAAAAAAAGCAGATCGGAAACAATATATTTCCAAAGGTCAAATAAAAAAAAAAAGTGAAGCAAACCCAGAAAGACTGCTTGCTGCAGGAAGGGACTGTTGCAATATCTCTCCTAACCAATAACTGATACTGTATGCCACTGTAAGGCATACCTTACACCTGCAAGGTCTCCAGCAGTGATGGTTTCCAAAATGAACCCAAATTTACTCTACCAGAATAAATAATAAATAATTGGCATAATTTAGCTTTAGTTTCAGCAGTATAGGAAACATGCAGTGCTTCAGAGAGGTGGCCTTTCTTCCTGAGCTTCGCAGGTCAAACATGTAGAGCTATGTTCAGTCATGATGTGATCTGAAACCTCCAAGAAGGATTTCTGCTGACTGCAATGAACCTCAGCTCAGGCACCAGCTATTTTGAAGATTTTGGTTCAGAAAAAAAGTGTCATGAAGCAGGATTCAAATCATTTTATGTCTCAACTAGTCACTCTTAGATTCTTTTCACAGTCCATGAAGAGAAATAAGCATTTCTAGGACACAACTAATCTGACCTATTTTTGGTTCCTAATGTGGGATGGGATGAATCGCTCCCTCGAAGTGCCTGTTTCTCTCCATTGACTACAAAGACAGACTAGACGACCTGCATTAAGAAACCTCATTTCTGTGTCTAAGAGCAGACTTAGTTGTATGCACGTAACAAAGATATTTCTCAGAGATACTGTCTTCTCCATGTTTTTTCCAGCTGAACTGAAAGCTTAGTGCTAAGAAAAGCATTTTACAACAGTAAAGAGGGTCATTTACTGTAAGGACCATCATCTATCCAGTGAGATCTCGGCCAGCAAAAAGTCCCTCTCTATAGTGTAACAGAAAACAATCTGAAAAACATTTATGTCCAGCACATAGGTTAATGTAATTCAGATGAGAGCATCATAGAGAGAACAATAACTTTCCTAACGAGTCTGCTATTCATAGAAAGCACTAAATTAATTTTTAAAAATATATATCTTTATCATACATGATGTATTAATAACCAGTTCTCTGTCATTCTCAAGATAAGAAGATAGTTCAGTTGGGGCATAATTGATTATATATAATTGTTCTTGGCTATGTTGTACGAGCACCCGAAGTTAAATCTCTGAAAATATAATGACTAGGTGTTTCTCCGACGGATTAGCCTTAAATGTTTCTCATATACGCAACCCTTTCTCTTCTTTAAAACATATTTTCCATTAAGATGCAAATTTAATACCTTTTTTCCTGGAGGAACTAGGTTTTGATTTGCTTTGACAAGATGGGAAAGTGCTTTCTTTATGTTCTTTTCTTTCATGCTTTGCAGCACAGCAGATGGAAGAAAAGTCTCTAATCCCCATTCTTTTCTGCAATAAAAGGAATATATTTAATTTCACATTTCTGTGATGATTATTTATCTAAAGACTGGTGACTATGATGTCAAGTGAACGATCACTTAAAAACAGAAGGAGAGTTGATCAAGTACAGAGTTCTGCAATAATGTATTATTTTTCTAGACTCAAACGATGTATTTATTATGAAAAAGATGTTTTAAAATGATAAATAATCTCTCTTTTATCCCTCCCACCTCTTCAATCGTGCCATTCAGAAAAAATGTTTAAGTTTGATGTTTAAAGTCTATGTTAAACACCACTTAATTATATAGGCAAGCACCATTACAGAATTAAAACAGCAGATAATTTACAAGGTAATGTCAGATGTAATTTTATTTTTGAGGCTTCCTTCAGAACATGCAAACCAGAGAGTCATTTTCTTTATCACTTATACTTCTTTTTGGCGAGGGGGAGAGGGTCTCTCTCAAAAACAGTCTTCCTCCTTTTACCAATTTTTTTTCTGCTTGAAGCACCCCTTTTGATAGAAGACTGGCTTCTCACTTCTAAGTAATTATTTTTGCTGATTCATTGATAGGATAGAATATAACATGATCTTCAATACGGTGGATAAACTCTACAAGACTGAGTGTGTAACAGTTACTTTTATTCTGTAAATAAACTATGCAATAGTAACAAAAGTTTTAGGGTTTGGTTTTTTATTTTGTTATGGATTTTGTTGCAGTTTTTTTGCTGCTTTGTTGTTTTTTTACTCCAAGCAGATGTACGCATTTGCACTCTGGATTTTTCTTTTTCTTTGTAGATACATATACATGTTGTCTAACATAAGACAGGTTCCTGCTGGGATACTTTTGCATTGAAGAAATATTACACAATGGAATCTATGACCCTACTGTCTTCTGAATCAAGCCATTATCTGAATTTTACTATAATAATCTCTACTAAAACCTTAGGATTCAGACCATATAAACTTAGATCTTCAATCACTGAAAGCAAATGAGTTAATCTTACTTACATTTATAAGCTATTTATTTACATGTATAGGTTACTTCATATGCCTAAACAGATGACCAAAAGGTAAATGCACCAAAAGGACCATATATGCTGCTCTTAACACACTTTAATCAATTTCAGTGACAAAGAATAAACCTAAAATTGGTGCATGCATACAGACATATTAAAGAAACAACCTTAAAGAATCTACTAGTTACTACTAATGTTTCACTTTTTAAGGATACACAGCATTCTCAACTTACTCTATGTATTTGAGGGAAATTTTCTGAGTTTGCTTGGTGGTCACAGTTGCAATATACATTTGTAATGCAGCCAACCGCAGGGCAATGTCATATTTCAGTTCTGGTCCAAATCTTTCCTGAACCACATCGTTACAGCTCTGACAAAAAACCAGTAGAGGGAGCATGAAGTTAAAAAATCTTGCACTAAAAATAAATTATTTGGGCTTTTTTTGTTGTTGCTGTTTTCGGTTTGGGGTTTTTTTTTCATTAACATTGCATGTAGAGTAACTCCAAACCCAGAAGCAGGACCATGCTGAAGGTAGGACTGTTGCTCTCAGATGTGTCAGATGCTCACCACGACATGGGTACTTAGGAAGAATACCAGTACTTTTTCCGGAGAGCAGAAGGCATGAGTATTTTGACCTTAGCTCTCTTCATCCTTCCTGGGGAGAAGAGTAATCCTGCATCACAAAGAGTGCATCTGGACTCAGGATAGCAGGATTCTACCCGGTGAGATACTCAGGAGAACGTCATTGCTTGTGCATCAGTTTTCCCATCCATCTTACTGGAAGTTCCTTTTCAGACATCATTTCTGTCTGATATTACAATACCATAAATAAGTATTAGCAATTAATTCAGCTTCACTCTTTTCTAAAGCCAAATATACTTTGGAAAGATATCAAAGCATTACTGTTTGAAGAGACTTATGAAGAAAGGGGACTTTGCAGATGATAAAGATTTGCACATTCCCCAAGTGCATTCATTGGCTTTATGCAGCAGAAAACAAAGCCAGGATTTATGGCAGCCACACTTTCTATGTGAAGATGTAAATTTATATATACAATAAGTCCATTTCTTTATTCTCCTTTACATTAACAATGGCTGTACTTTCACTTACCTGTACATAGAGATATTCAAAAGCAACTGGATCTCTTCTTAAAAGATCAATGGGATCCTTTGGGACAAAGCTAATCCTGAAAAGACATCTCATCTTGTGCGAGCTTGGCCTTTGGGTCACCTAGGATAGTGCAATAAAAATATTAGAGGTTGGCAACCCTGGTTTAGCCACATGCTCTGTAGTCTCAGGCAATGTGACCTTGCTTCAGAGCCATGTGGTAGCAAGAAAAATAATTCTATCTATCAAACAGCTCTGCCATGGGCTACTAAGTTCTTCACCTAAAAACATCATATTTATAATCTTTTGGAAAGACTTTTAGACTTGTATAGGCATGACTGCATGATACAACTTATCCTCAAAGCAACAGAATTCACTCAAAACCAGAGTGAAAGGACAGAGAAAAAGACCTTAATGAAAACCATCCAAGTGAAATACAAACTGAGTTGAGCTTCAGCAGGACTAAAATGAGAAGGTTTTTGGGGAGAAGTCACATTTTATTTCTTAGACTGCCTGAGAACACAGGTAAGGCCCAGTTTGAATACTTTCCTCGCTTCCTCTTGCTTATTTTAACCCATTAGGGAATTTGCAAGAAATTTGGTCTTTTTCCTGGATTGAGAGATATACTTCATGACTTCTGACTGAGACCCAATACACTAAAAAATTACAAAGACCGCTTTGCTTGTTGGTCAGCAAAACTTTGTTAAAAATCTAACACTCTGTTCTGGGTATATTCACAGGAGACCACCACACAGCTAATGAAAAACTGCATGAAAGGGTAACAATCCAATAACACCATTGTAAGTCATGGTCAGCAGCAACATCATAATGCCAAATTAAAGTATTTTGCTGATTTTATAGGAACTTCAAAGAAGATACCCCCACAATTAATGCAGTTTATCTAACTTATTCAATTAGGCTAATGCAGTTAGAGAGTTAGGGTACTTTATAGCCTACAGCTTTGCTTTATAAAACTATACTTTTAAAAATACCCAATGAATTCTCTGTCTTGCCCTAACAATTTTCAAAAGGTGTATTTATCTCATTGTCTCTGACCTCGTTCCTAAGCATCTAGACATACTCTGTATATATAAATAAAAGCTCAGGATGGGAGTTTTGAAAGCTCGCTGAGTTGGTTTATTCTGATCCTTCTGATTTCAATGAGAATTTTACCAATTACTTCAAAGGAGTGAGCTAGGCCAGGACAGCCGGTATTGAGTACTTTTGGATATTGTGCAATCATTGGGTAGCTTATATCCACAAGAAAAGAATGTTAACATGGCAAAAGCAAGTGCTTAAAGATTAGAAAATGCTAGAAAGACTGTTAGCTGCAAACTAAGCTCCATCACACCATTACATGGATTCTAGCTATAGGATCAAGGAGATCCTGTAATTTCAATATTTTGCCCCATTTAATCTAAGAATCCATTTCTACTTTTTTTTTCTTTTTCAAATTTATTTGAAATTAAAAATATGCTAATGTCTTCCTAGAACTCAGAAATACAAGGGAAAATTTCAGTCTTAACAATTTGGCAAAATGATAAGCAGCTAAAATCAGTGTACTCCGCTGGTAACTATGAAGCAACTTCACCTTTAGTCACACCTCCCTGATCTAAAGAAGAAAGTCACACCACTGTTTTCTGGGTCACAATTCATCATCACTGAAGAGACATAAGGTATTACTGTGTAAATGAGACAAACCCGACTTCCTCAGAAAGAGGAACATTATTCTCTGTCACCCAGATACAGATCTGTATAATCAGACTGGAACCAAAGATCAAAATAAGGTTTTTAAAGAAATTTGGGCAGACTGTGGTTCTCAGAACTTCATAATACTTCCGAATGGCCCAATGAAGCAATGAAATATGACGTTTGTAACAGAAAAAATATTTGTTTCCTGTGAGAACCTGATTCTTACAACCACATTTAAATATACTGTTGCTGTTTGATAGACAGGATCAAACTATAAATCTTGTTGATAACTCAATTGAGTAACGAAAAAGATGGATAATTTACTGATTAATCCATTTCATTAATATCTGTTTTCACATAGCATTACACAAACCTGAGTTAGAGTCTCCTGTTCATGTAGCAAAAGGAGTTTTGTTCCAGATCCTTCAACCCTCTGCTCCAGCATCAGGGAAAAGTGTTCAATACACTTGATGGAAAGTTTTTCTTGGAGTGTTAAGATGACATCCTAATTAACAAAGGATTCATAAAATGTACTTAAATTCACAAAATGCTTGGGACTGAGTTATTCAGTGCCCCTGACCCTGCATGTACCTGCACAGAGTGGAAGCCCAGGCTTCATGCCTGTTCTGTACAAGTGTACAGGACATCACACCTGTTCACCCAGTGAAAAGTCAGCACCTTTACAATCAAACATCCCCAAGATGGTACCAGACATGAACGTGAAAAGTATATATATGGGATTGCTCTGAATGGACAACATTCTCTGTGGTTTAATATGCAGATTATATTGGTGTGGCCTTTAAATCGTATCCCTCTCTCCCCCTGAAAATAAAAAACATTAGCAGAGGAGAGATGATCTTGCCACTAGTCTCTTCACTTCATTGGGGCAAGGCCATCAAGGAGTACAAACCAAACTTATATGTTCAAAAAAACCAAAAAAAAAAAAAAAAAAAAAAAAAATTAATGGTCTTTATTTGTTCTTATGACAAGGTTTTTAAGTCCACTTCTTTAGTTTTAAATGCTCACAGAAAAGTCAATGATGATGATACCTGTGCAGAACAATAGTTGTAAATTGATAGACCATATCCATTTATAGTACAAACCCCCAATTTTAGAGACTTCCGATTAGTTTTCTTTCACAGTGGATTATGCCTTAGGGTAGTTAACTTGAGAATGACTGTTTCTAAAATAACAGCTAAACAAACCTCTTCACAAAACCACTCAAATAATCCCTACTTTACTTTCATATAACACTTTGTAAATCTATGCAGATTATTAATATCATCTGACAAGGTATCTTTTGCTTTAGTGAATGCTGTAGGAAGAAGAAATACATAATAACGCATCACTTAGAAATAGTTTCACATTATGTTGGTGACAAGATCAAAACAGTTCTATCCCTCAAAAAAAAAATTTTAGATACACGTAAGTATCCAGATGGATAGGACTTAACCAAGGAGATCATGACGAATTGTAATCCAAGAGTTTTAACATAATTGAGGAAGATTAATTAATCAATTACAGTGTGCTTATGGAAAATCAAGACCAAGTTGGTGGAAGGACAAAAAAATGTATGTGGGAGGATGGGACAACTTTGTACAATGTAAAGAATATGAGAGTATTAGTGAATTGCAAGCAGTCACTCTAAATAATGGAACCTAATATTATACTATTCTGACTAGTGGGGAATTTATTGCTTACACATTAAATCTACTTTTATTTATACTCCTAAACTATGCTATAAAGACAAGGGGCATAACAGTAACATGAAGAAGCATAATATTAAATGTAACCTTTTAAGAGGGAGTAATAATGGCACTGTTTTCCACTAGCTGTCTTGAACCTTTTAAAATATGAAGTAAAGGCACATAGTGCTGAATTAGTGTACCAAATTTTTTTGCTAGATATCCTCTCATCCAGTAACTTAAGAATCAGCCCAGGTGCTACCTTCCAGCAATAAGGAAAGTGAGAACTGCAGGTTAGGTGTTGCTTGCACCCTCCTTAATAAGTAGTGTACTACTGGCCTGCTAGGCATGGAAAAAAACTGCATTTACCTTGACTTGACTGGGGCATGTCTACTTCACCTCAGTTAAGCAAAGAAGCAACAATCCACACCCACCCATACACACACATGCAAGGCCTCAAAATATATAATTGCCTGAATTAGATGCAAAGGATATTATTCCTACAAATAGTCAAAATGACTAAGGTCAGAGCAGGTTTACAACATCAATACAGCTACATAGCTGAGCCCACATGGGTACCTGTGCAAATGACTTCAGATTTGACATACAGTCTTACAGTAAATGACACATCCATGACAGAACTACTAATGCAATGTGATGGCTAAAGACTGATCTTCAGGGTCAAAACATCCTGGAACAGGTTGGTTGTCTTTGTGTTCATAACAGAAAATACTGGAAAGTCAGCTTATGGGCCTTAGAAAGGTATGAGACTTCATTATCTACATGGATCATGCCTCCTATTTCTTCACCTGAACAAATTCTCAGATGGACTGAAGAAATTCAGTATCCCATGGATGTAGAGTGGAGGCTTGTATCCATTACCTGCACTTAACTTACGCCTAAGGTATATATATGAACTATTAACAAATATTGCATTTTTAAGTGTGACTTCAGTATCTGTTTTACCATCATAGTGGAGTGAATTTCCTCTTGTCTACCTTAGCAAATCACTCTCTTTGCTATTCTAATTGATTGAGCATGTTGCTGTATCATAGTGAGCACAAAGGCAGCCTTTCTTCAAATATGTATAGTTTTAAAATCCCTTTAAACTAGCAAAAGCTGACAATGTAGCTGAGAATTGCATCCTCAGTCTCCACTGATCATTCCCACTCATGCATCTCTCATGTCTCGGTCTCCCAACCATGCACACTCCATGCAGTGAACTAGATTTGGTAACCAATCTGTGTTAAAACTAGTTTACCCAAACAGTAAGGCTTAGGAGACTAGCAGCATGCCCAACAGCTCTAGTCGTGTTGCTTACTACACTACTCCAAGGCTCTCACAGACACTGATGATACCTCTGATTTGGGAACCTACATTGAACAGTGTCACAGACACTCCCTAGCAGCCTCAGTTGTGTGCCAGGGTTTCACTTTTTAATTTCTGTATGTGAAATGCGTTATGGAAAGTATAAAGTGCATTACACTGAAGTGAGCAATTCATCACTGACATAAGCCTACAATATCCCATCCTAATTTCACTGGATGATAAGCTAGATGATATTCAATTAGCAACCAACATCTTAATCTTCTCAGCTCCTGACTTTTGCTGACAAATCATGCTTGTGTTTGGCAGCGTATCAAACGATAGGACTACGCAATATTAATTGTTCTCCAGGCACATTACAATCATCACTCCTTCTTCATTGAAAATAAATATATTTTTAGCAGCAGAAAAACAAACCAAATCCTCATTATTTCTGAACTACGACTTTAGCCCCAACTGAGCACACCATTGTTCTTAAAGCATTCCAAGTAAATGATAATTACTGAAGGTCTCATACCAAGGTATATCCAGCCTACCTTTATTGAAGTGCTGCAGTCAAAACGGAAAGATTTGGTTTGTCCATTTTCAAGATACACCTTTAGAACATTTGGCATGAAAAGAAGCGAGTTGTCCTTAACTGTTTCCTGTCAAGCAAATTAGTGAATCAGATTACAACACGCAACAAGGGAAACCTAAACACTGTTCTATAGAGAAGTACATAAATCAGATGGAAAGGAAACAACTGAAAAGGAAGGTGTTGGCCCAGACTGAATGCAGAAATATCACTGTTCTCCAAGGGTCTAGGCATGCTCATTACAGCTGCCCTCTATAAGTCTGTGTCTGGAAAAATAAAAACTTTCACATACATTTGATGTCTGGCTTGTAGTATTGTCTTTCCCTATATACTATCTCTCTGACAATGAAAGTTATCTCTGAAATTGAAACATTTTTAATAAAACAGAAAAATGAATTAGAGAGTTGCATAAGATATCAGAGTGGAATGATGCTCTAGGAAATTATGAGAATTATCTGGGAGTTCATGTTTAAGGAGGAGTTCAGGGCCTCTCAAAGGGAGGCTGACTTTGCCTAAGTGTTGGAAACAACAAGTTCAAGTAGATAAAACAGGTTTTAAAGAAGTCTGTAAGGTAATGTTTTCCTAACATGGTACTTCTCTTGAGCTTAGGGGTTTTAGTGATACAAAACTGGTCTGAAAAAACAAACAAATAACAAACAACAAGCAAGCACTATCAAGACTATAAAGACAGATGCATATGCACTATCACGATAAAATGCATTCACTAGCATTTTAATTTTATTTTAAGAGACAAATTTTTCACAAAGTTATGGGCCCAATGGACTTAAAAAAAGGTCTTTGGAAAACTTTAGAAACAAAAAAACCCCTTTCCTTGCAAGTCTATCACTGTTATTTCTACCATATAATTCCCTCCCTTTCCAGTTATGAGCCATACCTTTGGATGAAATGCTCAGTCCTTTCTGAGGCTAAATAGCTAAATACTCACCGACACCTGGCCATTGATAATTACTTCTTCTGAGAAGCGCACTTTGACAGGATTGGACTTCAATCTTGCCTTTTTTGCAGCACTAATAAAAGCTGATTTAGGAGACTGGAAGAAAAGATGATGACAAGATATATCATATAATTTCAAATTAAAATCTTTCTTTCCTTTTTCAGTTATTGACTGTTTCTCACACACTGGGAACTCCATGTATACTGCACTGTTTTGCATGATGTTCACTGCAGAAGAGAAATACAGTCAAACCATAATGCATCCTTGGATAATACATATGTACATACACATAAGGAATCACCAATGCATACTGCAGTTACTGCAAGTTATCCTACTGTCAGACTGGAGTGATGAGGAGGGCTCTCAGTGTACACACAAATTCCTTGTAGTGCTTCTACAATGACTGCTGTCAGCAAAACTTGTCTGCAAGAATGTTCACTGACCAGTGACCTACCAGCAACCCTTCATCAAACACAGAACGGAAAATTTTTGATAATCTGTGATCCACTAGATAGATATACACATTATTTTGCCAAAAAAAAAGTGTCTGAGACCTCTCCAAATATAGTGGCATCTCACTGTATTAGTCCATTTCAAAACACAAGTGAAAAGCACCAAGAGGCACCTTGCAGGCCAGCAGGCTTCCCCTGAAGGTATCCCCTTAACACACCCTGTGCAAGGCTTGCCTTCAATAGGTCAGACACTTTGTAGGGCTTCATGGGTTAGAAGTCTAGAAGCATTCCTAATTTTCTTCTTGGACCTGCTTGACTTTCATCTACTATATTATACAATAGATTCTCCTGTGATGAAGTGTTCAGCCCTTGGAAGAAAAGAGTCGCTCCATTTGTGGAGTTTAGATAACAACTCTTTTTAGTAACAAATTAAATATTCATAGTCAATCAGGTCAGCTACAAACACAGCATTGCCTAACTCCATAACCTTGATAATGGGCAACAGAAGAAATTCTGGCTTTGGCTGAAAATCACTAGTCTCCTTCAGGCCAGGCTTTGATCCTTTATTTTCCAGTAAAATATGAATTAAGGTTTTCATAATCTTCCTCTAACTCCTTAGGAGTGGCCTGACTAGTTTTGGATAATGACAAGACTAACTCATGCTGGTTTGCTTGGGAGAAATAAGGGCAGGCATCACTGGTGATGACCAATGCAGCACAACAGCAGTCCCTGTAAACACAGGAAGTCTTGTCGCTATCGCTCAAATTTTGCCTGAACTAACAATCTGCAGGAGTGATGGACTAGTTCAAGGTCACATGCTCTTGTTGTCTCTGATCTCTGCTGAAACTGTTAAAAAAGTTATTTTCTTTTGATGCAGAGGCCTTGTATTTAGTAACTAGCTGGAAGAAGTCTCAAGCTCATTTCTCTATGCCTCTGATTTATTATCACATTGAGAACATGGTAACTATTAACCATAGGCTCAGTATCAACCAGTGAACAAGGAACAAACGATGGTACGTTCTCCTAGGAAATATCAGAAACATGCAATAATTCCTGGAGATCTGAAACAACCACCAAAACCAAAGTAAGTTAAAAAAAAAAAGAAAAAAAAAAGAAAAAGGTCAGTATCTCAGGGTGGAGGACCCTGTTGACTTCTGCAGCAAGAGGGGACAACAAGGAAATGGCTGAAGCAGCTTACCTCTTGTACTCTAGAGCTGATTCCTAGAATGACATAGTATACAACCATGACTAATATAACAACTCTACAGATGTCTTCTCTAATTTCCCTCCTCTCCATGTATTCCCCCTCTGCAGTGTGGAAGGGGGATGGTCATGGCACCAAGTGATGGACTGCAACCTGTTGTTTCCCACTGCCACAGGGCAGCTTGCTATAGGACCAGGTTACCAGCTTTCCCTTGCAAGGACACAGGGGAAAGAGTTGCTTTCACTTAATTTTCTTGCTGGAAGAAGCTTTGTACAGTTGTTTGCTCTTATTGCAGATGAGTCACCAGTCTGGCCACTCTTAATAGGCAGACTGCCAAATGCTCTCCGGATTCCGGCAAGGTTATTCCCATACAGTAAATCTGGCAAACTGCTATGTGTCTGTTGCTCTCTACAACCTCTCTTTTCCTCTCTACAACCTCAAAAGTCACTTGTAGGGGGCATAAATACTTAAATTATGCTATTGCAAAAATGCAATAGGGGAGTCAAAGACAACTGAAAGATTTGAACATATGTGAGTTCCCAAGAGCTCCTTCAGAACATGGAGTTTAATGTATATATTGCACAGCCATGGGAGCACACCATGGTCTATCATAAAAAATGGGGCTTCCTTCCATTTCCACTTCTCCTGCAGCAATATGGGCAGGACTCTGGCCCTTTGCCAGACACTCTGGGTGAGCTTGGAAGCAGATTGCTTTCCAAAAGGCTTCAAACTATAAACCAGGGGTGTAAGAAAAACTAAAACAGCTGCGCTACGCATTTAGGGGAACGTTCTCTGCTGGTTAAAAGTTTGAGTAATAGCACAGATTTTGCATTTAATTGCACAATCTCATTGTTTCTACCTCTGCATCAACTTCACACTTGAAGTTTTCTCTTTGAGAAAAGAAGGATTTCCAAAGAATGCAGCAAATACCTAGGAAAACAGTCGGGTTTGATTGTCGAAACTTGTTTGTCTAACAAAGCCTCAGCAAGATGATATGCTGCTCTATTCTATTTTAATGTCTTTAGGTTTGTAGAAGAATGTTATCAATTAATGATTTTCAGAGTGTCAGGTTCATTTGTTTCTAATGCTCTGTCTTTTAGCCAAATGGAAGCCATTATCCTCAGTTAATGACCTTAAGCAGGAGGTGTTTACACTAATGCGGAACATTTATCACTGCAAGTAAAGTATTTGCAATGTCACAGATAAAAACAGCTTAATTTGAGTGACTTTTGCAAAACGAGGGCACTCTTTTTAACAAGGAGTCAAAATAATTCAAAAACCTTCAAACTACACTCTGTGTGACCTAAGCACTGTTTCCTATTAAAAGCTCAAAGTTATCAGGATTTTAAATAATTTTTACTTGTTTACACAGAATTCAGGAAAAAAAAATCAGCTAATCATTTAAACAGTAGAGAAACTGCTAACAAGAAAAATGAAGCATTGTGCAGAGATTTGCCTGAAGGAAATGCCAGTGAAGATCAAGACCCTACTTTGAATCCTGGTTACTATGGACTGCAATAAATGGGCATCCCATCAGCAGGGTCAAAACACAAGAGATTGCTAAGATTGCTATAACAAGAGGAGACTTTCTACAAAATGTGATTTTCTAATTTTCTGGACTCCTCAAAATTAGATACTATTTTTGTCAGTAGCATTATAGCAGGTCATTTTTCGACAGATCTTAGAAAAAAAATCCTACATTTTGTGAGAAACTTTTCTGATGACAATAACAACATCTAGTACTTTGTGCACTTTTGCAGGTAGACTAAAATTTGGGGGAGGGTCTAAGGGAAGTGTTTTTTATTTGCTGAAAAAGCCCCTTTGAGTGCTCTTGCCAGTAGAAGCGCTGCAACAACAAAATCTTTATTCATGCTCAAGAAAAAGAAGGATTTAGTATTTAGAAGAGCACAGTGTAGTACTGAGCTACCACAAAGAAGTAAAATTATAGCACTATAGGATAGTCACAAGGTGAAAAGAAAACCTGCTCTGTGATAGTAAGTATCAAAATCAGAAATACTACATTTAAAACTACAGAAAATGTAGTTTTTAAATAGACACAGAGTGTAGATATACAATAACTTTTAATCTTGTTACTCAAAAATAGTAATTAGTTTAATATAAAATACGTTTGCCAGGAAATAAGGAAAAAAAATGCAGGACTGCAAAAATGTGTTGACTTTTTGGTCCACTTCTAACAGCAATTATATAAGCCAAAATTTAAGAAGCAAATAAAATGTGAATAAGAGGAAGAATTAAATTTATTAAATGAAAAAGGACATAATGCCCAAAGGCAATCTAAATATGGTAATTCATAGCTCTGAATGAGGCTGAAACAACTACATTGGCTCACAAGAGCATTGCAGAAGAGCAGGTAGGGACATGGAAGATATAAAACAGAGAAGTTTTATCAAACAGTAATTTTTTATAACCACATGGCACTGACAGATCATCATCAGGAGTATTTATTTGTTAAACTCTTGGCACAAATTTAATTGCTGAATTAGTGATCAGATCTAGGTTTTCTCTTAAAACCCAACGATCTATCATAGACAATTGTATTTTACTATTTTCATTACTTATATTTTACCATTTTTAGATAGCAATCATAGTCTGATCATTAGTCCCATAGACTCTCAGTAAGATTGTTGCCACAATCATTATGATCCATAAATGTTATTTATTGTAGTTTTTCTGCAAAGGTTCTGTCTCAGACATATAAGCATGTCTTTCAAAACAGAAAAAGATCCTATCTTTTTCCCGTTGCAGAATTTAAAGCACAGCAAAATTGCCATAAATCTCCGCTGGTTCTGGACTTCATCCAAGGAGCTTAAGAGATTAATCATGAAAGCAAGCTATCAAATGATCTCTGCACATAAAATCTGAAGAGATATCAAATAGGCAAGTTATTTGATTTGAGTAATGCTTAAAACTTAATAAGGCAACAGTCAGAATGATAGTTCATTCACAGAATAAAATGGTCAGAAATTATAATCAAATGCTACACTGCCAGAAATCTAAACTTTGAGCTGCTTCAACTGCTCAGTGACCTTCTTATAAACAATGGTGATAAGAACCCAGCAGAGATTTGTAGATTGATGGAAAGAAAAAGATGGCCTAATGCTTTGGTTTGGTCATAATTAAAATGAAATTTTAATGAGTTTCAGCATTAAACAAAACAATGCATGTAAGCAAAAATGATCTGCGAAAGCTTTCAAAGAGTACTGAGTGAACTACAGAGTGCTATAAATCTAGATCATGTCTATTTTCACCCGCAATCTCAAAGCATGTTTAGCTGAATGCAAAACCAAAACACACTCTAAATAGCGCTAATAAGAACATTTAAGAAACAGCACTCTTATAATTCATCTGGGTAGATATTTTTCATGCAATGGTAGAAGGAAAATCACCATCAAGAAGAGAGATTGACGAAATGTTTGTAAAGACGTATTCCTGCCAAGAATGGGGAAAAAATTCAGTCTTTACTTAAAAGTTCTTACTTTTCCTTTGTCTGGTTTCTACTCCATCATTCCTGTTTTATTGGCAAAATAGTAAAAGGAAACATAGAGGAGGCAATATTAAAGAGATGGGAAAAATACATTGTAATTTTTGAAGACATATTGTTTCCAAACTGTAAGACAAACTGTATTTGTCAGAGGACCCCCTGTGCAGAAGACCAGGACAGGTACACAGTTGGAGTGCAGCAACACCCAGGACTTCAGAGCTGAAAGGGATGCGACCCAATAGGCTCAAGCACTACTGACAGCAATGTTGTGGCAGCATGAGGACCAGCGTGGACCAGATGTTCGAGATGAGTCAGGAATACCCAGGAGACTTTGCATCCCAAGCTTTGCACAAACTTGCATTGCTTCAAGGCCCAAATCCGGCTGCACACACTGGCAGCATCCCAACTGCTCCACATCCCTATGCACACCTTTGTTTTCACTGCAGAAAAACTAGGAGTGAAAAGTGGTAAGGGAAGGACGCTACGAATCAATAAAACACTGGTTTAGACAGGTAGGGAGGTAAAATAATACTGCACAAACAGATGAGATGTGCAGGGTGCAACAATACTGTGGTTGAGGCTCTCCCAACTAGCTCATTCCACTGAAGTATCCAGACTCTGGGGAAAAAATGGGTCAATCAAAGTTAGCATCAATATGCATACACCAATCTCATTTTCTAACTGCTCTGTGTACATTCTTGGGGAGACAATCTTCATGCCTACATGAGATAAAATGTCCAACCTCCCCAAATACAAGAGTTCTTTGTCTGTTAAGGTAGAGCTGGGTGACTCTGACAGACATACCAGAGTGGAACAACACAAATATATGCATAAAATGGGCACATCAGTCCAAATGGCTGACTGGACAGTAAAGTGTTTCAGTGCCATCCTTAGCTCAGTGACATCTAGAGGAAATTCAGTTATTTTTTAGTTTTTGGTGCTACATAATGAGAGGAGCAGATTCTGCCTTGTCAGGCCTCACACAGAGCTTGGACCCAAAGAGCTGGGAATCATACAATCACAGAATTATAGAATCACACAATGGAAGAGACCATAAAGACCATCTAGTTCCAATCACTCTGCCATGGACAGGGACACCTTTAACTAGACCAGGTTGCTCAGAGCTCCATCCAACCTGGCCCTGAACACCTCCAGGGATGGGGTATCCATAACTTCTCTGCACAACCTGTGCCAGTACCTCATCATCCTCAAAGTGAAGAACTTCTCCTAATATCTAATCTAAACCTACTTTCTTTTGGTTTGAAGCCATTCCCCCTTGTTCTGTCATTACATGCCCTAGTAAAATGTCTCTCCATCTTTCTTGGTACTGGAAGGCTGCAATTAAGTTGCTCCAAAGCCTTCTCTTCTCTAGGCTGAACAATCCCAATTCTGTCAGTCTTTCCTTATAGGAGAGGTGTTCCATCCCTCTAATCATCTTGGTGTCCCTCCTCTGGACTCACTCCAACAGGTCCATGTCCTTTTGGTGCTGGGGTGCTGAGTACCCCAGAACTGGATACAGTACTCCAGGTGGTGTCTCACCAGAGAGGAGCACGGCAGAATCACCTCCCTCACCCTGCTTGCCACACTGCTTTTGATGAAGCCAGGATATATTTGGCTTTCTGGGCTACAAGCACATGCTGCCAGCTCACATCCAGCCTCTCATCCACTAGCACCCCCAAGTCCTTCTCAGCAGGGCTACTCTTGATGCGTTCATCCCCCAGCCTGTACTGATACCAGGAATTGCCCTAACTTAGGTGTAGCATCTTGCACTTGGTCTTGTTAAACCTCAGGAGATTCCCATGGGCCCACTTCTCAAGGTTGTCCAGGTCCCTCCGGATGGCATACCATCCTTCAGGAGTGTCAACCACACTATTCAGCTTGGTGTCATCTGCAAATCTGCTGAGGATGCACTTTGTCTATGTCACTAATGAAGATATTATATAACACTGGTCCCAACACGGACCTGTGAGGAACACTACTTGCCACCAATGTCCACTGAGACTCTGAGCCATTGACCACTACCCTCTGGATGCTACCATCCAACCAATTCCTTATCCACCTAACAGTCCACGAATCAAATCTCTCACCAATTTTTGGAGAAGGATATTGTGTGCGACTGTGTAAAAGGCTTTATCTTGTTCACTGATGTAGTCACTCCATCACAGAAAGCCACTAAGTTAGTTAGGCAGGACTTGCCCTTGGTGAAGATACCAGTCATGACTTTCCTTCTTCTCCAGGTTAAAGGCTGGAGCAGCACTGTACTTGTGCTGTAATGTCTTCCATTGAACATAGAGTGCACAGTTTATTTGGGTTTTAGCTTCCCTTACATTCAGTACATACAGCCTTGCTCTCAGACCAGCAGTGTAGTGATAACAGGACACAGCACGCCATAGACATGTAACACCACACTTTACTGTCCACTTTAAAGGACTACACATAGCTGCACTAAAGCATATGCCCTTTCTTCACCTGACATTTAAAGAAAAGAATGAAGTCTGTCAATGGTTGAAACATGCATAAAAAAGAAAAGCAGGTGAGGATCTCTTTTCCCCCATATAATATATATGTTCACTGTGATCGAAACCACTGACTGTAAACCAGCAAGTTTTAAAGGCAGTTAATAAGACCATGTCTGCATTTTCATTTAAGGTGGCTGATGTTGATCAGATCCCAGCTCACCTTCCCGACAGTAGCCTTACAGCAGAGTGGCAGCCCCTGCCTGGTTTTGCTGCGGAATGCATGCTTTTTCCCCATTAATTAGTTGCAGTGCAGACTGGCTTCTAGAAAGGGTGCAGGACCAGCAGAACTACATGGTCACCTCAAAACTAACCAGAAAGGCTAATGACTAGTACAAAGGCACACAGCACTGGCTAAGTTGCATTAGCAAGATGTACATTTTGGTAGCTTCATCAGATAAACTTGTTTTCACATCTTTGTGCCAAATCCATCTCCTATTCTTGGGTGAAAAGGCTGCAATTATTCCTTGCTAATAAAAACTACTGTTTATCAGGTTAGCCAACAGGTAGCTGAATGGACCTGCTGAATCTGAATCTCCTGATGCATGACTGAAGCCCCTCAGCAGCCCACAACATATACATGGCTGTGCATGGATGTATGGCAAAAGACGTATGTGCTTCCTCCCCTGGCTTGGCTTCTCTCCTTTTCTAATGGGAGATGGGTTTGAGCTGACAGGCCACGAATCCACTCCCACAAACCACAGAGGCACGTCACATAAACCAGCTCCAAAGTGGGCTGCAGTTTGTCCCAGTCCCTTCAAGCCAATCTCACACAAATGCCTGTCTGTCTCTTCTCTCCCCTCACCTCCACAACTTCTGCACTGGAGATGCAGACAGAGCCCTCCCTCACACAGGGTACAGCTGGTTTGTTACAGCAGCATAACTCTGTGGGACCAAGGCAGAACCAAGAAAAACCCAGAAGCCGCAACAAATCAGAAACTGAAGCAAAACTCAGCATCCTGCTCTATTGATTTCCCTGGTATGAGTTTAAAGAAACTACTGTTATTTAACTTACTAATACAGCCTTTGAGTGCAGGACACGGTAACACTGTCTTAAACATCACCTTTAAGAGATACAGCCCTTATTGCACTTATTTCTTTTTATTGCACAGATAAGGTAGAGACATGGACAGAATATAGGCAGAAAAAGAAGGTGATATGTTGCTAGGAAACTAATTCAGAAAACACTGACAATACTTACAGGGTAAGGTTGAACAACAGTAAGGAGGATTGATTCTTTGCAGCTTCTATAAAAAGAAAAAAAGTAAAATCAAGTAAAGATTCATACTTTTATTCACTACAGATAACCAGCTTTTCTTTTTAATGGAAAAAACTGCAGTAATATGGCAAAATGTTTATTACAATGACATAGTAGAGAATTCCAGAGATTAATAATAGACCAAAATAATAATGGATATTAAGAAATAAGTTTCTTCCAATCTAGAAAATCGAATTGACTTTACAGTCTATGCTACAAACTTTTTGCTTCATCAGAGACCTTCATGCTGCAATAATGGTTGTCTCTAGCAAGAATGAAATAACCTTTGATATAATCATATTAGTTCAGTATCTACAGACTACAAATTTCTTTCACCTAATTTACAAATCCAAGTCACTTTTTATACCATCTAGCTCTTGTATGCCTAAAGCCAAATCTATTTGAAGAGACAGTAGTGTTTTTTTCAAAACAAAAATGTGGACAAAATTTAGTCCCCATTTCTTCTCTAGCTCACCTTTTTAAATGGGTGGAAAAGGACTAATGTTCGCTGAATACCCCCATTAGAATTTTTACATTTTTACAAGATTGCTAAGGAAAGGTTTTTCTTTCAATTTAAAGAGCTCCTCCTTAGGATGAAATTAGTAAATGGAAAACATATGAGCAGCTCTAAAAAAGCTCAACTGATTTATAGGATAAAGAGAAGAAATTATTAGGAATCTTGATATGATCAAGAGATCTAGACAAATGGCACATGTATATTTTTACTACTGGTGGGTACTTGGGGGTGGCGGATAAGTGGGGAAAAGTAAAGATAAAGTGGAAGAAGATGGAAGAAAAGCCAATATGAGTCAGTATCTTTTGAATTACCTTGTTGGTCAGATGGCTCCTGAGGGCAATATCAGCTAAGAAAAAGTCAGTTGCCATTTTGTTGAGATGGAATTGAATTTCTGTTGATTCTACTACTTTCAAACACGAATTGGTTATGTGACTTATTGCCTGGCTAACTGACATGAAACTGATTTGGAATGTCTGACCTGTTCAGCAGAATTAACTAAAAAAATCACACTGTATTGGTATTATACAGTGTCACCTTATATGCATATTCACATCTCTGATATGCAAATTAAAAAGCCAAAAAGCAAAGAAAATAGAGGGGAGACAGAAGGCCCAGTCAGAACCTGGTCTGGAAGGCCAGTGATATGTTGATGAAGCCAACATATCACTGAATACCAACAGGGATAGCAAATTCAACTTTCGTCAAAGCCATCAGTCATGCAAGGGACAAGGTCTCACCAAATATCCCCTGCCTAAAGAAAAAATTTGCTAAGCTTCAATTTTTACTTGTCTTATTAGATATTTGTAGCATTACACTAAAAGATTATAGACAGACTTTTCAAAAGGTGAGACTGATGGTTTTGGCTGCCTGTCTGGCTCTGGAACAACTGAAATAAAAGTAATTTAGAAAGTTAAAAAAAATTAATGAGGAGCTATATGTGGTGAACATTATATGTTCTGCCACAAAACAGCATAATTTTGTCCCCTTGAGATATAATTACAACTACTTTCAGGAATTTCCCACAATTATTTTTCATTTCAATAAAGGATGTTCCAAAGTTAAATTCTAGACATTATTTATTCAATCATGAAACAGGTTTCATATACAGTGTTCATAATTCTGAAAATTTATAGTTCAATTTTAAGGTCCGCAAGCTAAAGTTTTGGAAATATTCACAATTATTCTTTATAATTCTGCATTGTTTTTTCTCTAAGAGTTTATAGCTTAAAAAAAAAGTAACGCTCTTTCTGTTTTGGGTAACAACAGTCTACTGTCTACTTTATTGCCATTCTACCCACCACATTTTTTGGGAATCTAAAAATGCATGATAGGAAATGCAATTTATTTCAAGAATCTCACAACTGCACCTATGCTATCCACATCTATCCAACTGTGACTGCTATATTAACCTAGGAATAAAAGTAGACAAAAGGCCCACAGTTAGTTATGGGACGAACTGCAGCCCTGGGATAACTACACCATGCCCAAATGACCTTTTCAATTACTTTCGACCCACTAATTTATGCTTCTCACACAGCATAAGATTACCACCACCTCTGCCTCCTGTAGTCCAGCTACCTTAGAAAGTTGCCTTAAAAAATGAAAAGCAGCTTCTCCTGAAAATGTTTTACAGCTCTTCATTATTCTTAGATTAAACCTGTCCAGGTGCCCAGTGTAGGCAAGATTCATTCTAGATTAACAAATGCTTTTTTTTTAATGAAAGGTGAAAAGAATATATTTTGTGGACAAGACTTTCCTACAGGATAATCACTTGCATTGGAAGGATGCTAGACCCTGGACCATTCATTCAACATTTGAGGCTATAAGGCCCTTTGGAGTATCAGGACACGTGAATGTTACACATACATAAAGTTGGTGTCAAGCACTACATACAGATCCCTCATCAATAGAGTAAACATTTTCTATAAAAGTCATGCTACAGGCAAAACACAGCACAGTTACAGAAGAAATAAATATTTAATTAGCAGTTTTTTGATCTGCAGTACTGGGTCACGACTTCCCCACTCGTTTTAAAACTTTCTCAACTAATGATGACAAAACTCCACAGGACAGCACATCTTTTCTACTTCCAGTATGGTTAGCAAATCCTATAAATCTATATTATAAATCTTGCACAGTACTGGAGATAGTCAATTGTACCATGTACTGTAAATGTCACAATAATGAAAAAGCAATGGAATCACTGACCATGTGATCTGTGAGTTTTGTAGCTTAAATGTACGTGACATAGGCATGTCTACATGACAGCAGAACATACAGACAGTATGGATTACATAAACTAGGTATGTTACCATTCCTGAATGTGAGCTACTTCTTTTAAACAACTTCTGAAACCTAGTGGTAAAGGCTAAAAAAACCCAATTGCAGTCTTAATTTCCTCCTGAAATGTCTTTTCTCCTCTAAAATGCAATTGAATCTTTTTTAAAATATATATATATTATAGTTATTTTATTATCTTTCATACTCACTTAACAACTGCCTAATTATTTCTATCTTAAATCTAGTCACTCTTTTAGAGTCACTCAAGACAAAAAATCTGCAACTCCAAGCTTGGACAAGAAGCTGAGGACTTTTTGGGTGCTCTGTCATCTGACCAGCTAACAGTAAAATATCATCACATTTTTTTCATTTCCTGACATTACAATCAGACAGTGAGAAGGCGGCTAAAATCTGAAAACTCTGATGGGAATTTGTGATTCATCTCTCTGTCCTTCTCTGTGTCCCACATGGTGATTATATTTGTCTGTTCTCTCTACTCCTTACAACTACCTAGGCTGTAACAAGGAGAGAATATAGATGGTTTGAGAATCAAATTATGTCGAATTATAAAGGTTAAAGTTGTATTACTAAGTATCATGCATCTGGAGCTACATGAGGCGTTAAGATTCAGCTACAACGCGAGCCATTGACTTTATCTGTGAACTTGAGGCTGGAAATCACTGTCTCTCTTCTGCTTCTCGTGAGCTGGAAGAGAGGAAGAGCAAGGGACGTGGGGTAATCCCAGTGGCTGAGACAAATGGAGTAAGTGGGTCTGTTCTTTGTATGCATCCTACAGCAAATATAGCAAATGAATAAAGAGAAAGTATGCATATATTGCCCTTAAGAAGGGAGAATGAAAAATTATTTTTTATGCTAATTTAAAAGCTTTTAGCAGTTTTACAAGAGGAGTACTCGATTTCTCTCAATTACAATTTAAGAATTGATATGTAATAAATAATAATATGATATACAGGGAATGCAATTCAGAAAGATCTTTCTCTTAACTATAATTAAGCTCTGTTTCACTTACAATGAACATCAAATTCTGAAAATCGTTTTTAAATGCTTTGTTCTCTGCTATTTTAGGATCATCTGTTTCACTTGGTTCTCACTATTAATGAGAAAGGTCTGAATTTTGCAATTGTGGAGTTTGATGCCATGACCTGCAGTATGTTTCGCACTACATTTTTGAAGTAAGGAAATGGAAATCAGTGGGTCAAAAACTAACTACAAAATGTAACAGGTTACTTCAAATGCCCTATTCAGAGCTGTGGAAATTATCTTCAAATTCTAAAATCTAGGCTAGAGAAAAATCATTCAATGTTTGAATGTCTTTCAATATTATGAAGATTAATGCAGGAATAATGAACAAAGATTTTGCAAAGTCACTCTATTGTATCACATTTCTAATTACTTCATAGAATGAATTACAGAATCATAGAAATTTTGGGTTTGAAAGGACCTTAAAATCATCTAGTTCCAACTAAGGATCATTTTGATTTGAGCTCTATATATACATTTTTACATAAAACCTGTTCTAGAGTATTTATCTTCACCTGGGGAAGGTACAAATTTCATTTCTCCAGGCTTCTTTTCCTGTGGAAAAGAACAGTTTTCCCTAGAGATCCATGTAGATTTATTTCCAGGGCTGGAGACATCTGGTAGGACTTTGGTGGTACCGAGTAGACACATCTTAACCCAGAGTTTCCTCATTCTCAGCTGTTATCACACAGCACACACACACACACAAACTAACAAGTACAACAGACTACACCATGCTGGAAGCTATGCTGCTGTGGGCAAATCGCTTTTGTCCTCTTGGTTACATCTACCCATGGATAATCACTGTTTTAGCAGCAGGTGAAGCATCAGACCTCTCCAAGCCTAGGAGGAGGATATTTTCCAGACAATTTTTAGGGGAACACAGAAAATTATCCTTTCTCAAGGAGTTGCCAATACCTGGCACAACAAACTGCTTGAAGAGTGTCAGTGGGATTTCAGTCTCTGCTTGTCCAGTTGGCTGCACTGACCTCTGTAGTCTCTCTGAAGATCCTGTACACAGCTAGAGATGAGAGTTCCTGACATCACGCTATGCAGGCAAGGCAGGGTATGCTACACATGGCATTACATCCCCAACTCCACCTCAGAAGACAGCTGCAGGAGTGCAGCAGGCACGAAGTGTAGCAATAGGCTCATGAAATAAGGTAGGCCACCACAGAAGTGAGATCTGGGGTCCCACTTTGGGGAGGAGGGGAAAGAGTACATGGCATATAGATATAGAAGATGGGGACATGAGGCCATAGTGCCAAGCTTTGGGTTCAGACATATGAGGAACAACTTAAGAGATGAAAGGGAGCGTCAGCTTGGATGATGGTTTTTTTTGGGGGGGATGACAGAGCACAGAACACAAAGATCATGGAGTTCAGGTGTTATTTTTGGAGATAGAGAGGGTACATTGTAATCCTTAGTATCAGAAGGCAGAAAGAACACAATCACATTTGAAAACCTGTGGCTGCTCTGTCTACTGATGTTAATGGTATTACCTGTCCTTAGCCTAGTTGTCAATGCAGTGAAATACTCTTGACGTCCAAGAAAATTCAACTTGTGAACTCCCAAATCCTGCAGCTTAATTTGCATAGCCTGCTGCTTTACAAGGTCCTTAAAATTTAAGTTTGCCATCGAGTATGTGAGGGCTTGCAGCAGCAAAAGCAATAACCTGGGAATTTTGCAAGATTCCTGCTTGAATGTCTGAGCCCTAAAAACTATGCAAGTAATGGATGTTTGAAATGACCACTGCCACATAAAGTATAAAACAAGATAAGCATGGGATTATTACAGCACTGCAGAATCAAACAGCAGCAGAAACACAGATGAGTGAAAAGATGCTCTGATTCCAACATAAATAACTTCAATAATAGCATACTGAAAATTTCTGTCAAAGCAAATTGTGTTTTGTATAAATGTTCTTCCTTATTTTAAAGGTCTGGCATAGTGTGAAAGTCAGTCTTTAAAATTGTCACAGTCTGCAGCTCACACTAATTGGAACCTTTGTTGGTAGTCTCCACAAGGGGTTGAGGAGAGAATGTGTCTGCAGGCTGAATTATGCTTGCTTCCTCTGAAAGAAGTGGTCCCTTCAGATCAGGGCCGTGACATACTGGTGGGCTTTCATGCAGGAGATGCCACTGCAGATATCTCTGCAAATAAAGGCTTTGAGAATAAAAAAGCCTCCCATTCTCTAAGGCTGTCCATCTGTCAAGCTTTCACATGTACCAAATTCAGTCTGTTTTCTCCTTTATTAGCACTGTGACAAGGTAAGCCCTATAAAGTTGTCCTTCTTGGTATTTTAGTGCTATATGAAGACCTGTATTTAACTCATCAACATAACCCTCCTCTAAACAAATACTCAGAGTTGTCCAGTTGCTTATATTCTCAACTTTAGAGTACTACCTTTATAGTTAAGGCTATTACTTTGCATTACCTTTGAGTTACCAAAATGTTGGTCAAACAGTTAATACTTGTACATGCTGTACAAAAGTGTACAAGAGCAAAACTACTTGAATAGCAACAGCAGCATTACACTGATATCTAACTGATGAGCAATGTTACCTGCTCCTTACTACACTGGCCTTCAATCAGTTTGAGTGCACTTCTTAATATCAACAATATGCAGAAAACTCAACATTGACTGAGGCACCTTCCTTAGACAACCATTTGCCTACTTACACAAATCTATGACAGCCTCATTCGGTTCCTGAGATCACTTGGGGTGATGGAACTTCAAGATGGAATAGAGGATGTATTAGAAGGTACAAATACTGGAGTTGTCTGATCCAACATAATCAGTATTTGCTCATTTTGGCCAGCATAAAAAAACTCACAAGAGCCAGATGAGCATGTGTTTATATCTGATGGACTGAGACTTTCATCAAGTCAACTATGAGCATGCCACTGCTGCACCATCACAGCATTAATTACTTCATGCTGCATGAAGATGCCATACAGCCAAGGAAAAAATGTAGTGCTTACTTCCCTATTAATTAATTGTTCAGCTGTCTTCTTCTAATTAGACTTTCTGCACATTAGTTTTAAAGGATCAAAGACAGATAAAATGGGATAATATTGGTCTCTCAGGTCACTCATCCAGGCCAATGTTTCAGTGCTAGTTTTCCTATCATTAACTGCCAAAGTCTCAAAAGCTCTGAGGAAAAGTTAATTTTCAAAGTGTAATGAACAAAATGTAATATAAGCCAGTCTCAAGATGTCTATTGATGACACATCTTTAGAAATGGTGCTATGAAGCTATTATTCAATACTATCAAAGTAAAATATTTACCGAAGAGGTTGATCTCACCACGGAAAGGTCAGTTGTACTCCCTTGAAAATTTCTCTTCTTTATTTGTCACACTACACTCCTTCCATCAGACTGAAATGACTTTTAAATGGTATTTTCATGGGCATTTTCTGCAAGCCCTTTCAGACAGTTTCTACGTGAGCTAAGTTGTTCTCAAATTTAGTGCTCTCACCAAAACCCCACCAGCACTCAATTCCTCCCTGCCTCCATCTAGAAACACAAAATGCAAAGATTATGGGTTAAGATAACAACAATTTACTGGAAACAGCAATGAGATAAGAAAACGAACAGTAACAGCAACAATACTAATCACAAAAGTGTACAAAGAGAGGTGATATACAGGTAAAATGCTCATCAAGCCCAGGACAATGAAAAACAATGGCAGACAGACCCTCCCCTTGGCACACTTTCCCCCAACTGCAAACTATACCCACCTTCTTCAGAAAAGCCAGTCCCTCACTTCCAACCCCCAGTAATGATGTGAGGTGATATAGAATAAGACAGACACACCCACACAGCTCCAGGTTCTGCCCCCTCTTGCAAAAAATTAACTCTGTCCTGGCTGAAACCAGGACATGAGTGCAATTCTGTTTTCCCATTCTGCAGCTGTCCATACACAAAATCTGACAGGCCCACAACAGCTGCCCACTGCCCACACTGAGCACTACCCCGCTCAGGTAAGTTAAACCAATGCAATCACTTTGGGATCACTCATCTTTTGCGCTAACATTCTTATATGGGACATCCAGGAACTTGGACTGTACTGAAACACAAAGGCTGCAGAACAAATTGCACAACATGTTAATTCCTAACCACTCCTCAAAATCCAACCCAATGCTGACATGACAGATTATACTTTGAAACAGTGGCATGAACCAATTCTCTGATGCAGCCACCACAGACCCAGCAATGGTTATGAAACCTATTCCAATTGCTCCATCATTTTTTATCTTCAGCCTTCAAAAATGGAGCCATTATGATTTCACTACAGTAGTATTCACGGGCATACAAAATTTAATTTGAAAAATGCTAAATGTCATTACAACATTCTTCTATTTTCTAGAACAATTTCTAAATTTTTGTAAATACATCCGGATGGTCAAACTGAATTCACAGTTCACTTACCAGGGAGAAAGAAAGGACTACAACACCTCAAGTACTTTTCTGTACGGGTCCCATATATTCCTCTATATTATCTGAATTAGATTACAAGAAGCTTTCTTATGCACTACTGAATTTCCAGCAGTTGTTTAGACATCTTGATGCAGTCACATATTCACTTGAGTTTTTATTTCAAGTGTGGAAACAGACAAAATAATAAAGCTTAAAGACTGAAGGAAATGATGAGGCAACTTTCCAAACTCTGGAAATTGGTGTTATTCCATTCACTTATCTCAGTGTAAAAGAGAGATTAACAATATGATCTAGCAATTGAAAAAGATGTTTCAGGGAGTAAGTGTAATTCTAATATTCACATAATGAAGCCTTGTTGGCTTCCTTTTTTTTTTCTTTCAAAGAGACACAATGTAAATTTTCACTTAGAAAATAAATTCTGTCTTCTAATGGTTTATTTTTAATGTCTGGTTTTGCTGACACTGTGTTAGAAAGTAACAATCATCGCTTTACTCTATAATTTTTTTCTCTAGTCTGGCTGCAGCAGATCTCTCATGGCCCATGAAAAGTGAAAGTTTTCATTTAATTGATGTTTGTTTACTTCTCTTTGTTTTAAGTGACAGAGCAACATAAAGTTATCCCAGAAGTCAAAAACTTCACAGCATGTCCAATGGTTATTTTTACAGAGATGTGACTCTGTGCCCAGGTTAAAACTGCACCAGTGATTGAGTAAGGAATGTGCAGCTCTGCTACAACAAACCATCAATCCAAAGCTAGACTGGCAAGTGACTGCTTATGGATTTGAAGGAACCATTTGCTTGCTGGGATGGTCACAGCATCTTCTGGTAGCAGGAAAAGCAACACTGCTGTCTTCCACAATGAAACTCTGCCTCTAGCAGAGCTTGTTTGCCTTCCTAGTCTTGACAAAAGTTAGGCACTTGATATACTGATATTAATATAATGCAAATATTGCTTGATTAGTGCTTCTATTCTCACAGCAGTTTCCTGCATTACTCTGATTTTTGTCATAGGAGAGCATACTTTGGTCAGAGAAGATCTACAGTATATGCTTATGCAGATTTTTGTATAGTGAAGTTTGGTCATCCTAGATAGTATGGCAGATAATAAAAAGAGTCTTTCAATAAAATGCATTATCTAATGCCAAACACTTTGAATAAATAATTACAACAATGAATTAAAATAAACACTAGTGTAAACTTGTCGAGAAACAAGGAAATCATGTACTCTAAAATTATATTTTAAATTGGAAATAAGGAAGTTAAAGAAAAGATAGTTGAACATTTCAGAAACTGTAGAGAAGCAATGTCAGTATCTGTACTATTGCAAAAGAGATTTATGGGAGTTACATATTAAAGAGGATGAAAGATCACTAAAGATGAGAAAATCTTAAAGATATTTTTATTATAGGACAAATTAACCATAATCTTTTATGTTCAGAGTTTCATTTTCATTTCACTGAAGCATTAGAAATCATTACAGCTGCTATTCATAATCTTACAGCACTGGCATTTTCATTTTCAGGTTGGGGCATTGTGTACGTAGTAATGAAAGGTCAGGCATTCACATACATCCTTCATTCCTACAGCTATTAATTTTTTTTCTTTTCCTTGACGCTTTTCAAAAAGCAGAACATGAGATAAATTTTGCTGATTAAATGTTAAATGCTTTAGGATCATCTTGTTTTAGAGAGTTATCTGAGTTTTTATTAATAATGCATAACATTCACTTAGGGCTATTTTGTATCGGAAGTCCTTCACAGCATTATCTTAGCTGTAAGTAACTCAGCCAATAAAGAAAAAAAAGTTGAGAAGAGGAAGATGCATTCAGAAATGAGATGAAGCTCTTGAATTCTGAAGATTATTGTATTTTCAAGTACTATATTATATACTTTCCTCAGTTCAATATTATTGGCTTTATTATCATTCCTTAAGAAAAACACATTCATTTAAAGAGTAATGGTATTTTTCTTTCAGATGTCTGAACACTATTACTTTTGCTTTCCAGTCTTATCTGCTTTTTTTGGAACTAGACTATCTGATCCAATCTATGAGCATCTCTGTTCTTTGTTATGGAATATAATGCTACTATTATGTTTTAAATAATTAGAGATTGATGGAAATTGTTTTAAGAAATAAATGTTCCAACAAAGATTCACTCATTTCCTCATTAAGAAAAGTTTCTGCAGCCAGTGGCTTGAGATTTGTGGGGTTTATTATTAGTATTACTGTAATTATTATTATATCTGCAAGGTTAGACAATTGATGGATACTGAGCTGCACAGACTAATGCAGAATGATTTTTGCTTACTGCGTCTGGAATAGAAAATTGATTGGTCAGATGCCAAAGACATATCCATGTGCCACTGGAACAGTATAAGTGATGGCAGATGTGATTTTATAATGATTTGGATGGGTGGCCAAAGAGGCTACTCTTCTTAAGGTACTGTGCATCCAGCACAGTAATTCAGACAGCAGCAGTCCCAAAGTGCAGACTGTTTGGCTATATTTGTGTCCTCACACATTATTTAATATATTTAAGAAGTAGACTGATAGGAGAAGAAATTGAGTCAGAACTTCTGCCAGACAATTAACCACATGCTTCTGTAAAATTGTATTAGTTATTAAAAAGTCCTGCCAGGAATATATACCATATATCCAGAATGTTTCAAATTCAAAGGTTCATGCCCTTTTTTTATTTATTTAAAGGAAGAATATATTTAGTGTGGTAAAATCAGTAAAATATGACTTTAAAAATCTTTTCTATTTAAAGCTCTGTCCAATCTTTCAAGATCATGTTGTTAATTGTCATTTAATACATCTAAATATTTATGCTGGTTAACCAAATAATGCATTTATGCTGCTATAGCATTTATTTTTTCCCTTTTTTGTATCACTAGAACAATTTAATTTGTTTTAGATTTTCCTTGGGACAAAGAAACACTAATATGAGTCTCACTGAAAAATTACAAAGCAAATGTATGCTGCTAATAAACATGGTCCTTAAGATAAAACTTAAATTACACTTAAGTAGAAATTCCTCCTTGATAAATGCAAAAATATCGTCAATTATAAGGGGGAAAGGAATGTTTGAAAAGGGGAGAAGAAAATTACGCAGCAGAAACAAACCAAGCATAAAATGCTGAACGGTTGCATTCTTCTATCCACATAGAAAAAGAAGACATAATTGCAGTGTAGTTGGACATAGAGATGTGAGCTCTGGTCTAGATACGATGGGTAACATCAGCAGTAAAAATACAATGACACTCTCTTCAGCATCAGTTATATTCCCCCCTCCAAAAACGCCCACACTTGCAGAGCCAAGCCGATGTTTTGGTATCCGTACCAGCCAGATTAAAGTTCGCCTGGGGACATGATTCACACACGTACTGCGTCCCGACAGGCCCCAGCCCACCGCCTCTGCAGCACCACCACGCAGCAAATAAAAAGGTGAAAATTAACCAGTTTATCACTGTCCTCTCCTGCTCCTCAGATGCTGCCGGTAACAAGCAGGACTAAAGGGGAGGACAGTAAGACATCTCTGCTTTTCAGGAAAACAGTGAGGGGGAGGAGGGAAGCTGTTCATGGGGGTGGTGAATACATAACTCACCGTATAGTTGCAGCCAGAAGGTTGTAGGAGGGAAGATGGATATTGGTAAGGGGAAAAAAGAAGAAAGGACTGACTTAATATGACTTGCTAGATTAATTTTATAGGTATTTTGCAAATAATTTATTTGGAATACTTGTATGTTTTCAACTAGATTTATGTGCCCTGTGCCCTGACCAGGTGCTCCTGTTCCCCCAGAGAGCCCTCACTGCCCCTGCTACAGCTGGCAGGCCATGCCACAGCCATGCTGCCCTCCATAGGGGGACTCGAGACTAATGGTGCTGGGGAGAGAGTACCCATGCTCTGGTACAGACACTGTCACAGCCTCTGCTTCTGGCATAGCTGCTCTACTGAATCGAGCAATTATTTGACACAAAACAGTAAAGCAAGCAGAGTCGTCTTAGCAAGCCCTCTCTCAGCACAAGCCATGGTATCAAAGGGATGAGGGCACACCACCAGTGCTGCTTCTTACCGTGGCTCTGAATCAACCTGTCAATAACCATCTCCTCTGGGCAGAGGCCGGCACCACCAGCATGGGCTGCGCTCACTGCCGGCAGATCTCTGGGATGGAGCTCTGAGACTTCATCTCTGAATTGCAAATGGGCCAAGGTGAGAGACTGCAGCCGAGAGGTTCCGTCACTCCAGCCAGCATAGCCAGGCACCCCTGACACCTATTCAAAGAGGAGACTCACCTCAAGCTGTCTCAGGGCAGCACAAAATACGTCTCTAGATGCTTTCTGAAATCAGAGGAACAGTTTCAAATAGCTCCTCCCACCCTCAGCATGTCTACAGGCAACTAGTTTGGGCTAAACTAGTTGGAGCTAAACAGATGGGGCTCACAGAGGTGAATTTTCAGCCAGGTATGGGAGCAGTTTTATTGTTCAGAAATTACCCTGGCTTGTCACACACACAAACAGACCAACAGGCTCTGTGTGCTGCACACAGGGTTTTAGGCACCTTGACTCTACTACCTGGCCTTTGGATGCTGTAGGACTTGCTCTTGTAGTCTGAGCCAACTCAGATACACTGCAGAAAAATGTCTCCTATGTCAGCCATGTAAAAATTTCACCAAGTTCGAAAAGTATGTAATAGTAAGGTTTCCCTTCTACTGAATAACTCCTATAAAGAACAATCTTTGGAGTCCGCAGTTTTCTTCTCTTGGGTGACCATTCCATTCTCCTCTTGAACAGCTTGTACTTCTGTTTCATCCTCAGTATGCTGAGGACTTTCATTTAAAGCTAGTTCATGAACTTTATAGGCATCACAGATATCCCCCACTTCAGCTGCAATCATAAGATAAGCACAAAAATAAGTGCACATCAAAAGTCTTATCTTCATTTGTACACACTGACAACGATCTATCTGTGTAAGAATAAATTCCTTGTTCCAAGGACGTGCATTAAAATTCAGTTCTCAAAGGGACACAGCAGAGGATTTAGTATGCAAGGATATATGTTCTTTAAAGGCCATATGTCAAAATGCAAGATTAAAAATAGACTTGTCAAAATTGAGTCTGACAGAAATCACTGTAACATCTCTACATTCCAATGGACATAATATTCTTCATTATGAAGTCACATAGTAATACTTTTAGTAACCTGGAGACTTCTCTGGAGTCTAATTAGACTGCAAATGTGATTTTAAAAAAGTCAATTAAATGATTATTTTTAAAATTAGTTTACTGCTTATGCAAAGTGCTAGATTATGAGTATTGGTTGGCAGTTTCTTCACATCTACAGGTCAGTGGTTTTTTGCATACATGTAAGTGAGATGCATGCATGTAAGAACATGCATAATTTTGGCATTTAGGTGGAATCTGTCAGAAAAAAAGTAGGTGAGAGCAAGAGCAAGAAACCCAAATTAGACACCAAACTGCCGCTGTGTATTTCATTAATTCCTCACGAAAAATAGTTCAAAATTAATAATCTGTGATTCTACCAAAAATGAATCAACTATTAAAAATCTTTTAAACCTTGCAAATCCTTTTTTTTAAACTTTTTTTTCACAGTATACTTTTAATTCCCTAATTCTTTCCTATCCTAACAAAAAGATAAACTCAGGGTAAAAGCTCTTAATCTACAAAGGATCAACAGCCATAAAAGTGTATAAAAAAAAGAGGCAGGGGAGAGAAGGATCCTTATAGAAACAGATTCACAAAGCTAATCACTAAAAAGAAAAGTGGAGGAAGGAGATCAGGGAGGTTCAAGGGGATTTATTTGGTTTACTTTCCTCTCTCTATCCTCTCCCCAGCTGCAGCTTCCCAAAAAATGTTCAAAGTTCATACCTTCTATGTGGCTCTTCTGAAGATCCAATCTCCAAAAGGGAAATTTCAGAAAGGTCATCTGTGAAGGGGATCTTTGCCCCTCAAAATCCATAAGTTAGCCATCTGAACAATGTACTATTCACATTTTTAAAGGCAATAATAAATCATACACTCTCCTAGTTCTTTGCTTCATTTGGTGAGACTGAATATCTAACCCTTGCTTTGCTGTTCTGCGTGCTGCTGTTGTCAATATCATTGACCTATTTAGTCAGCCTGATGCACCTCAACCTTCTGCAACACATGTTGTTGACTTTGTACTTCACTCACAGTGCTGCTGCTGCCGCCGCCGCCGCCTTCTTATACATCCAGGCAGTGTCCCTGCACAAGCAGAAGCCTAAATATCTCTTCCTGTTCTGACCATGGGCAAAAAATTCCAGGTGTCCCAAAGGCCATGCGGATTTCTATGGCTTGTACAACAAAGTCATTGGTTACACAAAGCCAGCCCCTGGAGATGCTTACAGACCCCTACAGCTATGTGGCACTGACTTTAGAGCTGCTGCTCTTTTTGTCTCACTCCCAAAGGGCTGGCTCTTGGAGAGAGCAATAAAAGGAATGGCAGGCTACCTCAGCTGCCCCCGGCAAGCTTCCTACGAGGAGCACGGGCAGAACGGATGACTCCTCTCCAAGCTGCAATCTTTTCTTCCTATGTCCTAGGCTGGGAATTATTCCAGCTCCTTCAGATGTCACTTACCAACTCTCAGTCTACAAATTATTAAAAAGTAATTTGGAAAATTATACTACTCCAGAAACATGGGAGTCCTTTCCCTTTGCAGAATAAGAGTAAGATACACACAGAGAGTCATTCCCATTTACTACAGTGGGTAAGGTGGAAGGGAAAGGGAAAGACCACCATCAGTCTATGGTTTTCACTTGAAGAATCCATATTATACATATTCATTAAGGAGATCTTTGATTATGCGTGCAGTCAATGAGAGGAAGACAGAAAGGAAGAACCTACAGAACCTCTAGGTTCTTATTGTGCTGCTTTTTAAGGAAAAAAAAAGACCAGAAGTTATCAGTAATATTCAAGACTGTTAGGGAAAGTGTAGTAAAATGAAGGGAAGAAAAAAAGAGCACTTATGTTTTTTCTAATTAAAAGGGTTGTAGAAATAAATCTTCCCCAAGAAAGAATATTTTGTAAACAACTGATCATGTGGTCTCTCTGACCTTTCTGAAACAACTGGAAACAGGCCTATCAGATACAAAATGCAGCAATAAATGGACGTTGGATCTGATTTGGTGTGGTGGTTTCTAAGTTGGTGTATTCCCCTTCCAAGTGATTAATTTTTTCTCATAAAAGCTTGTGATAATGCTCACATTCAGAGGTTATCCAGTACAGACAGTATTGACATTTTTCATTGACATTTACTACTCAGCAAAGTTCTCCTGAACTTCAGCAATCACCACTGACATATCTGTTATATGGAATGCAATTCTAAGTCCTGAATATAATGAACTTTCTCTGAACAAAACGCTTAGTTCAGGAAAGAAAATTACTTCATTGAAAACCACATTACAATATATGCTGTAAAGAAGGGTGCTATCAATTAACCACATATTTTAATCTTAATAGGTCAGAATTTGAAACAGAGAGACATTTCTGATTCAGCCTACTTTGCATTTCCATCTCTAACATTATACTGAAATCTGGAAAATTCAACCAACTAACTTAAGGAAAGTAAAAACAGAAACATGAAAAGCGATGAAATTTAATTTCAAAAAATTTCCCTTAATTACTGAAAAGATAGTAGTGATGATGCAGATAAAAGTACTTATTACAATCCACCAGATAAATGGTAAATTGCATCTAACACTTGTGAGGAAGAGGATGAAGATAGAAGTAGCAGAGGAGTTGTGGAAAAGCAGTGTTCCTTGGGCACAGTTACCCTTTCCTCCCTCTCTTACCTCTTTTCACAGTACAATATCCTCAGGGAGAAGAAGATGAACTGATTTATATCAGAAACTTTATCTCAGTGTTGTCAAACTCATGCATTAAATAATGGCGTATCAAAGCCTCCCATGACTTAAAAGCCATGATGCCAGCTATGATAAACCTCTATCTTCTGTTCTTGCATTTTTGGTCTTTCTGAACTCATGATTTTATGCTTTCTGTAGTCAACAAGACTGGTCTCTTCCATTCAAACAACACTGTGACTTCCATTCATTCACACGAATACCATGACTCATAGCAAAGCACCAAACAGTTTAATTTAGACTCATGAGAGAAATATAGGGAAAGGACTTCGAACTGCCTGCTATTGTTCAGTACCTACATAAAAACATCCACTGATTTTTTCAGTTGTAACAAGCAAGTGATGTTGAAGGCTGTTGCTGCAAGCTATGATAGCCCCCTGATGCGCCTCATGCCCCTGTCCCAGAGATGCTGATACGAAATGAAATTGGTTCAGACATAAGGTGATGCAGTGAAAAAACGGTTGGAACTTAAGTACACAGATCATTTTACTGAGGCACAAAACAACCACAAATATTTGAAATCTCTGTATGTTTTCATTTATAGGCTGGGGGATGAACAGATCAACAGTAGTCCTTCCAAGAAAGACCTGCAGGTGCTGGTGGATGAGAGGCTGCACATGAGTTGGCAGCATAAGCTTGCAGCCCAGAAAGTCAATTATGTCCTGGGCTGTATCAAAAGCATTGTGGCCAACAGGTCAAGGGAGGTGATTCTGACCTCTACTCTGCTCTTGTGAGACCCCACTTGCAGTGCTGCATCCTGTTCTGGGGTCTCCAGCACAGGCAGGACATTGACCTGTTGGAGTAAGTCCAGACGAGGGACGTCAAGATGATTAGAGGGACGGAGCAGCTCTCTGATGAGGAAAGGCTGAGAGAGCTGGGATTGTTCAGCCTAGAGAAGAGAAGGCTTTGGGGCGACTTAATTGCAGCCTTCCAGTACCTGAAGGAAGTCTACAAAAAAGATAGACAGAGACATTCTACAGGAGTGTGTAGTGACAGGACAAGGGGGAATGGCTTCAAACCAAAAGAAAGTAGGTTTAGATTAGATATTAGGAAGAAATTCTCTACTATGTGAGGTTGGTGAGGCACTAGCACAGGTTGTCTAGAGAAGTGGATGCCTCATCCCTGGAAGTGTTCAAGGCCAGGTTGGATGGAGCTCTGAGCAATCTGGTCTAGTGAAAAGTGTCCCTGTCTACAGTGGGGGTGGATTTTCAAGGTCCCTTCCAACGCAGGCCATTATATGATTCTATGATTTATTTACAACTGTCATTTGTTGTCATTTCTACAGTCATAAAATGTAAAGCACTAAAAAATCCTCCAGTGTCTCTCTCCTCTATGGTTTTGTTTTGCAATATATAGTGTAACCTTAAAAATGGGTCTGGTCTCCTTGAAATATCTAATTTTCAAGTCAAGAAAACACATGCCTTTGTAGCAGACAGCTTCAGAGAAGGGACGGGGATGGCAAAGTGAAGGGAGAGAATTAGGGTGAGTGATGGCAAAGGGACTTGCAGAGGTTGGCATGGGTTGTCACCGGGAATGGTATGTCACAAAACCACCCTTTGAATTACCCTAGGTCAAATAGGGGAATGCTTTATCGAACCATGTTATTCTGCCTTTTGACAGCTATATCTTAAACAAATTAGCAGGCTATAAAGTACAGATACTACAAGCAATCTGTGGGGTAATCAATTAACAGTCTGATCCAAACCCCACTGAAATACATCAAAAGACAACTACCATCTTCAGTAGGCTTTCGGTCATGCTCATTTTGGTGGAGGATGCACATTTCTTCATAATCACCAAGAAAACTAAGCACAAGTGAAAAAACAACACTGTTCCTGTCACTTTTAAAACACCTTTATCAAATTTTTCCTTTAACATAGCCTTAAACAAGGCTTCTTCCTAGAAAGCAGAAGGTAAGTACTTCTAGAAGCAAGCAGTACGTATTTTAGTATTTATCATTATGGACATGTTATTTATAGGCTCAACATACAATATATTCATCCTGTTCAGAGCTGTCCCTAAACAAAAAGTAAAACAGGCATTAATCTTTGTGCCTAAAAAACAAAAACAAAAATAAATCCACCATCTATCTCCACTAAGCAAAAAAATAATTAATTTACAAAGCTGTGCTTTATTTGCACTTGACTGTTTAATGCACAGGACTTTTCAAAGAGCTGGCACTGGCAGGATAGGGTGAAACAGCACTACCACTGTATCATGTTTAATAATTGTAAAATGCTGCAGTTTATTGCTCTATTTACAATAATAACAGTATTGTTGAACAGCTATCATAACAAATGTGGTTTTGACCAAAGAGTCACTGATGTCTGTCTTTATAAATTAAGCTAGTAACAAAAGTCCATGCTTATAATGGTATTACCTTTGAAACAACAAAATAGTCCATTGGTGGTGCACCATAAGCACCTGTTGGGAAATTTATGTTATCCTGCCTCATGCATCAGATATCTAAATCAACAGCCTCGACAAGAGCATTTTTTCCCCTCATTGTTAATGACATAAATGCAAAAGCACTATAATTATTTTAAAGCAGCAGCTGAAGGAAAAACTCTCATGGAGATACTGGTAATGTGTCATGAACAGAGTACTATGAAGACAGCAGGCAATTTAAAATCCAAATATTCTTTGCTAGAGACAATTTAACTGTTCAAAAGCATCTATCAAACACTTACACAAGCACATATTGGAATAGTTTCCTAAATTTACTATTTACTCAATAGGCTATGATTTCTGTGGAATATATACGGATTGTAAGATATGAATACATCTTAAAAATGTACAGTAAAGTAGCTATTTAAAGAAGGTACTGCAAACTGCTCTTCGGTAAATGTCATCTTTCTAATCAAGGCATTAGGAGTAATAAATCCCTATTGCAAGTAAATTGTTGCTTGAATTAAAAACTAAGTTTTAGATTAGTAAATCCTATCAGATTCAGACAGTTATGTCATAATCTTCGCCACAGTACAATAAAACCAAATTACTACTTTTTCTTACTGTTTCTGACATTCAAGCTATAATTGCCAAAACTGAACTTCAGTGCAGAAAAAAAAAATAAAAAATAGTACTAAAAGCTAAAGGAAACACACTGTAAACTGTGTATGTTCAGCACTGTGTACCAGAAAAGTAACTCCTTGTCATCCTGTATTTGACTTCCACTCAAAAATCAGCTCCAGTGAAATAACACACAACTCAAAAAAACCCCAAAAACCCCAAACCAACCAAACCCCAAACAAAACATCAATCACATAAAAGAAAAAAGGTTAAAAAAAAAAGGAATTATGTCCTTCATAGCATCATATCTGGTGAGGCTGAAAGGCAGGAGAAGATATCCAGCTGTGGGCTTTGAATTACACCGTGTAAAAATAACTGCAAGTACACAAAACATGGGCATGGGTGACTGTGAGCAAGAGCCCAAGAGCAGAAATTTACTGCTGTAACAGGAGGGTACTCACTTTACCACCTTCCTGGAAAAGTCACATCTTCCCAGAAAGGGCTGATTATCCCACATGGAGTTAACACAGCTTTTTGAACTGCTCACAGTCTGGATTCAGGTATGAGATAGGGCAGTCTTACTACTCCAACAGACTCACATATCCTAAGACAAACATACAACTTATGTCTGACTTCATCAAAACACAAACTTCTCTGCTGAGGATTGTTGGTAGATGTTTTGTGAAGGCCTTATCTTATGCTTGAGCTAAGCACATCTTTCCAAACAGATATAAGATCACAATTTAAAGACTTAAAATGGTGGAGAATGACCACCACTTGCTCCCTCTCATCTCTCTGTGTTATTAGCTGTAGTTTCTTAGGAGTTGACTGTACTTTTCTACCAAGCTGAAGAGGTACTTGCTATCACAATTTGTCCTTGTTCAGCTACACTTCTCTGGATCTATCCTGCAGTAACTCAACTAGGCTGAGCTTCTCATGTCTCTCATAAAAGGGGAAACTTGTGGCTAATTTTTGCTGCTCTTCCCAAACTACGTTCAATTGCCAGTACACTTTCAGGATCAGACGGTGCTGCAAACCTTCTATGGTTATATATAAAATTTATATTGCCTCCTTACTCCCACTTGATATTCTTATCCTTTTTATATCCATTTTATATTCGTTCTATTAGCTACGATGTACTGTTCTGAAAGGTCGAAAACAATGAATTATTTAATGCAATGGCAAGCTTAGACACGAAACACTGCATCTTAACAGTCTCTGGTAGTTTCACCTTAGGCTGAGCTTCAGTTATGTGAACCAGGAATGCTCACGATATCAGCTTTAATCCACTTGTTCTGAGCAACAGGCACATCCATCCTGTGCTTCACCTTGGCCAGGCTTCTTCTGAAGCAAATTTTTACTACCAGAGGTCATATTCAACACACTGTACTGGGAGATAGCACCTGCCTTGTAATGCCAGCACATGACTTCCAAAGCTCCTTTCCCTAACTTTCTGAACTTCTGGAATTTGTTCAGCTATTGCCACATGACAGTGGTGCCATCAGGTAGAGATGGGAAGGTCACAAAAATGATCAGAGGGATGGAGTACCTTTCCTATCATGACAGAATGGGAGAGTTGGGACTGTTCAGCTTGGAGAAGAGAAAGCTCTGGGGAGACCTTATAGCACCCTCCAGTACCTAAAGCAGGTCTATGAGAAAGATGAAAAGAAACTTATTAGCAGGGCCTGCTGCAATAGGACAAGAGGTAGTGGTTTTAAACTAAAACAAGGTATGTGTAGAGTATAAGGAAGAAATTCTTTACAGGGTGGTGAGGCACTGGCACACGTTGCCCAGAGAACCTGTGGATGCCCCATCCCTGGGAGTGTACAAGGTCAAGTTGGAAGGGGCTCTAAGCAACCTGATCTAGTTGCAGGGAGGTTGGAACTAGATGATCTCTAAGGTCTCTTCCAACACAAACTGATAAAATATTGACATGCTTATTTCGTCATCCTGAAGGACCAGCACTGCCGTGGATCACTGTGACTTCCAGCTCTGCCCTCCTGAACTTCTCATCACCTCACAGGTGATGAGTCATGTAGTTCCTGATGTTGCTGCCTGACTTACAAAAGCCTCATGACACCCACACCTCTCCTGCAGATGAGAAAATCTCCAAAGGGATTAAATTAAGTGTATTAGGTATCTTTGGTAAAATGTATGAAGCATATATATATCTCCATAGCTAACTTGTATACTCTATGAATACTAATATTCTAATAAAACCCCTATAAAACTGGTAATACTCATAAAATGACAACGGTTATAAAAAAATCCCCTATGTCCACATCTTTCTCTATTTTAACGTGCCTTTTCCTAGTAAAACAGAAATGAAACATGAGTTTCTACTACTGGAGAGAATCACAATTACATGACAGAGTTTGCACCTTTTATTTATCACTTTTAAGTAGAGATAAAGGAAATGTTTCAAAGAAATATTTTGGCACTGTCTAACAACTCTCCTTGTAACAGGTTGACTATACAAACTACATATAATTTCATGATAAGATTTTGGGTTAAATGAGATGCAGAACCTCGGGTTCTCGTTCCTAAGTAACGCGCACATCCCAAATCTATTATAATAGAGCTTTATGAATCATATTCCTCTCTCTCTCTCTCCACATCACACAAATGTGCAAATGCATACATACAAATGTAGATGACATACTGCATGCTTATGATATGTTATTTGTCCAATAAACATCCATAATACTTACATTAGCAAACTGTATCCTCAGTCTATGCATCTCAGAGCATAAATTACGCAATCTCCTCTTTCCCTAACAAAATACGGTTGCAAAATTTTGTGTTGAATGTTCTTTCCCTCCCATATGTCAATATGTGGTAATTCATATGAATTATTATGAACTCAAGAAGTCTGCTGGACATCGCAACATAATTGGTGTGGAACACTGAGAAATTGTTCCAATACTTTTTAAGGAAAAAAGGAAGTGGTGTCTTTACTAACACAGTTCTAATATTTAATTAAAGACTTCGAACACAAATAGAATTTCAGATAAAATGCAGAACAAAAGGTATTTCTGGTCAAAAAAATATAATTTTCAGGTAAAATTGAGCAGTAAGAAAAATGACACAAGATAAATAATTAAAAAGAAACTGGACTGCAAACTTAATTAATGAATAGTTTTAATTTTTTGCTGTCTTCCAATATGGAGAGTTTTTGCTGTTACTCTTGATAAACTCTTAGGCAGATGATATTTCCCTTTTAAGTCTCAGGCACACTGTAATGACACATAGAAAATTATATTGAGCAGAAAAGACAATGTATAGAACAAAGATTTCAGTTCAATGACTAAACCTCATGACTCCTATGGTTTTATGAAATACAGATGACCTCAAGGATTTTAAACTGCTATAGCAACCAATTTTCTTCTCCAGAAGAACTGCCTTTTTCATGTAGTGCTTTCTGAGTAACAGATCTGCTGAAAAGCTGAAGTGATCATCGTAAAATGGGTAAGTTGTATGATACAAGACGACAAGACCTTTGTCTCTCCTGGAGTCTTGTTTGATTCATAAGCTGAACAAATTTGGTTTTAACTAAACCTCCAAGAAAGCTGAATTACTTTATTTAACAATATAGACACTGCACTGCAGGGATCTTCCCCTGTGCAGTAAGTAAAATATACGAAGCTTTAGTCTGCGTGAGGAGGAATAAGAGCTAAAAGAACAATTAACATTTCAGCACATGATATATAAGAAATATGCCTTTGGGGAACGTAGGCTGACAGCAATCTGGGTTTATCTCTGCAGTCTCTTTTGGTATCTGCAGGCCCTATTTTGACATTATTACTTCTTGGTTTCTAGATCCAGCTTCTCTTGGTTTCTCAAACAAAGCCAAAGTAAGACTAAGACCAACATAATTTGGAAGTCATCTGCTGTGAAATACACGTGATTTGTCTTTCCCTAATTCCTGTTACTGCTTTCAGGAGGTCTGTGAAGACTTGGATCTTACAAGTCAAGCAAAAAATCAGAAAATGGTGTCCATGGGAAAAAGCCTAAAAAAAGATAAGCAGAAGCTAAAATGCTTCTCCTATACTATTTTTCATGTGTTGCCTGTAATAAAATACAGATGATCAATTGTCACATCAGAAATCAAGAAAAAACTGACTAATAAATCCCAGAGAAATCTATCACATTAAGCTGCCTTTTGAAGAGCTCAGTATTTTTAAAGGTGAATGTGCTGGTTTAAAGGTAAACCGGCAGGGGAAATGAACTCAACTCAAAAGAGAGATTATAAATCAGAATAACAATTTAATAAAATAATACAATAAGTACAATTATACAGACAAACAATTTGTTTTAACCCACAAAACCCAAATGTATAACCCAGCACCCTGGGGCATGAACAGAGTGGTGTTCTTTGGGTCCCCTGAGTCCAAAGTAAAAGGAGAGGGGAAAACCCATTGGTGAGAGTGCTGTTCCAGTCTGGTCAAGAGTGGTGGTTGCAGTCCAGTCGAAAGTGGTGGTCTGCAGTCTGGTTGAGAGTGGTGGTCTGCAGTCTTCCTCTGGATCCCACAAGTAGTTAAAAAAGTTCCAAGACTCCAAGATTATATATTCTCCAGTTCAGGTAGGAATGCCCAGTACTTCCCTCCCAAAATGGGTGTGAGGACAGAAGCACCCTCCTATCTCGCAGGTCTCTTAACACCTAGTTTATAGCCTGAGGAGTCAGGCTGTTCTGGGCAGAGAGTGTAAATAGTCTATTGATAACAGTTTCTGTGAAATGGCACGGAAGGCTATAGAATACACAGTTTTGAGTTACACCCATACAGTGATGAACTGGTCCCAGCTGTTCTAATTAGGACAGTGAATTTATTTTTAGCCATTTTTATTTTCTACTAGTTTTTGTCTCAGATACTTTGTTTAATGAGAAACTGTTTTCCTCCTTTGACGATCCACTGTGACCCAGAGTCATCTCAATCAGTGGTAATACTTAACTGAAGAATCTCACTTTGGGGACTAATGAGTCAGAATATGTAAAACTGTTCTCCTTCCCTTTTAACTAACCTTCTGATTGGGCATATCAGATAAACTTAGATGTAGATACTTAATCTCTTGGCAATTTTGGGAGTCCTTATTGGTTGCACTACTGCTAAATTAAAAATATGATCTAATTCTGTGTTCTAAGTTTTCTAGTCCATCAATCAACACAGAAGTCTCTACAACATTTCTATTCTAATTACATTAAACTATCAACTGCTAAGAGAGACTGTGAATCACAAAATTATTCTTATTGGGGGGAAGCAGGAAAGAGAAAGGACTCGCTAATGACAGTCTTAAGCCTTTTGATCTTATTTCTCAGTATTTTTGAAAAAGCATCCAAAAAACCCAACAAACACAACAGGCCTTGTCAACACAAAAAAAAGTTAGAAAAATTTAAAGTCAACTGCACCGAGAGCCAGATTCAATTTTTTTACAATACAATTAAGTCTCTCAATCAAAAAGAAGTTTGGTTTGAGAGAGTTTTATCGGACTGGTTCACAGAATCATAGAATACCCTGAGTTGGAAGGGACTCTCAAGGATCATCAAGTCCAGTTCCTGGCCCTGAACAGGACACACCAAGAATCACACCATGTGCCCAAAGGCATTGTCCAAATGCTTCTTGAACTCAGACAGGCTTGGTGCTGAGACTACTTCCCTAGGGAATCTGCCCCTGTGCTCAACCACTCTTTGGGTGAAAAGCCTTTTCCTAATATCCAACCTAAACCTTCCCTGAATTTGCCTTGGGTCCTGGCCAGGCCCAAGAGGAAAACCAAGGGGAGAATAAAGCCAGGTATTGTTTTTCCACACCAGTCGAGTGATGTAAGCTGGTTTGTTTAACATTATATAAGCTTGACACTCTCACAGCAAAGATGGAGGCCTCAAGTGGATGCACTGCATAGGATTTCTGAGTTAGTGGGAAGGGGTTCTCCAGACCTTCCCTGTGATCAGGGGCCTGTCCAGCTGAAGTGCACTCTGGATGACGATTATGGTAATGTATTCAGGATAACTGGTGATGAATCTCTCTCTTAATCACTATCAGACTTTCTTTGTAATAATGATTAGATGCATTGCTAAGTGTATCCTTTCATAAGCCACTGCTTATTTTGTAATTTTTTACTATTTCGCACTATAGTAAACTTACATATTTATTGTTTAAAGTTGGTGTCCATGTTCCTTAAATCCATCCTCATTACGGAGGAAGGGAAGGGGCAAACAGATCAGCAGAACACTGGGCCAAAGTTTCAAGCTCTTCTTGCTTGTTCCTCATGGTGCGGCTGTTTTGGTATAGAAACATTTTAAGTGTGCTTCATTGTAGCCAACAACTCATGGAGCAAATTGAGGGATCTCTCTAGTGCTCAGTTCCTCAAGTTTTGGTGTGCCATCCCATTGCTTATCACTGGCAAGCATGGTTTTGTCCCTTTCCCCCTTCAAATTTAGTTTACATGTTAAGTATTCAAGTTAGGTACTTTCTCATTTCTACCATTTTTTGTGATTTTCCAGCTCCTTGAACAAACTACAGGTTACAGGTTTCAAGCACTGTCACTCCTACATGTCTTAGGCTGACTGAAATGCACAACACTGCTATCAGAGCAGGAATATGAAATCAAAGTGTAGAGATAATCCATTGGATTCGGACTCTAATGTTAATAGGGACAGCCACCTTGTGGACACACACAGCTTCAGGAGGCACCGTTCTTCATTTTATTTTGCTTTATAAGCTAAATATCATCTGGTAAGTAAAAGGAATTATAATACTAAAAACTAACTCTGAGAATCAGGAAAGCAGAAAGACACAGCATCAGCATGCCACAGAGCCAAAGAAAGATCTTGTCATCTTCAGGAGCTCCTGAGTCAGTTTTCCATTGTACAATTCATTAAAATTACACTTTTACAGCAATGGACCATGAACTACTAAGATATCTGGGTGACACTTTGCTCCGAGTAGGATTTTACTAATTTCTCACTCACTCTCCTTATCTCCTTCCCACCCCAGGGAATGCTGCTTCCACCTTGACAGGAGAAAAAAACCTAACAACTAAAGACAACCAGTATTTCAAATTAATGGAACTATACAAGACATTATAAATTGGTCACAGTCCTTTCACTCTTCTCTCTTAACAGTTTAAATTATGTTTTACCTCCTATGAGCACTGGTGCACATAAAACTGCCACCTCCAAAACAGCATTCCTTAAAAACAGGTGATTAAAATCTTTTTGCCTTTCCCTTGTACAAGGTACCAGTAGCTGACAGAAACCTCCAAGGGTCAACTTACAAAACCATAAAAATATCATGTTTGCCTCTCAGCTCTAGACATCACCATTGTTATCTTTCTATCAAAATACAGCATTTTGGTATAATTCATAGCAACCACAAGCCATTTTATTGACACTGCCATCTAACTTTCAGTCTTTTAAAGAACTACTCTTTTATCCTGAAGCTATTTAGGCAGCAGACAAAACCCAGTTCATTGCTATGATTCAGATGTCCAGCACTGACTCAGGATAAAACAGAATGCTGATGCCACCACTGTGAAAGACACATTGTGAAAGCCGTCCCAAAGCATCACAGGCATGTAACTATCATGTCTTTCAAAAATAGCTGTGTTTTTCCATTACAGTAGTTTCATTAGCTGATGTGTATGTGCTGAATCAGTTAGCAACTGACTGGCTGGATAAGGGAGTTGTAAGCTTCCCAGTGAGGGCAGACATGCTTCTGGAAGGACAGAGTCACATTCTGAGTCCTGTACATGCAGTGGTGAAGGCATCTCTGTCATCTTCATACTTCACAGTCACTTCATGCTGGCAGCCCCAAATGCATGGCACAATCTTCTCCTGTCAGCCTATACTGTTTCTCCAGTCCCAGAAACTGTTGCACGCAGACTGGTGCTTCCCAACCAAGCTCCTGAAGCTGTGCCTGTCTTATCTTTCTCCCAGGTTTCTGCTTTCTGCTGACTAAATTTCATAGTGCATGCACTTGTATAAGTGTAGTTGTCCTTTTGTAACGTCTTCCAGGCACCCAAAGAACACTCAAGTACAAACAACACAATGTAAAGGGCTGGCTTGCCCAATGTCATCTTTTATGATTTAGAAATGTCATTCCAAAAGAGACATATAATGTAGTTGGGAAAGAGAAACCATGAGATTTCGGTAGTTTGACACATCCTCTCTAACCCTCCCCACCTCAAACACAAGACATGAGATTTTTAGGTACGTCCTGCTACATATTCCAACACCAAGTAATCCTTTGATGTATGGGGCTTGCATAAACAGCACAAAGAAGGATAAACATCTATTGCTGAGCATGTAATATAGAGGAAATTCATCATGTGGAAGGGTTAATTCATAATAAACTCAAAGCTGGTTGTTCATTTGTATAACTTTACATGGAAACAACTACTATGAAACATTCACATCAGTGCATCTGGTTTTAAAGTAAATCTTCCATTCAGACAAGCCAATGCTTTTGTTTAGTTGGATGAGAGGCAATAAGCCTGCTTGCCAGAACAAGCTAATGAGATCAATATTTGCTGGTTCACATCTGAAGAAGGCATTCAATATAGTTACTTGAGTTTTGGGCACAGCTGTTCCACATCTCCATTTATACCCTTGCATTCAGTTACCATAAAGCAACTTGTTAGGGAACAGCTGACCTGAAATTCATCACTGCTGACTCCTTTTTCTAGAGGACAACAGAGTGAGATGATGACCAGATGACAACATCAAGTGTTGAAATTTCAAAAAGGTCCTAGACTTCCCAACTCTGGGAGCCATTCACCATGGTTAACATAAAAAGAAACTTAAGTTTACATGTTAAATTAAGTTCTCAGCATTCCAAACATCTGACTTATTGAGGCAAAACCTTTCTAAACCATATCAGTCAACTTTCTGCTAAGAATAAGCAAAGATATGAGACTGTATGCTTTCACAGATACAATGGATTTAAAAGAGAACAGTGTTCATAGTTGGTACTGATTTTAACAATAACAAGTAATATCTCTATACAGCTTTCAACTCAGCTTAACTCTTACAGGCCTTTGAAAAAGTGGGCAGGCATTTCTGAAATCATATTGCAGATTAATACTTTAAATCTGGAGAGATATGAATTAGTTCTCAATACATTAGCTCAAGAACAAGAAGTACCTTATCACAACAGCCAAGAAAAAAAAGGTAAAGGAGACAATACTAAATCTGTGCTTTCACAGATTCAGAGCTAATTTTAAATGTGACTCAATTATCTCTGATATTATGTTGCAGAAACACCTCAAAAGGTAGAAGATACATATCTAGCAACACCCCTCATATGACAGACAGGAACTGAGTTCTCATATCCTGACTCTGAGCTCAACAGATGGGCTTGCTGATCAGAAGTAGCTAATTAAACACCCTGGCAGAGAGCTTATCTCCATTGATGCCACTTGTAAAATTCCTAGAGACCATTTAGTCCAGCGTTTTGTCCCTGTATTCACCATTATGTGTTTAAAACCCAAAACAGTAGCAATTCATCAATTGAGGCCTGAAACAAAGTGGATATAACCTCTAGATTTATATATTGAACTGGGAGTATAATGGAGTGCCTTCAGATTGAAAGGTCTGCATGACTGGTTTTTCACAAAAAGCAGTTTTCACGATTCTTGGTTGCTAAGCAGTATCATAACTAATAGCTTAATATGCTTGATTTTTTTCTCTATGATGTTGATGAAGAAAGAATATCTTTAATACTAAGTCCACCAAAATTACTTGATTCAGTATATGAAGGAGTCTAAGCCTAGAGCCAGAAATTACATCTGAAAAGTGGTATTTTCAGCTGCCGTGAGACAACAATGATGACAGGCACTGTCTCGGAGCTCCCTTTTACACTTTTGTTTAACTGTGAGGATCCAGACTAGGAAAACTGGTCCCCTAACATACACAGAGTCAAATGGCAGCAACAGAATCCTTATCCATTTCATGACGATGGTGAGGAGGGTCAGTATTGATTAAATTCATGTTAGCACTTAAAACGCAACACGCCAAGTAAAATCCTGGACTGTTCCTTCTCTCCAGTCTTACAGCAATACAAAATTAAAACATAAATTCTACTGCAGAATTGAAAGAATCCTCTAGATCCTCTTGATGAAAACTTGCTGTGACATTAACTTGCCAAAGCAAGAGTTATTTCAGAAAGGTTTTTGAGTCATTTCTCTTAAATAGAAAATAGAGCCAACAAGAAAGAAAAGCCTTTAATGAATTTCACCTTGTTCAGTTCTCACTGTGCAAACAAAGCCTTTTAGTGGAATTCCAGAGGACGTCAAATACTAATTTACTCCTCTTACAGTTTCGAGAAATGGACTAATCTAGCCTAATTTAGTAACCTAGAAGTAAGGTTTCTACTCTAACATACTTTTCTGTTCCCTTTTTTGAGCCAATACAAAAATAAAGCTTTCTGAAACTAGGTAGTTTTTTCCAAAACAAGTATCTCAGATGGATCACCCTCTTCAGGTGCCCACTTCTCCTTACAAGTTGTCTCGATAACCATTTTAATTGAAGTGTGAACAAAATACCACTACTGTACCCTACTCACTGTTTGTTTTATGGCATAAGCAATACTTAAAATTTCAGTAAAATACCTTACTAAATAAAATGACACTTTACACATAGTGGGATCCTTGTAAACTAATGCATACTCAGCACAAGCTAAGATAAATAAGCCATTCATGGAAATTGCCTATAAACATCTAATGAGGCAAAATATTTGTTAGATATACTTCTTTAAGTGTTTTTTAAAAAAAAGGTTGGTTAAACTGATCCTTAAAAAGATACAAATGTAACATTAACCAATGATAATGAAATATATGTACCTCTGAGGACCCATTAATTGATACTGTAGATTAATACACCTTCTAACACATTAGTTTTACATTCTCGCTCACTTTCAAATAAGGAAAAAATTGCTCCATTGTGCAATGACTTTAATGTTATCTCAAAGTACTTATTGTTAAGTATGTGTGAAAAGCTCAAAGTACCTGTTTCAGCAGCAAAATAAAACCAAGATAAGTAGCTGCTCCTGATACAATTTTGAACTGACTGCACTGCAAATACACCTTCTTTCTTAAGTATTCTGTTCGCTTGATCCTTGTCTGGAGTTTGGCCTTACATTTAGAAAACTGAGCTTGTTTCTTCCCTTTTTGAATTTCTGTAACTTTCTGTCTTGAATGAAACACATATTGATCACGGAGATAAGTGACAATCATAAAGCTTGACCTCTCTTTGTAAGTGAAACCATAAACATGTCTTTTGAGCTTGTGCTCTAAAAAAAATCAGGAGAATATAATATTGTGCAAAAGCCATTGAACATCACCCAGAAATAATGAGTCCAAATGTCTGCAAACCATACTGTATTCATATTTCTGCAACCCTGGCTTTCAAAGAACGACTTGAACACTAATTAAGTGTTGCCAGCAAAGCAGAGCCAAAAGAATTCAATGGATCAGAATGACCTACAGGGGATATTTATAATGAATATCCCCAATAATCTCCAGATCTGAGACCTCCTAGGATACAACAGTATCCCTCAATTCTTAAAAAACAAACCAAAATCTTTCACCAGGTTCCTGCTCAATACCCCCTGGAATAAGCAAAAGTGGCTTTAACACAGCTTTTTACTTAAGGAAGATTATTTTCAGTAATTAATGTTTAGAAAGCACACACATAATTAAAATATTAAAATGCAATAAAATGGGAACATTTCTGTATTATGCACTCCATTTAATTCCTTGCATTTTCCTGTAGAAAAACCATTACACAAAATGGACTTGTTTAAAAGACAAGTCTACCTATTTCTAATCCTGTAGAAGTAAAGAGGAGACCATGAGTTTGGCACTGATAGGATAAGAGCTGAAAGAAAAACAAATGATTTGACAGAACTTACTCTGAGTTATTTTGTGGGAAATTTAGAAATACAGCAAATTTATTGATTAGGATATGCTTTACCTTAGTGAAAAAAGATTTAATTGATGTTTTTTAGATAGCCTTTTTGGTGAACTTTTTGAATTTTCTTTTTTTTTAATTTAAGATAGATTGGAGCAGAAATTATCTTTACTGTTTTCTTTTCCTTCAATTGCATAACTCTTTTCATAAGTTTCACATAAGTTTTGTGGAAAATAACTAAACATTGCATTACACGAAAAACTCTAACATTCAGGGTTGACACAACATCTAACCTTTGTGCATATTTTTGCTCAGTTTTGTGTTTTCCTAAGCCTGTTTAAGTATGACACTCACCTGGTTGTGAAACCTGACTTTTTTTTTCCTCACGCAATTTGGTTTTTTTTCTGTTTGACATACTATGATCTTTAGGCCAGTATTTTGAAAGCAGACTAATTTTTTCCACGCTCTCTGCAATTATATTAAGACAAATTGTTTCTGTACTTTACAAAAATCTTTGGGGGAGAGCTGCAAAAAAATAGCCATGGAGTTTCACAGCATGAATATAAAATATTCTCAGTAAGAGACCACATAAGCACAGAAAAACTACAGTGTTGGAGTATCAATTTTTCATGTGCTGCAGTGACCACAAGATGGTACAGTGTAAGATCCTGAAGGAAAAGAGGAAGAGGAGGCCAATCTAAAGTCAGACTTTGGCTTGTCCAGGGTACCAGTAAGCAGAGTCCTGCTGGATGCAGCTCTGAAAGGCCCAGAGCCCAGCAGAGCTGGGTGATGATCACAGAGTACCTCCTCCAACTGCCAGAGTGGTCTGCTTCAATCTTCAGGAAAGTAGGCAGGCACAGCAGGACACCAGTCTGGCTCCACAGGGAAAGCCTGATGGAGACCAGTGCATAATGGAAACAACCCAGAGATGGACATGAAGAGAGGTTACCCAGGACAAACACAAAAGCCCTACCCTGGCCAGGCAGGGATAGGATTTACAAAGCTCATCTGGCACTGAAAGTATTCCAGGATGTGAAGGGTAACAAGAAGGGTCTCTACAACTACAACAGCAGTGAAAGCCATGGAAAATATGAACTCACAGCTAAATGGAGTGGGCAACCTGACGAAGGACACAGAAAAACCTGAGATGCTCAATACTTTCTTGGCTCTGGTCTTCAGTGGCAAGGTCTGCCACCCTGGTCCCCGAGACCAGTGACAGAATTTAGGGAACAAAGGTAGACAAAGACAGAATCAGGGATTGCTTAGGTAAGAGGGGCCCTCATAAGTCCATGGGCCTAGATAGGATGCATCTAAGGCTACGGAGGAAATTGGCTCATGCTCTCTTGAAAGGCCACTGGTCAAGAACAAAAACATCTGCCCAATGTAGTTGTGAAATCTCCATATTTGGAGATATTAAAAACTTGATTTGACAAGTGCTGAGCAGCCACATTTAACTCTGACACTACCTTACCTGGAGCAAGAGGTTAGACTGGATGACCTCCAGAAATCTCCTCTCACTTCCTCTATGAATTTAAAACACACTCATTGTTGACTACTGACATGCTACTGCCAGCAGGAAAATAAGATTTCAAAACTTCTTCCATGCACATTCAAAAATGTAGATGCATTTAAAAGTTGCAGATGTGTCTAACCCATATGAAAACCTTCAATTATATAGAAGAGATTCATTATTTCATTGATGTAAAGAACTGCTTCTGCTATGGTGTCAGGACTGTACACTGACAGTGTCTAATCATTCCAGATGTCCCCATTGGCATGAAAAGAAAGCTCTTAATTTCAAATACTGTAACATACAACCCCAATACAGTTCACTCTGAGTCTCTTCAAAGAATGAGTCTCTGTCAAAATTCCAACAGCAGACAGATTTTAAAAGCAAACGTAGAATTACAGTGTAAGGAAAGCATCACTGGAAGCTTTCCCTGGAATGCAATAAAACTCAATTTGACACTACCTATGTAGTCAAATGTAATTGGGAAGGGTGACATTCTACCGAGTTTCTCATTTGAAGGCAGAGTATCAGACACACAATAAATTCAGTTTGTCTCAGGTCTAATCAGTCTATTTCCTCGCTGTTATTACTACATATTGCTGATAGCAGAGAACTGAGATAGAGATCCTAACTCCCCCTAAATATCAAAGAATCAGGGAAAAAATGAAGAAGGCAATATGATCACTTTATGAAGAAATAAAGACATCAAAAATGAGTATAAGACCCATTTTTGAGGCTTATGCTGGTGGTCAACACAGAGCACAGGACAGACATTAATTAGAAACAGGATAGCTCCTGCAGTTCATGGGTTCTACTCATCACAAGAAGCTCTTGGCAAACTGTATTTGTTAGTTGACTAGCAGGTTAGTACTTTTGAAAAAAATCTGAAAATATATTTTGTGTAATCCCACTAACACATATAGAGGCATCAGCATTGTCCGCATTTTAATACCATTTCTGTATCTTCTTTGGAAGTTTTGTTCACAGCTGAATCCCCAGCAAATGAGCACTTGTTTGCTCAAATTGTCATCTACGGGAGGAGTACAACTATCATGGCACCTCCTGCCCAAATTTCTGTAAAGCAAGTATGACTTCTCAAAATTGCATGAGTAACACTGAAAACGCTGCACAGGTACTGGTTTTGAGAAGAGGTACTTGCATCATTAAAATCTGAGTATCTCTCAGAAATCAACTAGACCCACCAATGACAAAGGGAATACAGAAACAAAACTGGAGTACAGCAACCAGGCTATTGGAATTTAAATTATTATTTTTTATGTTTAACTTTTTAATTACTTGCCATTTTGCTTTTCAGTGCAGTAACATTTCTTGTTACTCCAAATGTGAAGATTATTATGTGAACCGCAACACATCTTTTTCTACATCCTTAGCATTTGACAGCCACTGTCCTTTCTTCCCTTCTACATCCCATTACAAATATTGACATTTCTCCTTTCCTGGACTATCCACCATCACTTTTTTGTCTGATTTTCTGTGTTCTATCTACACATCTCTGCCTGCTTTTTACACACAAACTCAACTACCTGCAATCCACTCAAACACTCCTTGAGCTTCTCTACATATTCACATGCACTCATTCACTCTCAAAAATCAGCCCACCAAATTTTCTTTCCTCTTCATAGAAGACAAACCTGACTTTACTGATGTAAAAAATGAACAATAATACATCAGTGACTGGCACTTCCTTGCTCCAGGAATTATCTTTTCAACAAGCCCATACCAAAAATGGATACCAGGAGAAAACTATTCCTCTTTTGATACCCAAGTACTTTGGAGCTGTTGCAGGATTTTATTATATCTTTCTCAGATACCCAGACGACATTTTAAGAGGACACTTCATTTCAGTAATAAAATAATTTGCCGTTCTTCGTTATGACTAAAGCAACATTATTTTCTCTTTTCTCAGCCGTGAGAAGGTAAGACTTGCTGTACTACTGAATGACTGCACAGGCAATAAGCCACTGGGTTCATTGTTTAAGTGACAGGACATCAACTACCTGACAAGGTCGATGACTCTCTCCCTTGGAGCAGTGCTGACTGGCTCATCATTAATCATTATGATCTGATCCCCTGGTATAAGCTTTCCTTCAGAGGGCCCGCCTGCAGAGGAATGAGAAAAAAAAGCACAGGTTAGCAGACCATTGTAAATGCATAGACACACTCTGTTGTTCTCATACTACAGGTGGTTTTTTCCTTCAACTAATGACATGTTTAACACCAACATTATTTCTGACATTACCAGTACTTCCTCACCAGGACAATCTTGAAAGCTAGTGACTTAGCAGCTTCTACTGAAGTTCCTCAAGTTCCAAACCCATATATAACCACATAAAATAAGGGCTTGATTTTTGGGAGGGCCAAAAGAACCCATAAGGGGTGGACTAAGGTACCCTTTAAGGTACGATCAACCGTACTTTACCCATGCCTGATCAATGTTTGCCCGATATTTTGTAAGACCACCCTGAGAAGGATTATTTTTCCTGCAAATAAATGATCCCATTTATCTACTGTTAAGATCAGGAAATCTTTTTCCATGGTGTCTATGCCAGACCTTCCTCATCACAACACACTGTTTCCTGTCCCAGGCAAAGCAACACTAGAGAATGCCTTATTCCTCTTTCCTAAGAAACATCACTTACGTATTTGAACGTCACTCACAGGTGTCTCCTCTGAATTTTCTGTTCTGGGCAAAACAAACCTGCTTTCTTCAATTGAAGACAATAAGTTTTTATACCTCCAACCTCTGAGTCTCTTTTCCTCTGGATTCCTACCACTTGATGAACACAGGTACATCCAAAAGCATTGCCACTTTCAGTTAGACATGGATATTTTGCATTTATCTGAATAGACAATCAGTCATGTATGTCTACATGTTTTGGATTCCAACATTGCCGAAATGCACATTGAGTTTATGCTTTATAAAATGCACATTAAACTTCTCAGCACAACTACATGCCCAGAAGGTGGTGTGACATCACAATCACTAATGAAAAGATATATCCTCTCTGTCTCTGCAATTAAACTCTGCAATGATGATAAATAAACCCCAGAATAATATTACAAATAGGAAGATAAAGTCTTAAAAGAAAACATTTCCATACAAAACCAATTGAGCTAATGCTGTTCCTTTCCTTTGCTTTGAAAACTTTACTCCACTTCTATATCCAGCATAAATGAACACAAATCCATATAGGAGAATGTTGTCCTGGGCTCGTATTTCCTCCTATTCACTTGAAACAGAATATAATAAACACATCCTCCAACTTTAACATAAAACTACATTAATAATGCCAAGTTGAGAGAAATAAACTGTATGGATCTAGTTCAAATATTAGTTACACTGCTCACTTCATGTGAAAGCAATATAAATGAAATCAATGCACACACGGGGGTAAATGACATCAGAACTTGACAGATCAATTTTGCCTCTCCTCTGCTCTCTATGGGGGTTCTGGAGAATATATTGAACAAGAGCAAAGTCAAATCCCTGCCCTTGGCTTCATAGTATTTTTATATAACAACTGAACTTTTAAGCATTGAGAGTTTTTGGGGAGACTGCTATTCAGAAGACTGATCAGTCCCAGGCCTGATCCCTCGTAACTTTTTTGATTTATTTTGACCTGGCTTTTAACCACATAGCTATACAGATATATTCACTAAAAAAACCCCCAACAACAACAACAAAAAAAACCCCCCAAAACAACAAAAAACCCCAAAACCAAACCAACCAAACAAAAAACAAAAACAAACAAAAAAAGACGCAAAACACAACAAAAACCTCCAAAACCAAGCAAAAAACCAAAACCAAACCAAACTAAACAAATAAAAAAAAAAAAACAACAAAACCCAAACCAAACCAAACCCAAAACAAACATCCCCAAAACCAACAACCAAATAAAAACAACCAACCAACAAAAAACCAAAAAGAGCCAGCAATAACATCCTCTTTCAAAAAAAAAATATTGTTTTTAGAAACCTAGTTCTTCTTGGTAAGCTGATAATGAAAAGAATGAAAAATATTTAAGTTTTAATCTCACTACTCAACATACCTCTTGAAAATACTGATTCAATGTCAATGAAGGTGATAGCAAGCCAATATAAAGATAAGAGTGAGAAGACCTTTCCTTGAATGAAATGAGTTAACTTTTTTCAGGCAAACAATAGTGATGGCTCAGAGCATTAATTCCAAACTGGCTTTTTGTTAACACATTTACATAATGTTCAATAATGAGTGTGAGGAAGGAAACCAGTGGATAATACAAGGCTTAAAATCCTACCTAGTATTTGCGATTACTTTGTCTGTCTGAATATTTCAACAGTACTCAAATTTGTAACTGCATTTCATCTCAGTAGACTGAGTTTTCTTCCAGGGTCAGGTGGGGAAAACATACCTGGTGTTACTGAGCGTACAACAACTGGCTTTTCACTACCAGCCACAAACCCAAATCCTAGCACAGGATCCCTCCTCATTTCCACTTTCCGAGGGGCTGGAGGGGTTATTTGGCAGCTCTCTATTCGAGGGTCTTCAAATGTGGCTGATTGTGTCATGTGACTGTGGAAAAAAAAAAGATGGAAAAAGGAAAAAAAAATCATTAAAACATGATTTTGTGGTATCTACTTGAGCCAAGCAATTTGTGCAACGATATGAGATGAATATCTGAAACGTTCTCACTAGAGGAACTAGAATATCAGCTTAATAATTTTCTATTATATTTTCTTATGCGTAAAGTAATAATGCTGCTGGCAGGTTTCAAATACTAATCAATAGTATCAGGCTATAAAGAGGCCTCTTTTTGACAGCACACATTTAATCATACCCCATATATGAAAGAAAAATAACTCGACAATAAAGCCTTTGTCATCTGTGCTTGAATTTTTCATCCTTCATTTTTTGGAAGAGAAAAATAATGGTAGTGACCTATTCATAAAGTAAAAGACAACAATTAGAGTCCACCAGCTGTTTTATAAAGAGAGAACACATTTAAATCTGGTTTTCTAAAATGTTAAGCAGGTTTCTTTGGTGAGTCCTCTCAGACTACCTAAGGCACAGGTAGCAGCTCTGTATTTACTACTTGTGTAAAGTTTCTGAAGTCACTTCAAACTATTCCAGACACAAAAAAAAAAAGATATTAAGAAAACATATTTATCTGGAATTACTAAAATACTTTCATCTACAGCATTGTGACAAAGTTTATTTACTGTACCTAGAAGAAAAAGTCCTCATGGATGGAGGGAAAGATCTTGATTTTTCAAGCAGAAAATAGAAAGGATGAAAATTATCCAACATCATATATCCATGAAAGAGGTAATGGTTTAAAAGCATAGAGATTTAAAATTAACATTAATAAGCACTAAAATATGGCTGATGCTGTATGTAGTCAGAACCAAAACATACTTTGCATTTTCCACCCAATGCCTGGAGCTTCCCACTGAATCACAATGACCAATTCCCAGTGCCAATTAGACAGACAAACAGAATGCTCCAGTGTTATACCCTTCCAAAGGCCATCAACTGAACTCATGATTCAGGAAACATAGTCACCACTGCAGGCAACAAGCAATACCTGGTCAGCACAGCATGAAGACAGATAACAGCTCATGGATCAAGTTATTGCAGTACTGACAGAGCTCAGATAGCATTTGTTTGAAGTTGCCTAGCCAAAAGTTAAGTCCTTTTTTATCTTCAACAGACTGTAAGTCTGCAAGTGCTGAACTCACTCTAGCTCCTGGCGGATAAATGCAGTAGACAAATGGAGCCAAGTCCCAACCCCGCCTGCAGAGAGGCTACAGGCTCTGAGAAAGGCAACAACCAGGTGCCCACTCTAAGCACACCAAAATGCACATCAGAGAGGCAGATATCCCTATAGCAGTACATGGTATCATCAGTTTGAAAGTTGGCATCCTCATAATTAATTAACAATAAGAATGTCAAGTAATTTTCCCATATCTTTGATATATATAATATGTTATAATATGAGAATTAAGGGGCATACCATGCAACCAGTATTGTTGCTCTCACCTCCTGTCCCTTTTTCATTTGCAAATACAATTCCCTGAAGAACTCCAAACAGGAGTCCAAAAGGAGAAAAGCATCATTCAGAGATCTATTTTCAGCATCAATGACACACAAAAACTGCTCTGATCTTTCCCCAGTACATACACCTTCGGTGTGACATCAGTTTCCATTCTCTTCATGGTCTGCTTCATTACTGATATACAGAAGAGCAAAATCTCAGTAAACTCTCAGTGGGAGTCTATTTCTGTTACTGGATTTTTCTAGGGCTTTTCTTCAAAGAAACTCTCTATCCCCATCACTAGATTCAGTCTGCCTAAGAGTAACATGCTGCTTTTTTATGCATATGATCAGAGGCAGAAGAAGCTACTTTCTTACAAAAATAGGAAAGCAAGAGAATATCTCTGTGCTCTACTACTATCTGCATAAAGTAAAGTCAGCAAAGAAAGTGTATGTTTTTTACTAGCTGGTGCATCACATCTGGTACTTTATTCTCCTCCTGTTCTTCCAGGTTTTGTCAGTTTCTTTTCCATAATTTTCTATTGTTGATTTCAAACAAACTGTTAGAAAACCCAGAGAATTTTATGCAGACTCTTTAAGAATCTATCTTTAAGACCTCCGAGGCACCTCGTCCCAAAAAGATTCCTATTTATGATTTGTGCTGCTAGACATTCAAACATTTTGTCTTTCTAATGAAACAATTTCTGAGGTGTCACTATTTCAACTTGTGAGCTTTGTTTTGGTAGAGAACATGAAACTCTGTATTTGTTACCTCTTTTAGATGACAGCCTTACTAAATTTCCCAAAAAGTTAAGATGTTCTATTTAGTCATTTCTTCCTAACAGTTGTTTCCATTTTTGTAGCCGGAGCACTACAAGCCCAAACAGAAAGAGTCTTCCGTCTCCAAAGAGAAAATGCCATATTTACAAGCAATTCAAAAATACTGTTTGAGCCTTGAAAACTAATTTCCTGCCATTGTACATCCTCTCTCTTCAACCACCTGTGTAGTCTGGTTTAAAAACTAAATCATGATGGAAAGAAACCCAAACCAACCCCCAAAACATCCACCAACAGCTGCACCTCAGATAACAAACTGTAAGAGGAGACACAGAGAGTTGCTCTAAAGAGCAGCCCTGCTATCGATGCCTTGCTCCAGCCCTTGCATCAGCTGGTACTGAGAATTTGCAGCAGCGCAGCATCAGTTATTCAAAGCCTAAGCAAGAGGATCAGCGAGGAACAGTCCATCATGATTCTGAGTGGTGCAGCAGACACTATTGATTTTTAGGGTTATCCACCTTGAAATACATCAACTAAAAAGACTTTGCAGCTCACGCTCCCACAGCTTGCTGCATCAGATATTCTTGTGTCATTCAGTACATTGGAATTGTATTTCAAGAGAGCAACAAGATATATGAATATGATCCCAGAAGAGATTAGATGAATACTCAAAGCTTTGTGTGATGGTACATTGACAAACTCGCTTCCTCCTGTGGTTAGTTCATTATTGAGATGCCAGTTGTAGTACCACAGCTCAAGACTAATTTGAATTTTGCATTAATTGGAAGTATTTGATCTCCATCTCAGCTATGAAAAATATTGGCATCTGCAGAATAACTATGCTAGAGTTCTAAACCAGAATGTAATAAACTTGAACTCAAAACAGTCACTTAAGGGAAAACTACACAGAGCATCATTTATACTGTGTAATATAAGAATAACTGCAACACTGCAACTTCATGTTTGCTTCAAACACAGTAAAAAAATGTGTTTAGATGCCACAGTTCTTATACTATACCTAAAGATTCACTTTTCTGAAGGAAAAATGGAAGAAAAGGAAAAACCCAGAGATTTTAAGTATGAACTGTTCTTTCCACATACACAAATGCAAGCTGCCCTCAGATTGCCTTTTCAAAGAGAGATACCTATTTCCTAGCATTTTCAATGGCTGAGCTGAGTTCCCGCTTTACAAAAGGCTATCTTCTCTGATGCACTCATATTGTAAGCAGTGGGAGACAGCTGCCAGTTTTAGGGAAAGTAATTCTTAGAGAATTTCTGGAACAGAGATTTTATACACCAGACTCTTCCAAGACATAAACTACCAGCTATGGAAAATCATAACAGAAGTGTAATTCCAAGCACTTACTCTCAAAAACTATCTGTGGCAACCGCCTTACTCAAAAGAGAAGTTAACAGAGGAAATGAGAGAGAAGGCATCTGAGCATGCATGCACCAACATACAGAGAAGAATGGAGACATTGCAGGGTGGCATAAAATTCATGTGCACACTTACCCACAAAGGGGCCTACAGTGAGCAAAGAGGAAGAAAATTAAGGAAAGAAAAACATCTTGGGGAACACTATCAGCTGCAACACAACCACCAGCACTTGCAAACACAGTTCACCTGCCCAGGACATTAAGAGGAACCTAATGTAGCATGTGTATACCCAAATTCATGCTTAGCTTAAGTGAGAGGTGTGGTTTAAGGCTGGTACTTTGAATCTTCACATTATTAGCTTCAGAATTATTAACTTGGTAATATTTTCCATGGAAAACTTCCTAGCATTTTCCTCATTCAAATTACAGGTTGAATAATGCAAGGAATATCTAAACAAAGACTACAGTGAAGAGCTTGATTTAATAACGAATACTAGCGATTAAATGCAAAGTATCTGAGTACAATGCTTTTTCAGCTTTTGGATTTTGACATGTCATTCCCTGACACTGAGGGATTGGTGGGCTAATTCTGAGAGTTTTGTCTACGGCAGCTAAGAAAGCTTGTGCTGAGTAGGCAGGAGTTTGCGTTTCCACAGGAAAATTCTTAGGGCTCTAACTCTTCTAAGAAACTGAAAGCTACATCATGAACGCAGCAACCCTGGTTATGACGAGCAGTATTTTGGAAATATATAACAAAGACACCGGAACAACTTTAACTCCATTCTGCAAAGATATCCAAAAAAAGAGCAGAAAAAGTGATGCCTCAAGCTGAGTTGAATACAGCTGCACAGCCACAAACTCTAAAACAACAGTAATCAAATGGCTGTTGCCATTTTGACAGGGTGGAGACAGGCTGCTTTTTGGTGTTTCATTTCATATTCTCTTATTACAATTTGTTTCAATTACTTCACGGGTAAACACCAATTCGCAATTTTGAGGGGTTTAATCCTTAGCTTTTAAACAGCTACAATATCTCTGCTATACAGGTTGATTTACCTACAAAATAGACTCTGTTTTTACTTGAGACATAGCAGGTGTAATACTGGTCAATGATGGAGAGGAGTATGTGGAAATGTCAAACCACTCATGGGCCGATGAGTGCATGTAGGTGAGGTGGATGGAGATAAGGACTTTTCTTATCAAAGCTTTAATTCAGAAATAGCAAAGCCAGTTCATATTGAGCACTGTTAAAATCCTGTCTGATTAAGATTAATTTGGAGGAGGTGGAGGATCTGCTCTGTTTTGCAGTTGTGATTTTCAACCTCCATTGACAACTGTCCATCTGAATCCCTGAGACCATGAGCCTCTGCCCATCCTGCTCCGAAACTACATCTGGTTCATATTCTATTCAGAGTCTTGGGTCATGCACTGAAAATTTCCTAGGAGTTCCAAAAGCTATTGCTGCAAGCACTAGAAAGCAAATTTGATTCTCATTCAATGTCTCTTCTTCAGGAATTAACACTAGGTAAAATGGCTTGAGACTTGAGACAGTATTATGGAGACTGATAATAACATGAGGCTGTTTTACATTTTTCTGTCTAATAATCTTGAAAGACTGCCAAAACAACAATGACAGTTCAAAGGGAACTGTCATAGGTGAGATTAAATATGCAAACCTTCTAGAAAACGAAAAACATCTTCATTTATTTACCTTAACTAGTAGTTAAATATGAAAAATAATTTCCTTCCTTCCTTCCTTCCTTCCTGGCATCTCTCAGTATACCCCAAGTTAATTTATTTTCTCCAATAAATCCCTCAAGAATTATTAAGAACTAGGACACAAGTGTCAAAATCATGCATCAACTTTGTCTGCCTTCTACTTGAAAATGATATTTCAAGAAAAAAATGCCCAAGTAGTTATTACATTACTAAGTAAAACTACTGCTCCTACAGAGAATCTGGTGGCTCAACAAAATCTTTTTTGCTCCATTTTGCAGGAAACCAGAATGTTGCTCATAGCTCCAGAATTTTTTTAGACATATTCAACAGACAAAAATTTTATTTTCAGCAATTCAAAAAGGAGTCAACTTTCCCTATATTTCCACTGTTTTCATGCAGGTGTGTATACTGAGAATTCAGTATCACAGGCACAAAATATAACTGGAAAGATTTATCAGATTTTTTTTCTTTCTTTCTTTCTAGGACTACTTTTCTGCCCCAGTGTCAATTTTATTTTTTTTATAAGCTTCTTCAAGTTAAATCCTCTAAAGTCAGGTCATTTTATAACACCCTAGGAATGTTTGGCATATGCCATCTGGATGAACATATGGTAAAAATGTAATTAGAAAGAAAAAGGTTTTCTGGTTTCAGAAGAAGTTGGTGACAGTTTTTTTGATAAAATTGGATACAGGGAAATCTGACACGTAAAAAAATTTCAAAATCCACTCTTCCACTGTTAGGCATGATCTGCAACCTAAAGTAAGGCAAAGTGAAGCAAAGTTGCAGTGAATAAAACTGACATGACTACAAATTTAAAGGATTAAAAAGATTTATGTTCAGCTTCAGGCAGGCACCGGGAAAAATACACTGAAAATATAATTCACTATGACAATTAGCACTCAAATTATTACATGTGTAATAATTTTATGTAATTATTACATGTGTAATAATTACATGTGTTCTGCATTCTGCCTATACTATATATGATTGTTATAAGCAGGAAGAAAAGAATTCTCTACTTGAATTCCACAAAGACGTGGAAATAAGCCACAAGCCCCAACTGCAGACTAGCAGTTGTTTGCTTTGAGTTTTGTATCTACAGATTGCCAGACAGGTTCTCTTTTATTTTTCTTCTCTCAGGATAGCCACAAACATTTCAAGAGCTCTGTTCATGATGCACATTGGATTTCCTACCATCTATTGGGATGGGACTTCACAGGCACCAGCCAAACAGCAGAAATTGCATAGAAACACCTCAGTGAAAATTGGGGTAGAAAGAGACAGAGAAACAATGGGAAGGAAAGAAAGGAAGGGAGCCTGCAGAGATGAGCTATGAATATTTTAAGATGAGTTACACAACCAAAAATTGGGCAAAAAGGAAAATAAATACAGTTTTCAACAAGTAAATATGTTAGAAAAAAAATCTCAAAGGGGAACCTCTCCCAAAGGAAGAAAATAGGAAGTCCAGCAACACTGGCCACCTGAATGTTGCAACTTCCTCCCCTGTAAGCAGAGTGTGATGCCAGCCTCTGCCTGACTCACTGCCTGAAATGCACAGACAACACAGGTGTGCCAATGGTGAGTATGTCTAAATTGCAGCCATGCACATGCAGCATATAATGCACACTGATAATCCACCCCCTTAATGTGCAATTATGCTTCCACACACTGTGCTGAACGGCACTTTTGCATTCAGTTTCTGTCCCAGCAATCTTTTACCACCTGGGTGACACCGGCTTCATCAGAAATACTCTTGATTTCAAAGACTTTAAGTGGAAAGAGATTCAGGGGCCCAGTCCTGAGCAGGTTTTCATAGCCAAAGGAAACTCACAAATTATTAATATGTATTAGACTGCTTGGATGAAAGGTGAACTACTTCCCACAAGCAATTCCAGGGGAAGTCTTGTGCTGGAGCTGTACAAAAGCAGAGTAATCCAACTGTGGGAGGGAGCAAGACAGTAGAAATGGCCAAGGGCTAACATTAGCTGGTTTCACCACCAATTAGGCCTTGCTTTTTCCTGGAATAGAGATTTAGGACCCCATGAAACCACTAACATTTCCTTCCTTAAAGGAGCCTTTCCACAAGTCAGGTCTTGCATATGCAGCATGGGCTGGTGGTACAGCACAGGGAGGCAGGGCGTTTGGCCACCAGCCTGGCCCAGGTCCTTCAAGAAAGAAATCGTGCAAGATGTTTTTGTTAGAAATTAGAATTACCGGCTTTCCTCTAGGGCAGGAATTTCTTACTGGCTTAGGAACTGAAGCACATTTCATTTTTTTCCCCACAAAAAGCATTTTTCTTAATGCGATCTGAGCAACTCCATTTAGGATAGCAAACTACTTTGAGGCCCATAAAGATGAGCTGAAATGTAGCTTTTCATTATCTTCTGCACATGCATCAATAAACCCTGTCACAACTACAGACATAGGAAAGGGGGGAAAAAAAAGATTTACTGAACTGCAAATACACAATAAATCCATTTGGGCTGAAAGTCTCCTCTGGAAAACAGAGTGAACAATTCCTATTCATCCTGCTTTAGAGAGGTTGCATGCTAACTCCATCAATAGCAATCTGTCGGCTCCTGCCTGGCCCAGCTCTCCAACCAACAGCACAGACCTCTGTAGAGGGCCGCCAGTATCTCTCATTCAGCAAGGAAAAGGAGCCGCCATCTCCAACTCAACATGTACAATTTGTCCAACTGAAATGTTATACAAAGAATGAGAGAGGAGAAACAGCATGGAAATAACTTTTAAGGTGCTGATTAGATTAGGAAAGCTACTAACTAAAAAAATATCTGGTCTGGTGCAATGCTAGAGGCTTCCTCCAACATGCATATGTCACTCTCTGTAAACACTAAGTGTGGGTAACCTGATAATGTGGTAAGAAGACAGAATCTAGATTTAATTCTGTACCACTGTAACCCCCTGGTGCAGCTGAGTTTGGCATGAGCAAAGAGCTGAAATATGAAAGCCCCTACTTCAGCAGCTCTGTACCTGCCTAGGTCCTGGGAACTCAGTACTGTTATGAGCATATGGAGATAAGCAGTTAAAACAGAAGTGTTTCCGTGTTTCTCCTTTTGAACTTAATCTTCCTCACTCCTTCAGCAATTGAATGGGTGAGCAGGTCACAGAAAGCACTTTGAATCATCAGCTCATTTCCTTCCTTTTCACAGTTTACACTGGAGGGCTCCTGAACCAAAACCAGCCCTTCTGGTACCACATCAGTCCAGTATTTCACCTATTGACTCTTCGGCAAAGTGCAGCTTTTCTCGGGTGGAAACCGAACATCAGCTGGAAGCAGCAAATCAGGTGAAATAGCAACATATGGGTAAGTAGGTACACAGTGGGTACTCAATACTGCAGCTGCTTGGTTTGTCCACAATCAAGTATTTAAAGACTTAGGGACATAAACTACTATATCATTCTTGTTGGTACAGCTCTCTGCACTCAGAAGAAGGCTGGAGAGCTGACTTGAGCAAAGGGCAACACAGCAACCCAGTTAGAAACGTGAGTTTGCCCAAGTTCAGGGTTACACAGGGAAGCAGTCTGTACATCAGTACAATAAGCTGTCTCCAGTGTCCCATGATGGGTATGAGTTCTCTTCACTGCAAATTCGAGCAAAAGAAAGGTTAGAAAGGTGCTTTTATAAAGATGTGCAACTTTTTCACTGATGCAATGAATGCTTTCCATTTTCCAGCTATTAGACAGAAGTGAATTATGGAAAGTGGAGGGGATCTGCAAGCAACCAAGGTGTATGGCTGAACTTAAAAGATTTCCATAATAACTCCTAGAAGTCCCAAAATCAAGCCTTCATGTTTTGTAACTAAGTCTTCACAGTCAGTCTTCAAAGCAAATCCTTTAATTCTGTAACAGCTCTGGAGAAGGCCTTCAAGACAGAGAGGAAGCAGAGAAGCCTTCTCTTTCTTTCCCCTTTCTTTTAACAAATACAAATAGAGAGGATTGCTCTTCTTGACTGCTGATTTGGGAGCACATCATCATGACTCCTGAGCAAATGCAAAACAAGAAAGAAAACCTACTTGAAGTAACAGAATGACAGATTGCACTGATGGGAGGTTAGCCTGCCAGATAGAGCTGTCATGCAAGAATAAAGCACAGGATATTGACAGGAGAAAAAATCAGGTGTGTTCGATCTTTGGTTTTTTCCTGATAGATTATTCTGTATACTTCAGCACAACATGGCTGAATAATTTTTCTGAGCTTACTTTTTCATTCCAGAGTAAGTTTCTAACCTTTCTAAGTGAGAGCACTTCTAGTAACCACAGGATATTTTATATACCTTATAAATAGGGACGCTGCAGATCATATTGCAGCTTCATTATATCCAAGAAGCTTTCACTAAAGCCTGTGGGTAATTTCTATTTACCTACGTATAAAAAAATGCCCAACTACCAATCCATTATGTTTGACAGTATCTATATAAATATTATTAAAGACAGTATGCATGGTAATGATGTACAAGAATCATTACTTCCTTGCATTCAGCAATATTCAACATTTCAGAATGCGTTGGGATTAAACTGGATTGACAGCTGCTCTAGAGAAGCCTATTAATTTAGAAACCCCCTATTTACAGATAAATAAAAAGGTGAAACACAAGTGTGATTTACAGTAACCTTGATATAAAAAAATAAATTATGATGAAAGTTGCAGCCAGGCTGATCAGCACATCAAATCTCCCTGTTCATCTCTAGAAGTCCCAATTCACTGTAAACTGATAGTGGAAGCTCTTACTAAGGCAAGCAAACTAAACGTGCTAGAATGGGAGTTCAGACACTGTGGAATGAAGGTCATGGGTTTTAGTGAAACAATCTAATTTCAAAGCCTAAGAAAGTGAAAGAAAATGCTATGTTAGAGTCTCAAAAAATAAAAGTATGTATATTCAGGTGAAGCTGGAATGTTTTGTCCCAGCCAGTGGCTGAGTCAGTAGAACAGAACAACATACACTGACCACAAAATCCTACATGTAAAGCACAGAAATTTATTCAGCAAGTTAATAATCAGCCAATTCTTAACCCAACATTAGTAATATTACTAATATACCAAATATTTATAAGATTATTGATACATTTTCATATAAATCCCAGAATGGTTTGGGTTGGGACTAACCTCAAAGAGGACCTAGTTCTAATCCTCCCTGCCATTGGAGGTTGCTCAAAGCCCCATCCAACCTGATCTTGAACACTTCCAAGGATGGGGCATCCACAACTTCTCTGGACAACCTGTTCCAGTGCCTCACCACCCTTTCCATAAAGAATATCTTTCTAATATCTAACCTAAACCTACCCTTCCTCAGTTTAAAGCCATTACCCTGTGTCCTGTCAGTATATGCCCTTACAAAAAGTCCCTCTCCAGCTCTCTTGTAGCCTCCCATAGGTACTGTAAGGCTGCTCTACTGTCTCCCTGGAGCCTCCTCTTCTCAAGGACTCCTCAGCCTGTCCTCATAGGAGAGGTGCTCCAGCTCTCGGATCATCTTTGTGGTCCTCCTCTGGATTTAGTCCAGCAAGTCCATACTATTTATTATGTATGTAATCTGTCAACATTGTCAACCTTTTTGTTCATTTTAGCAGTTTCTTACAGGAATCATAATTTTACATGAAGTTCCTGTGAAGTTTAAGACTCTAGGACTGTACTCTTTTTCCACAGAGAAAACAACTTACAAACTTTATAACTTACAAAATGAAACAGGAAATGAATAGGCAGTGAGCTGTGTAACTCGTCTACGGAGCGACAGTCACAGACCAATGTTTCATCAGCAGAGCAAAATGATAAAAGCAGAGAAGAAATGTATTTAGACATATTTTCTCTTTTAATACTGCATTTTACTCTTCTACTATTCTTCCCCTATTGCAATTTTTTTTTAATTTTTAAGAGAAATTTACCTTTTTGAGAAAAATATAACAAATTACTGAGTTAAGGAAGGAAATTTCTTTTGCAATATATGCAGCACATCTTCCCATTTTCCTATTGTAACAGTACAGACTTGAGATTTGCAAGGTTTCTAAACAGGTATCTTAATTTTGATGAGGCAGAAATAAAGAGATACAGCATTTTTGCATTTTAAAAAGAACACATAAAATTCAAGTTTAATTAACATTACTTTAGAACTGTTACAATCATGAAAAATGCAGTCTTTATACATGTAATAATCTCAACAAATAATAGAAGACAGGTAAGTAACATAAATATGATTAACGTCAGAACGTTCTAAAAAGTATTTCTGCTGATAGATGGTTGAGTTTTATAAGCTCCACCTTTGAAATTTGATCAACATCTTTGAAACATTCATGAAAATAACATGCAATTCTGCAATTAAGAACTCACTTTTCCCTTTAATCTCCACTGAGGACACCAAAAAAAGAGAAAGCTTTTGTCACAATCAGCCGCATCAACTCTGACTGGAGCATATACAGACCATGACCACAGCCCATGTTACTGACACCTGCAACAGCTCCAGTGGTCTAGAAACACTGCCTCTCCTGCATATCAGGGAGAATTTATCATTAACTTCTATCAGACCTAGAGTTTCTCATTAATTCCTACTATGACAACGCTCACTTTAGAGTTCAGAACAATTCTGCCTTTTGGTTAAGCCAAAGACATATCACTCTCTTCTGAAATCTAAAAGCTGACGAACTGCAAAGCCCCTTCTCATGAAAAACATAATTAAAGGCCTTCAAATTTTCAGAACTGAAAAAATACAAAAATTATTTTGGAATATGTTTTGGGTTTTTTTTAAAAAACAACACTGGCGCAATTTTGATGTTAAATACAGTGCTGAAACAAAGACTTCAAAGATTCAGACATTCAAAAACTCAAGTGCAATTAAAACAAAATCTGCACTGATACTATACACACTTTCAGCCTGCAAACTGTCATCTCTCTTTCTGTACATATACAGGTCAGATTGACAGAACAGGCCAAACTTAAAAATAATGCATAAGTACTGTTCTGAAATATAGTCATTTTTCATTTCTTACTTATCTTCTGAAACTCATAAGGATGGATTTACATCATTAGCAGTAAATGTAAATTGCTTTATCTTATGTTGGTCAGCCTAGGCTCAGGCTGTTCCAGGGTTTAGGGCTATAGAGAAGGAGTGCTATTTGGTAGCCATTCAAAAGCAAGGGGTTTTTTTGTGGTTTTGTTTTGGTTGTTTTGTTTGTTTTTTAATAAAACCACCACAAAACCAAAATAAGTGCTGAACTACACACTTATTTGTACATCATTCGTGACATGATCTGTTTATATAGCAGTAGCTCAATTTAGGCCAATACTATTCTCCCACTAAGCTGCAGAATCTACCATGAGGATAAATCAATTTTGTAGGAAACATTCCAGTGGCAAAGTCCTCAATTTAGTATGTAAATTACTACCACTACATAGAGTATTCTATAAAATGATGTCTTTCTGGTTAGGTAACACTTCTTGGTTCAAAGCACTTTAATTTTCACAAAGCATTACCGAACCATAGTGGCCTTTAAAACACAAGGTAGAATTTAAACTGCATGACATAGCACATGGGAAGGAAAAAAAAACAACAACGAGGGAAACATCTGCCTAATTGTATCAGTTAAAGCCTTGACTCTTTAGAAAATATATTGTGGCTTCATTTTAGTGCCCACACGAAGCATATTGAACTTTGGTTTTAAAAGTCTGCTATAAAAATTAATGTAAAGAGCATTTCTACCAAGGAATGAAAAGCCAAGCCAAACTGTCTGACTTTGGTCTGAGCCTACTGTTACATTGGAATCAGGGGCTGTGTTGTCATTTACACAGCATATAAACTGATGTCACAGCAACCTAATGCACTTTGGTTGAAACAGGAGTCAGGCCTTCAGTAGCAGCTGTTTAAATCATGCTCTGCCAGAAAAGCTGCTCTAAGCCTGCGGTCTCTGAAGGACCCTTACATTAAAGCATCTGCATGACCAGCAACTCCAGCTCCAGGAAATCCCCTATTTTCAGAGCACAGCCACCAGCCTGAGGTCATAATGCCTTCATGCCACCCTCTGCCCTAACTCTGGGGATGTGTGTGGACTCACCAAGCCTCCTGCCCCCCTGTTCCACCATCTCCTCAGCAGCTCCCGCTGGCCAACACTTTCCTCCCAAATCACACAGCGGTCACCACCTCCTTCAGCTTCAGGATGTTAAACATCACAAACCTGGCAATGTACATGTACACACACACAAGATGGTGAGGTGCTGGATTGTGACCAGAGAAGGTCAAGGGTCTAGAGCACAAGCTTTAGGAGGAGCAGCTGAGGGAGCTGGGGGTGTTTAGTCTGGGAAAGACTCAAAGGAGACCACATTGTTGTCACTCTCTCTCTACAACTACCTGAAAGGAGGTTGTAGCGAGGTGGGGACTGGTCTCTTCTCCCAAGTTGGGCCAAGGGAGGTTTAGATTGAATACTGGAAAAATTTCTTAACCAAAAGGGTTGTCAAGCATTGGAACAGGCTGCACAGGGAACTAACCCTGGAGGTATTTAAAAGACATGTAAATGTGGCACTTGAGGACATGATTTAGTGGTGGACTTGGCAGTGCTGGGTTAATGGTTGGACTTCATAATCTTAGAGGTCTTTTTCAATCTTAATGATTCTATGATTCTATTCTATATATAATATCTTTGCTGACATATCCAGGAATTATGCACTTCTTGGTTATGTCACAGCCTACAAAGTGAAGGTAGGAAATCACTTTCTGGAAATTTAGTAGATCAATTTTTAGCAGGATAAGAGGTCAGTCTACACAGGAAGCACAAATTCCTCAAAAGCAAAACAGTCCTTTACATCACTAGTTACTCAACCAACCAACCTTTATATTTTCAGATCACATAGAGTCTATAAATGGAACACACTTTCATCATTTAATCATATGGCATTTTTATTTAACAAAATATGCAACTCAAATTGTTATTCCAGAAATCAAGAACTCAGAAAGATTAATTTGAGAAGTTTTATTTATTTCCGCTAAGTAGTTTAACTTTAAAAACTACATAATTCACATTTGGGGGTAGGAGAGAAAAAATATATCTGGAAATTAAATTACTCTCTAAATTCTGTTTTGAAACATGAGTCATACATTCTCATAATTGGTTTAAAACAACTGCAACAAAAAAAAAGCATGGCTCACTCTACTATTTTCTACAATTAATTAAAACATCTGGCAAGAGAAAACAACAAGTCTTCTTTAGCGGTGGATAAGTAACCTACTCACTGTTCTACTAAACTCTACCACTTTACTGCTTAGGTTCATAAACATAAGAAACCGATGTTGGAAAAGTTCTAACATTTTCAATCAGATTCCTTGTAGAACATGGTTTATCATCTACTCTCTATTGTGGAAAGAATAAGATCCACTCAAGCACCAGCAATTCAGGGGACATTATATCTGACCATTATAGTTTTGCTATAAGTGAAATAGTAGGAACAAAATAATGCATTTTAGAAGAAGTCTCATTTAAACTCTGCACCCACATTCTGTAGAGTTATGTAGGTTATTCTACTGCCAGTTGTAGGACCTGTATTTCTACCTCCAGATTATGACCTGATTCAAATACAAAAAGCTTTCTAAAAAAAAAAAAAAAGCATTGCAACTGCAGAAAAAATAGAAAATGTTCTGCAATAAATCTGTTACAGTTCTTCAATGAAATTTTTTCCTAAGATAGAAGGATAGAAAAATTAAACAACTTTTTAGATAAACATTAAGTTTTTCTCCTTAAAATATTGTTAGATGCCTGGCAACAATTCAGAGTACCCAGGTGTGAAAGAAAAATCCCATCCTCACTAGCATCATCTTGGGGGGAGAAAACAAGGGCCAAAACCCAAGCACCAACTAAACCCCAGGCCATACATACAATCTTTGAAGAATAAAGATGGGAGGGAAAAACAAAGTCCAAGGAATGTGAGTACACCAAGTGCAGGGTGAATTTTTTCATAGTCAAATCATGCAACAGAAGGAGGAATGGGAAGGCAAGGACAGTTGGTAGAGATGACATCAGAGGAGGAGCCACTCATCAGCAAACCGCTCTATTCCTCTTAATTGTGTACAGCGTGGGAAAAGTGTTGCTACTGCCAAGACGAAATTCACAGTCAATCTTCTGGACTACTGGGAACACTCTACATTATACCTGTGACATTACAGACTCTCAGTGCAGGAAAAGTTACAAGGAAAACTTTCTAGAAGCCTTTGTAATTTCCATAACTTATTTCCAGCCCCCTCCCAGAGACTGACAAAAAACCCCAACTTGTTCTCCTCCTACCAGGATGCTTTCTTACAGCTTAGCACAAACATCAATCAACATTTAATTCCTTTCTGAATCCACAGGCAACCTGACTTAGGGTAACACCTGAGTAAAACTTAGCCCAGGCAAAACAGAGGTGGTCTTTGTGGAAAATAGATAAACATTGGAAAGTCTTGGCAACATTATTATCTCCCCCTCCATCAAACACTGCATGACTATCCTCAGTGTACTTCATCAACCTGCATTCTCTGTACTTCTGGCCACGCTGAAAGGATATTTCCCACTAAAATGGGAAATGTGAGGCACTGTAAATTCACAGTAACGAGACTAAAATAACTAATTACTCCAGCACACACAAGCCCAGTTACAGCCTATCTGTACAGATCCCAGGGAATGACCACTGGCACCCTCTTTTCTCACAGTTACAATGACTACACTGCTTGCAAAATCTTCTACAGTAGAGCCTAGATCCTTGGAGGAAAAGCCGTCACTAATCCAACCCTGAAGCTGTGTACATGTTGCCAGATGAAATAAAACATGAGCATGAGCTGAACGCTTTCTGCAAGAACAAAACCTGTCTCTTCCTCTTAGATCTCCTCGTAGTTGCAACTGAGGGCAACCAGAAGGCTGGATTTTCATTTCCATTTTGCACAGCTCTTGTAAAATTGAGGCTGCAATGCAGGTTCCATATTGAACAGCTGGGCATAAAGCTGCATTTTATGTGCTGTTAGGGTAGGATCAATCCCTTAGATTGAAACAATATGGCACAATCCAGTTGGGAAAATCTGCATATCCAGGTCCTCTACAGCACTGTATCTTCCTTTGCCTTTTTATGTTCTTTCCTTTATGGATCTTCAGTCAAGACTACACTTACAGTGCAATCCTTAGGAGAAATTTAAATCGGTCATACTGGAAGTATTTTAACTTACTTTCTAAATCATGATTCAGATCCTCTTTTAGTGAAAGTTGCAGAGGTGGGGAGAGAAAAAAAAAAGGAAGTTTGGAACAATTAATCCCTTCTACCAGTGAAAGGCTGCTACAATGGTTTGACCAGGCTCCTGGAGTTATAAAATATGGAGCATTTGGGATTCAGAGCAGACAACTCTCTGCAGCAAAATTAGCTATTCATCTCCATTCTTCTGTATATAAATGAGCAAACAAGTTACAGCCAAAGTGTCTGTCTGCATGGTCTGCTTAGTAATTTTGAATGCAGGACTATCCAGTGCACAGACACCCGGAATTAATGTTGAAAATACCCTGGCAGTCAGTTATTACTACTGATAAATATTAAATTGGATGGCAGACTGTACTATAAAAACTGAAACTAAAGAAATGAAATGGCTGTGTTTTTAGCCAGAAAGACACATCCTCTAAAAGATAAAAAGAGAATTCTTCAGTAGGTATAGATATGCTAATGATTGATCAGAAGAAACTTCAAAGCAGATGAGTCTACAAAGCAAGGAGATCCATCATATAAATCTGAATTCATTAATAAAGCTTATCTTGTATAATTGTTGCATCCTATGAATGATGCTGGTGGGTCGAGCACAAAGCAACATGGGCAGTATTTACTAAATATGGTAAAGTGCTGTCCTACATTCAACATAACTGTACTTTTAAAAAAGCAATATTTGGGGGTTTTGCATACTAATAATCTTGTGTAAGTACATTCTGTGCTTAGATCAGAAGGCAGCAAGGTTTGATGCAATACTTTGTCCTTCCTAATTTTGGACTAGCCTCTGAAAGCTCAGCTTTGGTACAAGTATGTTAAGCATTGCGGTACACATTTCTGTGCCAAAAAAAGTGAAATCACAGACAAATGATCTGATCCCTGGAAAGAAAATTACCTCCATCCCAAATTATTTTTAGTCTTAGAAGAATGTGAAGAAGACTTACTTCATGGTATCCTCAAAGGCCATAAACAGCAAATGGAGATCCAACATGCTCCTCTCATCATCACCTGCTCCATACAAACTTTCATATTTCTCATAGTTCCATAATCAGAAAGACGATGGTCCTGCAGGAGGGAATGAACTCATGCTGATGAGCTCAGAGTACCATTCCAATGTTTAACTTCAGCTGTTCAGGAGATGACAAGGCAGACAGCTGCCTTGAGGGCTGCCTTTATCAGTTTGAAGGCCTAGGTACAGTACGCACTGCATTCAGAGTCAAGTTTGAACCCACAGTGTATGGTGTTCTTTCTCCAAGCCTGAGTAGTAAGTCTGGTATGGCAGGGATTTGATGTCCTTGGCTCTAGCAGCAAGCTCTCAGTCTTTTCAAGTTAGGGTTGAGATTTTACTGACTGGAAGCAAGGTCCTCAAGTTGTGGGGAAGCACATCCACTGAGGAGACGCTGTAAAGACAAGCACCTTCTGACTCCTAAAGTTATTTTTTCATCTATCTGAATACAGTCCAGCAAAACAGGTTCCCAGTCCTGCCAGTTCCAGGAGCAAAGCTCAGCTGCATCAATGGCAACACCAGAAGCACATTCCCCAGCATGTGCCTGTCCCCTGAGCAAGTACACAGGAAACCAGACCCCAAGTCCAACAGCAACTGCCTGGGGAGCACTTCTAGGGAGTGCTCACATCCTTATGATCTTAAAGAATGCTCTATAAAGAATGATATAATAAGTTCAGGCACACTGGAAGGCATACTGTTTTTCAGCAAGGCTGTACAGAACCTATTTATTTAGGCAGCAATGGTATTTTTGTAAGAATGACAGTAAATGAAAAAAGATAAAAATTTACTTTGACTACCAGTTTGCCTAATTATTAGAGCAAATTATTAGAGCAACTTTCGTACCTGGAAAAACAGGTAAGCTTTTAACCAGAGCTTGTTGCCCAAAAGCATGGATTTGGTTTTGTTTGATTTGTTGTTTTTTTTCCCCAAACTATCTGTAAACCCAGTAAAAAGTACTATATCTGTTAACAAGCACTACCTCACTTCTATTTCTAGATCCATCACAATTACAAAAATAATACCAGCACAAATTTTTTCACTGTTTCTCAGGGAGGGCTTTTCTGACTCTGTTTTTAATGTACTGCACACTGGATAATATACTGGGTATATGATTATCTTACCTTATCTTAGATCCGACTAAATTCAACCATAAATATAGGAACATATCAGCTTGAAAGTATTGCTTGGCTGCTCTGTTCAGTAAGTCAGCTACAGATCATGATAAATCATACATAGAAAGTAGATCAAGAATTCTGTACACCCCTCTGAAGCTTCTGGATCCATGAAGTTTCTGCACCTCTTTGCTTGGCAACCTGCAGTGCTACAAATGCTCTGATGACTTTCACATATAAAAAGTCTAAAATGCCACAACCTTGCTCACAACAATCAAAACCAGACAGACATATTGTGGATCTCCTCCTTAATACAACTGACAGGCAACCAGAAGGCATTTTCTGCCTCAATGACAACATTAACTTCCATAGAAAAGTCCTGCTACTTTGCTTGTTTACTAAAGGTATCCTATAACTAATTGTGAGACTAAATACAGAGTCAACATGTTGCCTGCGTATCTCAAAGGAGTTTCTAAGGCCTTCTAAGCAATTATAAAGGAATAATCCTTTATAACAATAAGATGCCAAGCAAGATACAGTGGCACATAAATCAAGGTTGAGAACAAACCCACTCACTGACTCCCTCTGCCATTCAGATGATTAATCTCTCCTTAAAGCATACCTGCTCCTGTCAGCACTGTTGCTCTTACCTGCCAAAGCTTGCCATTGACAGGCACTGCCTTTTCTGATGGCCACAGTGGTTGTGGGGTACCATCAATTTTTAACCAATGCAAAGCCTCAAGCAGCTTGGTAATAACATTACACTTCATGTACTTTGTAAGATTCAGTGACAACACAGTGCACCTTTTCAAATTTACACAGCACGTGTTTAAAGTATCCTTTATCAAGCCTTGAAGGGAAAGAATTTCTTTAACCTGGGTTCTCTAGGAAAAAAAAATTCTCCTTTGGCAAAAAATAACTTCAGCCAGCTGGATAACTGACAAAAATGGATATTCACTATATAATGAAAACTGAAAATGCAGCTTTACTAAGACAGAAGTGTTCTCCAAGCAATTCCTCATTTATCATTCCCCAGGTACTTCTCAATAGATAATCAGTCCTGTTCTGCAAAAGGACTATCCCCCACCTCCCTATTATGTATTTCCAAGTAATATGGAAGCACTATTAGCCTAGACTATTTCTGTCACTATAGCAATACCAATAGATTAATTATGCCAGACGCTGTTCACCGGCTCTGAGAGCAAGTGGCCTGGAACAGCTTGTGCCAACATTATTACTGCACTGTACTTCTCACTGTAGTTATTCTCTTAACCTCCACAACAGAAGTTAAGAGGTCCAAAAAGTCTTGTGAGGACTACAAGAGCCCTACAGCCCCTGCTAAACCCTAACTTATGACCATGGTTTGTTTGGAAAGTGTTAAGTAGCACATGCAGGAGCATATCAAAGACCATTCTAATAGTTCAGCTGTATGGCCTCATCAAATTCTCATCCCTGAAAACTTCATACAGTACTGCTTAATTTACAGAGGCTTCTAACTCAATGGTGTCTAAAACAATAGGATCTCTTTGAGAAGGTCTGTAGCAGCTTTAGTGCAAATTAATTGATAAAAGCAATAAAGGCTTTAATAACAGAAGTTTTGGAGCATTAAGTGCATCAGTATCATAGGTTTCATTCTACACACATTAATAGAAATATCATGTGCAGAAAGATTCACAGATATGGCCCTCTAAATACATCTAACAACACCCAAGCAATTTCTGGTCAAAATGCAAACATATTCTTTAAGCACAACTTCTGCACAGGAAGCAGTAACAATCTAACAGATTGCTTGAAGATGAGAAGGTGTATCAGAGAAGCTACGGAGTCACAGAGCAATTAAAGCTGTAAACAACCTCTTAAAATCATGTAGTCCAGACACTTCTCAAGCAGGGGCCACTTAGAGCAGATTGTCCAAAATTGTGTTCAGATAGGTTTTGAATATCTCTGACAATGAAGGCTCCACAACCTCTCTGGGGAACTGGACCTAGGATTCCAGATGCGGCCTCACCAGCGCTGAGCAGGGAGGAATGACCACATTCCTTTGACTCGCCAGCAATACACGTCGTAGTCCAGGATGCTGTTGGCTGCCATTGTCATAAGGGCACATTTCTAGCTTATGGTCAGCTTGGAGTACAGCAGGAACCACAAGTCTTCTTTTGCCAAGCAGCTTTCCAGCTGATTAGGTCCCAGACTATACTCATGCATGGGGTTGTCCCTCCCTCAATGCCTGCCCTCTTCTCCAGTCTGTCAAGGTCTCTCTAAACAGCATCACACCCAAACAGTGTATCAACCATTCCTCCCAGTTCTTTTTTTTACATTCTGTAACCTTGGTGAGAGTGCACTCTGCTCCACCCTTCGTGTCATTAATGCAGATGTGTAAAGTATTGAGCTTAGTATCAACTCCTGGGATACCACATTAGTGCCTGGCCTCCAAGTGGACTTTGGCCCACTGACCACAACCCTCTTGACTCAGCCATTCAGCCACTTTTCCATCCACCTCACTTGCTGCACCATTACTTCATCTGCTTGTCTTTGAGGATGTTATGGAAGACTGTTAAAAGCCTCACTAAAGTAAAAGTAAACAGCATCCACTGCTCTCCCTTCAAGTCAGCCACATCATTTTAGAAGGTTGTCAGATTGCTTAAGCATAATTTACTCTTTGTAAATCCACAATGACTATTCTGGGTCACTTTCTTGTCCTTCCTGAGTATGGAAATAATTTCTGAGATTAGTTACTCCATCACCTTCCCAGGATCAAGGTGAGGCTGACTAGCCTGTAGTTCCCTATATCCCACTCCTTACCCTTCTGGAAGAGAGGCATGGTATTTGTTTTTTTCTCACTTTCAGGAACTTCCCTTGATTGCCACAACCTTCTGAAGATAACTGAGTGGCCTCACAATGACATAAGCAAGTTTCCTCAACACTGATGGATGCAACCTATCAGGCCCTATGGACTTGTTTACATCCAATTTAAGTGTTCCTTAACATGATTGCCCTCCACTAAGGACAAGACTTTGCTCCAGACTTTCCCTCTGGTCTCAGAGGTCTGGGATTCCTAAAGGCCAGAAAGGAAGCAAAGGTGCCACTGAGTACATCAGCATTTTCTGTGTCCTCTGCCAGCAGCGACCCTGAGCCATTTAGCAGATGTACTTGTAAAATCCTTTCTTATTGTCCTTCACATCCCTTGCCAGATTCAACTTACCATGGGCTTTGGCTTACCTGACCTCACCCCGGCACAATTGGACAGTATCTCTATTCCTCCTGGGTCACCTGTCCCTGCTTCCAAGCTGCCTGGTTGTTGGATGGACCAAACTAAATCTTGGAGAAGATCACAGAACCACAGAATATCCTGAGTTCAAAAGGACTCAGAAGGATCATCAAAGTCCAACTGCTGGCTCAGCACAAGACAGCTCCAGGAACCACACAATGTGCCTGAGAGCGTTGTCCAAACACTTCTTGAACTCTGTCAGGCTTGGTGCTGTGACCACTTCCCTGGGCAGCCTGTTCCAGTATTCAACCACCCTCTGGCTGAAGAACTTTTTCCTAAAATCTAGCCTAATTCTCCCCTATACAGCTTCATGCCATTCCCTTGGGTCCTGTCAGTGTTCACCAGAGAGAAGAGATCACTGCTTGCCCCTCTGTTTTGCCTCGTGAGGAAGCTGTAGACTGTGGTGAGGTTTCCCTTCAGTCTCCTCCAGGCAGCAATCCCAGCAGTTTCTCCTATGTCTTCCCCTCTAGACCCTTCACCATCTTTGTAGCTCTCCTTTGGATGGTCTCTAATAGCTTTATATCTTTCTTCCTGTGGTGCCCAAAACTGCTCACAGGACTCAATGTGAGGCTGCACCACTGCAGAGTGGAGTGGGACAGTATACTCCATCAACCAGCTCAAGACACTTCTTGAAGATCAGTCTTGGACTGCTCTTCAATCCAGGGTCATGGGATACCATGGGATACCATGTCATTCTTCCAAGCAGATATCTAAACAGGCCAAAGCCTGCTTTCCTGAAGTCTAAGGCTGTGATCCTGTTTCTTGCCCTGCTCCCTCCTCTCATGCTCCTGAACTCCACTGTATCATGGCCGTTGCAGCCAAGGTTCCTCCTTCATCTCCCCAACTGGTCTTTCTCTGTACGTATGACATCCAGCAAATCTTCTCCTCTTGTTAGCTCTGTAATCATCTGTGCCACAAAGCTATTGTTTTGTGTTGCACACCAGCAGTTATGAGAGTGGTTTCACATCCCCCATGGGGACCAGTGTGTGTGAATGAGAGGCTACTTCCAGTTGTCTGAAGGTCTCATCTACTTCTTCCTGATCAGGTGACCTATAGTAGACTCACTACATGTTGGTAGCATCACCCATGTTGGTTTACCTGGCATTCCAACCCCGCAGCAGAGCTCCTTGCTTCCCAACTGCTGTTTCACTTAAGAGATGATTTCTCTTTCTTGCCTTCCCAGTCTGTCCTTCCCAAAGAGCCTGTAACCCTCAATTTCTAAATACAGCTTTACTGCAAATGCAAAGCATTATAGTATCTAATAATATTTTAATCTCTAACCTTAGATAAACATTTTTAAAATAGCTTGCTTTATTCTGTATATGCCAAATAATACAGGCTAAAGTACTTTCAGAAAATAAACCAAACTGAATGGAACAAACCACATAATACTGATAAAATACAAAGCAGTGTATTAGTAAAGCACTACTGCTCATTATGGGACAAATAAGGAATTGTAGTAAGTCAGTTTTATAGTTAATTACCTCAAAGGAAGGCCATGCTTTTTGTATACATACATACATAAATATATGAACATAAACCACATAGAGGATATATGACTTAATTTCCCAAACATTATACTCCCTAAGGAAAGATATGATAATGGCAACAAAAAGTAATGGTGTGTGTTAGCCATTAGCTATATAATTGGATCAAGAATAAGAAAAAAACCCATTATTATTACTATTATTCATGTTCACATTTATTAAGCTATGCTTGACCATAGATAAGATTTTTCAGATGCCTAGGAATGAGTGCTGCTTTTCTTAGGGTAAACACTAAGCACTTCACATTTTCTTAACCTCTGAACCACTGTCTTTGACACTTATAGCACACCTGCAAAATTAGTGACTACTTTAAAAAAATACCTTGTCAAATGGAGAAAAGGAAGAACTAATAGAGTGGGGTAAAAAGACTTATAAAACATTAATTTAAAAAAAAATGTTTTGAGGATATATGTAGACTAAATCATCAAATTTTAAGTGATTTTGCATGAGAAATTAAAAATAAGATATTTTAATGTGACTCACTTGAAGGTTGATTAAAATAAAATTATGGGCATCAAGCAAGCTCCCACTGCACTGAAGGATGACTGACTGTTACCTGCTCAGCATAAGGCTGCATTGCAAAGTCCATCAGTTAAATCTCATCAAAACATTACCCACAGGCAAGCTGAAGCAAGGCCAAATGAGTCATCTGACAAGTGTCATACTTGGTCCCTCCTCTGCTTCAGTGAGCATTTCATTCACGTTTATGCAACATGAAGCTGTACCGTCATGGCCAGGAATGCTGAGTGCTGAATGATCTTCTGTGGGGAACAGGAATCATGAGCTTACCTCACCAAGAAGACATAACTGGCCAACATAAAGGCATGAATTACTTTGAAAAGCAAATGCAGCTTCCAATCATCAAGCAGTTTTGTGAACCTAGCTCTGAATGGGCCATTTTGTGGAGAAAAAATGAATTACTGAAGAAGTGGAGTACTTTTTGTTCCAGTCAGGGAACAACCAGGAAGAAAAGAAACAGTGACACACATTACACTTTATTTGATCCAAAATAGCAACGAAGCTGAAAAAAAAAATATTCACAGAATAAAGCTGCAAGTTCTCATAGAATCATAGAATGATTTAGGTTGGAAAAAGCCTGTAACATTATTGAGCCCAACCATTAACCCAGAACTGCCAAATCCAACACTAAACCATGTCCGTAAGTGCCACATTTACACGCCTTTCAGATACCTCCAGGGTTGCTTACACAATCACTGTCCTGGGCAGTCTGTTCCAGTGCTTGATGATGCTCTCCATGAAAGAATTTTTCCTAACATCCAACCTAAATCTTCCTGGCATAACTTTGAGGCCATTTCCTCTCATCCAGTCACTTGTTACCTGGGAGAAGAGACCGACTCCCACCTTGTTCTAACCCTCTCTCAGGTAGTTGTAGAGAGCAGTAATGTCTCCCATCAGCCTCCCTTCCTCCAGGCTAAACAACCCCAGTTTTCTCAGCTGCTCCTCATGAGTCTTGTGCTTCAGACCTTTCAACAGATTTCTTGCCCTTCTCTGGATGTGCTCCACCAGTGTCTTTCCTGTAGTGAGGGGCCCAAAACTGAACACAAGATTCAAGGTTTGGCCTCGCCACTGCTGATCACTGCCTAGTTCTGCTGACCACACTATTGCTGATGCAAGCCAGGAGTACAAGAAGGAGCCTGTTAACTGCAGCAAAATATATGAGATTCTCCCATGCAGAAAAGACTACTACACCCCTAGAGAGCGTTTCCATCAGAAGATAGGTCAGGCTGAAAATCTGAGTCCATCACTAACGACAACTCTCTATAAAAGTGAATACTTGAGTAGTGAGCTGTGAGAAGTCTGAAATATAGTTTTCAGCCAGTCCACTTGGGTGTCATGGGAAGCCCAGCTGCTGCAATGCAGAGCACAGTACAGGTTTAATCTGCTCAACTTCACATCAGCCTAAACTTGAGGCTGCCATAGCAAGATTTGTACTGGTATCCGTGCCAGCTCATTCAAGGCTGACTGGGATGCACTGATCACAGGATTCACAGCAACTATTCCTGTGACAGCAGTGCAGAAAGAAACCTGTTTCTTAAGTAGGTCTTTTTTTCTTCCTGAGTCACAGCTGAGACCATGTTCTAACAAAATGACCCCATAACACACCTAGCTAAGGGATGTGCATCATGGTCCCCATAATGAACTAAGTAGGCCTAATCAAGCGCAGTAGGTGCTCAATTATTTGCAGTTTGGATGCTACTATGGGGCTGACAGGACATCCACTCACATCCATAAACATTTATGTGCCGATGATTGCAGAACGAAGACAGAAAAGCTACAGGCAGACAGCTTCCCATTCACAAAGACCAAAGCATTGTTGCATAAACTTTGACTATTATCTCTAATGAAAAAGTAAAAATTAAAATGCCTCCTAAATAGATATGGACAAACACCACAAAATCAAACACCACAAAATCAAACACTTTTCTACACTACTCAAACTAGGGAAGGATATTTTTGATCTCAAGTGGCTGACAAAAAAGTGAAAGCACAGAGAGGAAAAGGTGGGGGAAAAAAAAAGAACTGTAATTCCAGGAGTCCTGAAAGTCATGAAACACTGCAGTAGCACAACTCATAGGAGAAGCAGTAAAACATAATAAGTGTTTTTGTGTAATTTCTGTTGGTGTAAATCAGTAGGACTCTGCTGACATTAATGAAACCAACTCGACTTATGGCAGAGAATCTGGCTCTTTATTTGCTATGATGACAACTAATGTCTAAATTTAACTGCAGATTTTATAGAATTATAATTAAAGGTCTACAATAACATAGAACAAATGCAATCTGTGCAGAAGAGCTTTACTGTATTCATCTTGTAGCCTTATATTGACAGTGGTACTGATATACATAATTAAAATATTAATAACACCTCTGTGACAGGCAGCAACACAGCATGAAATGAATACTTTAGAACTAACTACTAGTCACATATCATTTTATAAGACAATATCATTTTATAAGACAAATTTTGATCCAGTTAGCAAGAATTGCAATATTTAACTCATGTCACTCCTGAACTCTCAAAATGTTTTAATAATGTAGACTATACACATATATATATGCACATAAGACATGGCTAAGTGTTTGGGGCATTTGACAAAGTGAAATATTAACATTCATGTTGCAGGCCTCATGCTTCTATCCATTCGACAGGCATAAATACAGAGAATTTATAAGCAATGAATTTACAATAAAACCAGCAGAACCATAGCAAGGATTACTACAAGTCATAACCAGACCATGAGTCAATTCCACTGTGCTACAAAAAAAAATCACAGAATCAACTAGGTTGGAAAAGACCTCTAGGATCATTGAGTCCAGCCTAACACCACCTTGTCAACTAGATCTGAGTGCCACATCCAATCTCTTCTTAAACACCTCCACCACTTCCCTGGGGAGCCCATTCCAACGCCCAGTCACCCTTTCTGTGAAAAACTTCTTCCTGATGTCCAAATTACAGATATCATTTGTTACACCTCCCCTGTCCTCCATTCTTCCCTATCCCCACTCCTTGTCAGACCACTTCTTCTCCACATAATCATCCTCCTCTCCTATTTTCTAATGACTGTCCTGTACTCAGATAAACCAAGTGATGCCATTCACTCTAATTCCTTTTCAAATTGTATTGTCCATATTTTTACCTAGTTTCCTTCTCAGCTCTCCATTCTGACGTCCAGCAGTCATTATCGGCATAATTCTTTTTAGCCATGCAATTTCTGGACACATTGCATAGATGGTCCTTTGGAGATTCCAGTTTCTGCATTCTACTCAGCATGGCAATTTCCAAAATTTTCAAAAGGCTCTTAACATGAGAGAACTTCACAGCAACAACAGAAATTAAATCCCTGGCTGAAAGATGATATGTGGGTCACCTTTTAGACACCTGTCTCAAACATTGGGAACCAAGCTTTTTAATGCACTTTAGCAAAACAACTTCTGTTTCTGCAGGAATGGGAAGACATTTTTCAAAATACCAATTAAGTCTCAGAAAAGAGAGGGGAACAAAATTTTTCATCTCAGTCAAGAAAGGCATGGTAAAGTAACAAATAGCTAAAAAGGGTCTGCTGGTCAGAGGTATTCAGCAGCCCTTGTACAAGGAATGAGATCATGAAAAGCTGATAGTTTCACTCTAGTTTTTCCAAGATTTTGTAGATGCATAAAGTCGTATTTTTTAAAAAAATCTATAATATCCAGTTTAGATAACAATCCTCATTTACTGCAAAAAAAGCACATAAACTAAAAATATTAGAGTTCTTGAAGTACTGTTGGAAAGGATTAAAATGCAATAAGTGTAATGTAAAAAATTACAATGCAAACATCACTGAAAAATGGAGAGCAAAACCCTTCTTCTAACTTGTTGCTGACTGACAGAATTTGGAATTGACACTTCTTGGGACTACACAGTAAACACAGCAATTTCTGTTCTCATAATGGATCATTTTTCTTTTCTTTTCTTTTTTTTTGATGGACACAGAGATTAAGGTTCAGCTAATCAACCACGAAAAACTACAAAGCGCATCAAGAGAAACAGCTGGCTGTAACACACAGCAGAGAGAGAAGTGCAACAAGTTGCAGGGAGTACAGTGAGGGTTGGCTGGGTTTCATGGGAAGGTGAGGGGGAGCCATGTGCAAGTTCACCACATTGGAGAGCAGCTGTGCCAATCCTTGAGAAACGGAACTCGCAAGGCAAACAGTGCCAAGGAGACTGTATTGGTCATACTATGTAAGGCTAACGGCATCTGGGTGAAGGTGTCACAAACACCAAATTGAGGTGCAGATGTTACAGAAGTGGAACCGATGGGCAAAAGTAATCTGAGGTATGGCACTGGAGTGACCAGGGACAAGGGTCTGCTGTGGGGAAGACCACAGGTGTGGATAAGCTACTGGTGAGACCCATTCCTGCACAAACACAGGGAGGCTGTGTGTGCATGTGTATGCATGACCCAATTGCAAGCACCTAACATGCAAGACCAAACTGCTAATGCATAAGAACAGGATCAGGCTGTTTGTACTGGCCTTGTTTATGGACGTGCTGTTTGTGTTGATATGGTGCCTGCAAAAGCAGTGGTTGCCTGTACGCATGATGCATTATTTCAGTTGTGCTACTTTAATTGAAACCATAACATATAAAATACATGCCTGACAATTCATAAAGAGCATTAGCAATAGGATATACATCAGGATAGGGAGCGAAAGAAGACATTGGTTTAGTCAGAAAGGAGGTCTGATGAAGCATGTAGAATATACACCAGAACATGCTGACCATATGTTGCCAGTTATCTTGCTCCAATGCCATCACTTGTTTGACACTACATTTATATTTCCTTGAAATATGCTCTGACTACAGCTCTGCCTTGGGTTGTTGGGGTAGGTACTGCTGGGTCTGTGCTGCAACACTGCAAGTTTTTGATATGCCTGTTCAAGAAAACTCTTATCTGTAATTCCTAGGAAAAGTGTGCTTGTGATATCAAACACTGAGAATAAAAGTCAGTCTTCAAAACAATCAAAAAAAACCCCTACCAAACCCCAAAAGTAACAACCTGTCTGAAGGTAACTTGTAGCGTTAGGTGAAAGAAGTTTATTATCTCACAGGATGCCTGAGCTATGGAGGCTTTGGCAACTTGTGCCATACGCATGCCAAATGAATTCAAATTGTTGGGTTTTAAGTCTCTGAGTTGTCAAACTAGCATGTTTCCAAAGCACTATCATTTATGTTATTGGTAGTAAAAGTCTACTCATTCAAAAATATCACACATATTCACCATAGTTATGCAGAAGTTCACAGGAGCAAGTGGATTCCACAAATGGTGTTTCAAAAAAATTATATGAGATACTAGCAATTACTTTTTTTATATAGGCAGGCAGAGACAGCCAACATAGCCTGATGAAATTATAACTAATCCTGGTTGTTATCAGACAACTCAAAACTGCCAGCAAGAAATACTCCTTTAACTTGTCCTTATATTTGCAGACTAATTCCATGTTTTATACTTTAATAAGATTGATGATAATGTCCATTTTCCAGAAAAAGAAAAGCATTTTGCTGATACGGTGCATAAACACTTCAGGAAAAACTATTTCCTCTCCTATCTTTCAATGAAAGCAGTTTTTAAAATAGACTTATTCATCATTCTGTGACAGCATTTAGAAAAGAGCATTTATCCAGTTATCCAAAAGCCTGGTCAAATGATATCATCTCCTTGAATATCATCCCATTTGAGTATTTTTATTACCCATATGCTTACTAAAAACACTGATTTTTATTCCACTTTTTATGTGACAATCTAAATTGCCTTGAGTAATCTGTCTAACAGAGATAATTAAATTTATTTCATTAATATTTGCAAAAGGTTCCAAGGGCATATAGTGGATTAAGTCTGTTTTTCAAACATGTTGCTTAGATTTCATGTTCTACATGCTAAAGAAAGAAGTGAAGTGTCATTTGACTCACAGGAAAACAGGAATGGAAATGATCTCCAATCCCTTGTTTTTTTAAACTGTATCATAAAAACTATGTTTTATATCCTTCTTTAAATATCTACCAATAAGCAATGTAAACATATTTTGGATTATTCAATCCAATGCTATGACTGAAAACTTGGAAATTAACTCCGTTGCTCTAATCTTTAAGGGTCTTCTCCCTTGCAATCTAAATGCAGAGTGCCTTTAGTTTTTTTGCTACAAATTATTTTTTGTTTTAAACATTTCTCATTTCTTTCTGGTGTTTATTCCCTCTTGATCTTACTTTTGCTGTATTAGGCAAATCTATGTGTTCCAGTGTCCCCTGAGTTTTCCCTCTCCAACCATCCTAACAGCACTTTCTGCATTTGCTACAGTTTGAATCCCCCCTCTGAAACATGCCTAGCTGTAATTATTAATACTTCTCTATATCTGCAATGGCATTTGCCAGTGGCATACCAAAATGTCAAGACTTAGATGTCTCTCAGCAAATCAGCCAATAAATCAAGATTTCTCTCCTCAGTCATTTGAACACTTTAGATCATTGGGAAGATTTTGTTATAAATCCTCACCATGTCTGTGAATTTTACTGTGTTTGCCTGTGTTCTTTATACGGAGGTCCCCCATTCCTCTTTTATATGAAAAAAAAGCCACTATAAGTGTTTTAACATTTTCCTGTAAGAACCAACTTGGCCTGCACTTCTACAAACCTCACTACAGCCCTCTAGTCTTTGCTTTTCAAGAAGCTTCCTACGTTCATCACTCCTTTCAACCTTTCCTTACACACTTGTTGCTTTTTTTGCAATGTCTTTATGGATGTGGTTATTCAGCTAATTATCCCTCTATTATATCAGGTGCATGCACATCACTGAAAGATATGAGACTTTATAAACTAAAATATAAATCCAGATGATTAAAAATTTCTTCTCTAAATATGTAACACACTTCTTACAATTCTTTTCATCAGCAAGAATCACTGTACAAGTGCAGGAGATATATCTATGTGTGTATATACACACATGTGTGTGTGCATCTCTCTCGCATATTCACACACTACTCTATACCTTCATGCTGAATCTTGAAACTGGTACTTTCATAAGGGATGAAACACTTCTCCCTTTCTCTGCCTCTCCCTACAAGTTTCTTCCCTGAGAATCCCCCTTAGTCTCATACATATCCACATTCAGCTCTCCAGTAAAAACAATGATTTTAGGATTTATTGAAGGCAGTAGTCTTCTATAATGTACCCATTAGACCACTTGCAAAGTGCTGTCTTGCAAAGCTATCCCAAAATAATTTTAAAGTAGCAAAGTCAGGTACCAGTAGCAGCTTGGGTATAATGGCAGGAAGATCAGTCAGAGTTGTAAAACCTGCGTGAGAAGAGCAATAAATTTTCAGATAGTCTATGCTAAGCTTTAAGATAGCCTAAGAGTGGCAGATAGTCCAAAGAACTTAAAAGTTCATTAGGGAATATGACACTCGTTGATTGCTGCAAATACATATAAGTTTTCTCTTCCATGTAGCAGGAGCATTTAGCATTTGTGCTGTATTCTATGCAAATCTAGCAAAAAACTCAACAGAAAATCACTTTCTATCATTAATATTTACATGAAAACATCATTATGACTTTCACATATGGTACAACACTTAGCCTGGCAACATGTGGATCACTTAGCTTTTTATTTGTCACTAAACAGCAGTTATGAAAAAAATCACATTCAGTTCTCAATCTCTGACACAGATTTGGGGAGGAGAGACTGACAGCAAATCTCTCCTTAAAAAATTCATCTAATCTTGCCATGCTTCAGCTTTGCAACCTAAATTGAGAATTAAGTCAATATATTTCTAGCATCTGGTAATTAAAATATAACCCCTAGTATATGAGAATCCCAATTTTATGTGGTAGACTTCCCATGCACCTGTATTATAAACAAAAACAAACAAATAGACAGACAAATAAAAAAACCCCAGTGGCCAAAACCAAAATTTTTTGAGTAAATTTGTCTGGATGTTCAGCTGGTCAATTCTTTAAATTTGAGCACAAAGCCAAAAAACAGTAACAGTAAGGTAAGTGCTGCGTGGCCAACTGTTTCAGGCTGCCAGATCCTAAGCATGGGCAGCCATGACATCCTTTCTTTCTAAGGATGTTTGGGAAATGTCTGCTGACTCTGAGTACAGCTTGCTGGAGAAGCAGCTTATGGAAAAAAAGCAAGCCATCCAACCAAATCCCCTCCGAGCAGCTCTACAAAGCCTTGTCCTGTCACTCTCCCTAATGGTGCCCAAGCTTTCAGTGCAGGGCTCAATTGCCTATGCAAGTCACAGAGGCAAGGCTGAGAAAGCAGCTGTGCAGCTATTACACATTATGTTCAGGTGATAGGGTTCCTCCTCCAGGATCCGTGTTCCTGAAGGCTCATGCCATGAAAGCAGCTGTTTCTATGATCTGCCCATTAGCTTTGACTTGCTTTAATTAATTCTAGTTGGGGAAACTAGCAGGACTGTTCTCAAATAGAATTTGAGGATACTGATGTTTGGATTCCTCTGATGGGCATCATTCAGTGCCTTTTGGAAACTTCTGGCTAGTCACAATGTGACACTCTGTGGAACCAGGTCCTTTTCAAGACCTAGCCACAATTTTGGCCCATGTCTGAAGACACGGAAACCCCTATTTTTTATATGTATGTTTTAACTAAAAAGATGCACAACTGGAAAGCTGTGACTTGTCAGTATGCAACACCAGTGCTATGTTCTTAGTTTCCTTCTTGAAGGTAGGCCATTAACTCATACTTCCCTAGGACACTGTTAAAATGGTGGAACTGCATTTCCATAGATGTTGGCAACAGGAATCTTGCAACAAAACCTCTAAATGTCATTACTATGAGCTGCCAGAATCAGCTCCTCATGCCCAAAACAAAATGTCTTTTATCAGGATGGCTTTTTGCCAAGTCTTTTCTTGTCCAGCTCAAGGCACTGACTGGATTAACAAAACCAATAAAAACAGCAACAAGAAGAAAATGCTGCACAAAAGGGATTATAAGCAGGAACAGAAACATGAAGTACCTCTTTAGACTACAAGTAAAACTATTGTTCCCACCTGATCAAGCCCAGGAACAGCACTATCTAATATAGCACTTCTCAGAAACTGCCTCTTTATCATTTAAGTAATTTCTTAAGAAACATCCTTCATATATCCCTGACTTTCTGGTTTTACCTTAAGTTTCATCAACATTTCACTGTTTTTTTCTTCTTACATTTGCTGGATGCTTATGGTAGGAGCTAACTTTTACATAAGCTTCTGCTTTTTTTGAATGGCAAAAGACTGACAGTATTAACAGACTCTCTACACTCATTTCTACAAAATGTGCCCAGTATTCATTTCCTCCTTTATGAACTCACCAGATACAATTATTTTTAGATATATATGCTGTATTTATCATGCATCTTTAACAAAGGTTTTTTATCCCAAGATGTAAAAAAAAGATTAACCTGCATCTCAACGTGCAAGGAAAGACACTTTAACATAAAGCTGACAAAACCTAATGTCAGACAACTAATAGAATTGAAGCAATGTTTCTTCAAAAGAGCAGAGAAAGAGATTTAAACTCAAAAGAGTTTAAACACAGAGACCTAAGCTTATGCTTGAAATGAATAGGGAACCAAAGACATCAAAGACTGTATAAACTTCCATAATCAAAACCAGACAACAAAATGCAACCTGGTAGGTTTGGTAAATTCTGATTCCAACTGAAAAGGTGCGGTTGTGGGTCCATCTACCACCCAGTCTCATAAAATGTTTTCCAAGTGTCTTATCTACAAGGGTGGAAAGTCTCTCCTACCACAAAGAATGAGAGAACAGCATGATTCCAAGACTTATCTCACACTAGTAAGGACTGGTGGGAAGCATATACCTTGACCTCAACATACTGGGAGCTCGAAATAGACAGAACACTCCGATTAATCTGATCGCAGAAGCGCTACAGAGTCTACATCTGCCTAATACAGGATGAGCTGCAGATTGTTTGCACATTGAGGCCGGCTCTCTTCCACTTCTCACAGGATGACAGAAAAGTGACTGGAGCACCTCTCCTAGAGCCCAGACAGGCTGGGAGAGATGGGGTTGTTCAGCCTGGAGAAGAAAGGCTGCAGGGAGACCTTAGTGCAGCCTTCTGGTACCCAAAGGGAGCCTACAAGAGAGCTGGAAAAAAACTCCTGGCAAGGGTGTTCAGTGATGGGACAAGAGGCAATGGTTTTAAACTGAAAGAGGCTAGGTTTAGATTAGATATTCACTGTGGGGTGGTGAGGCACTGGAACAAGTTGCCCAGAGAAAATGTGGATGTGTCCCTGGAAGTGTCCAAGGCCAGGCTGGATGGGGCTTTGAGCAACCTGGTCTAGTGAAAGGTGTCCTTGTCCTGGCAGGGGGGTTGGAAGTAGATGATCTCCCTTCCAATCCAAACCATTCTATGATCCTATGAACCGAACCAAAAGCCAATCTGAGAAATAAAAAAAAAAACCAAAAACAAACCAACCACATTAGTAAAAGCTGGAAACTATACATGCCAGCATATCTGCATCTCCAGCAGGTTTCATAAATACATAGGAAAAAGCTAGGAGTAGAGCCAGAGAGAAGTAGAAACATTAGGACTGACTAATGTATCCTCCTATGGCTTCACTGAACATCAGTTATACTCTGCAGTATAACTTTATATGTATATTTCACATTAGAAATGTAACTTGATTGCAGACTGCAAATAACCGTCTTTCCTAAGTGAACCTGAGATCACTTAACAATTAAAAGCAAAACAGTTATTATGCTGTTAAATTTTTTTAAATATGACAAAATTTTTCCATGCTATTTGTATCCTAAATAATATGTCTCTCCAGGTTTTAATTATGGAATGCTAAATAAATCCCTGAGGAAATGCTTATTTGTATCTATCTGCTAAATTCCTATTTGTAATTCCAGCTAATTACTTCCTCTGTCAGAAAAATACTGTCTGAAGTCCCAAGATGCCACAGAAGTACCTCAATCTCTTTCATTTCACGTCTCCCAGTGTTCAGTACAGAAAATGTAAATTCATTTGTCTACTGCTGGAAGAGTCAGAAACTTGAAATAATCTCTGCACTGTCAGCAGGTCTTTACCTCATGTGCTTAATCCCTGTTGCCATGGTGATATTTAATTGTGCAGCCACACAATTTGATTGGTTTATTTTAAATTGAAGTTTTTCTGTGGAATGGTTCAGGATTTCAAGCGAACATGAGATAAACGGCTTTCAAAGTATTGCAGTGAGTCATAATGTTGTCAGTGAATAGATTAATTTGAGCTCTGTTAAACTGTTTCTTTACCTTAATCTTATGCATTTATGTCAACATACCTAATACGAGGATTTTTAGCATTATATTTGGAAGCTGAGCATTTTGTGTGTAATTAAGCACTATGTTATTGTAAGAAGGGCAATTAAAAACTAAATGAGAATTAAAATTCAGTAAGCTTTTGTTGGTAGTATCGTCTTTCTAAAACAAATTTTCTTCCTGTCCTACAATATCAATCCAGATCAGAACCTTTTACAGTAGGCTTATACTTGATTTTCTTTATAGAAAACTGTAAATATATTAATATGAGAGAAATTAAGCCAAAAGGATAAATTAGGCTTTTTCAGTGTTGGCTTCCATATACCTCAGTATGCAGTTCCTTAGTATAGGAATGTCTATTGCAAAAATATCATCAATATGGTATTTCCTGGTACAGCATAACATATTAGATAACTAATTTTAAATTCTGTACATATACTACAATCAACTGGTGAACTCAACAGTGCTATTTAAACAGCAGCCATATACTGTGCTAGTTCTCATACTTTTTCTTTTTTCTCTATAACCTAGCTCTAGCACATTTTTTTCTCAATGTCATAACAGAAGCTCTAGGGAAAATTTTCACCTAGCCTTTGCTGTGAAAGATCTCAATTCTATCACCAAGTATCAGACAGCTTTCCCTTAATTAATTTTTCAAGCTATTATGGCCCCAGTGTGTAGGCTGCAGGAAACACCTTTTAGGTGTTTCAGGTGCTGTATTCCTCTCTCTATTTTTAAGGACTATCAAGGAGCCTGGCTTTATTTCATATGCAGAGCCTCTGTGTTTGCATCACTGGGGTTACCGGCATGTGATCCAAGATAAGACCTAGCTTCTTAGAAAGCACTACCACTCTTCCAGCCACCTGCATGGCTTTGTAGAACCAGAACTTCACACTTTTAATCCAAATTCTTTAGGGAACACACTGTTTTACAAGAGAGGTGCTTGGAAAAGCAGACTCTGACTGGGGCTGTCATTCCAACACAAGCTGTTTATAAGAATTGATTTGTTTTACACTCCCGGGAACGGTAGCTTGGTGTACCAAAGCAATGCTTCCACAGAAGGATTTACATGCTGCAATGCACAGATGAGATGCTGTTATTCCATACAAAACAGCTACCTAGAAGTATATGTTCTCCAACAATAATGAGGATTTAATCTTTGCACCTCTCTATGATAATGTACACTATGATTCTGGGTTAGGATACTTTGATTTATTTTTTCTATACAGGTTTTGCTCCAGAAGTTTTATTCTGCTTCCTAATCCACCTTCAAGCACACAAGAGTAACAGTGTTCTGGATGCAATACTTTGAATTTCATGGCATCCCCATTCAGTTCGTGTTTGAAAAAAACACAGAGGACTAGCTCAGGAACACTGACTTTGCTGTAGCAGAGGCCCACAGTATGATTCCCTGTACTACGCTTAGGTATAATTACATCCAGGCAACCCAAAGCAAATGATTGAGCAAAAGCTTCTTCTCTTCTGAGTAGTCTCAGCCATGTTCATATCTTCTTGTATAACTCCCCTCACCTTTCCAGTGAGAAATCCTCTCGGTCCAGCAAGGGAGAGCTCTGTGTGCGTGCAGAGGGGACTCAAAAAGGGCAAGCCAGAAGATCGAGAAGGAACCAGGTTGCTGTGACTAGCTCCTGAGTTACTGCACACTAACCAGCTTAGGTACAACTGCCTTACAGTGCAATGAACTATCCCTTTTTCCATGCTCTAGTTAAAATAAAATAACCCCACAAACCATCGCCTCCTTGCTAGCACTCCCTCCATTATAGCAATGATTTATCCCAGTCAGTATTAACATCACTTTGTCTGTGATATTTATGACTGCGATATTTATGGCTAGAGGAACAACTCTTTGTGAAGGACAGACAATTGTTAAATCATTGTTTCTTTTCAGGAGGTTGAGTTGATTTAGCAATACTTTCTTTTTCACCATATGCCCGAGTGGTCTCTAGGCGAACCACTGACATAAACAGGTTGCTATATAATTTTCCTTCTTCCCCTTTCTAATTATTCAGGTTTGCTTTAAACAGTCACTTGCATTTGTACATCCCTGCTGCTGCTCATGTCTTCTAGCCCCACTCCCCCTTCCACCATACGATCCTGTCCTTGAGTAGGTCAAACCCTTAGTAACAGAAAGCAAATTTGTATGCAGTCTGAAAGGAGCAGAGTAGCACTCTTTCTCTAATAGCACACTATTCATAACAACACTCCATATTAGAGACAAGGGAATTTAAAATAAAACATAGAAGAGACAGAAAAAATCAAGAATTGCCATACCAATCAGACCTGTTGTCCTCCTGGTCCAGTATCCTTTCTCTGACAGCACTCAATACCCGCTTCAGAGGAAGGTGCAAGAAACCTTGTAATTATAGAATAACCTGATTAATACAGGAAGTTTCGTCCTAGCCCTAGGCAGTCAGCAGCTGACTCACCCGCTTGTCTGAAACATAAGATTTTATATCTGCTCTAATTTTTTTTAAATCCTATGTAATTTAATAGTGAATGTCTCATTACAAATGTACTTTGCAAATACACATTTGAATCTTATAAAACATTTTAGGCTTTACTGTAACCTGTAGCTGAGAGTTCTATTTGCTAATTATATAGGTTGTACTATTTTTATCACTGTTAAAGTGCCTGCCATTCAATCTCATTGGATGTCCCTTTTAGGGACTCGGGAATAAGTGGGCCAGAGAGTGTGATTCCACTGCCTTTTCTCTTGGCATCTCACCTGGGAGCAGAGATGCCCAAAGAGGCACGCAGCAGTCAGCCTTTGGATTGAGGCATTAAACTAGCGCAGAGCTGCTTCCATTCACATCCCTCACCTGAGGGGGATGGCACCCTGCACAAGTCACAAGTGCTCTTGTGGACGGAACAGCAGCAGCCATGTTCCTCATATTTTTGCGAATGCCACATAAATCTCCCAGTGAATCTAGTCAACATTGTTTCTGTACTTAGTGATGAAGGAATGGAATGCACTCAATAAAGTGCAATAAATCATACCTACAGGGTAGAAGGTGGCTCCTGTGACTTCAAACTTTCATTATCGCCTTATGTACTGTGGCAGTCTTAAGGTATAAATAACAGCAGTCTTTTCAAAACCCAGGAAGATGAACAACACAGTAACAGCAATCACGGCTTTCACTATATTTTATTTATATCCTTTGATGGTTTTCAGAACCTTCCAACAGAGCAAACCCCAGAGAAATATTCTGAGACAGGACTAAACTACCAACAGGCATGTACAACCTACAAACCTCCAAGATCAACAAGTCCAACCTTTGACCAATCACCACCTTGTTAACTAGACCATAGCCCTAAGGGCCACATACAGTCATTTTTTGGATACCTGTAGGGATGGTGACTCCACCTGGGCAGCCTGTTCCAATGCTTAACAACTCTTTCCCTGAAGAAATTCTTCCTGATGTCCAGCCTGAACTTCCCCTGGTGCAGCTTGAGGCTTGGTCCTCACATCCTGTCACTAGCTGCCTGGGAGAAGAGGCCAAGCCCCACCTTGCTACAACCTCCTTTCAGGGAGTTGAGGAGAGGAATAAGGTCTCCCCTGAGTCTCCTCTTCTCCAGGCTAAACAAATCGAGCTCCCTCAGCCTCTTCTCATATAACTTAGTCTCTAGACCCTTCACCAGCTCCACTGCCCTTCTCTGGACATGCTCCAGCACCTGAATGTCTTTCTTGTAGTGAGGGGCCCAGAACTGAACACAGGGTTTGAGATGCAACCTCACCAGTGCTGAGTACAGGGGACAATCACTACCCTGGTCCTGCTGGCCACACTGTTTCTGATATAAGCCAGGATTTGCCTTCTTGGCCACCTGGGCACACTGCTGGCTCATGTTCAGCAAGCTGTCAACCACCATCCCCAGGTCCTTTTCCACTGGTCTGCATTCCAGCCACTGTCCCTAAGCCTGTAGTGCTGCATAGGGGTTGTTGTGACCCAAGTGCAGGATGCAGAGACTTGGACTTGTTAAACTGTTAAGGAAACTTCTCTCTTCAGCCATCCAGGAGTCACTCTGACAATCACACCACCTAAGCTGGGACTAAGGTCCCTTTACAGCTACATACACCACACTCACACAGTCAGACCATTTTTCCTTACCAGCTAGACCCCAGGTTTCCTATAGCAGAGTCTCAGACATCTGGATCCTTAAAATAATTTAATCACTATGCAAAAACAAAATAGCAGTTCAAGTCTGTGCCTCCCAGGAGGGACCCTGAACAAAGGAAACCCTGGGCTTTTATACCCTTACAGTCTACCAAGCTATCTGCACTGAATGTATTTCTTAACAGAACCTCCTACTGTTGGCCTCAGCCCATTGATCAATCCAGCCTGTCCAGACCCCTCTGCAGAGCCCTCCTATCCTCCAGCAGATCAACACTCCCGCCCAACTTGGTGTCATCCGCAAACTTACTGACGGTTCACTCTATCTCCTCATGCCATATCAATCTTCAAAAAAGATACTAAACAGGACTGGCCCCAATACTAAGTCTTGAGGAACCCCACTAGTGACTGGACACCAGCTGGATGTGACACCACTCACCACTATTCTCTGGGCCTGGCTATCCAGTTGGGTTTTTAACCCGGCCAAGAGTGCACCTGTCCAAGCCATGGGGGCTGCCATCTCTTTTGTGAGAATGCTATGGTACCAAAGGCTTTGCTGAAGTCCAGGTAGACTGCATCCACAGAATTTCCCTCATCCACTAAGTGGGTCACCTGGTCATTTCAACCGTTGTAGGAACCATGTCATACTGAAACAACAAGATTCAGAAAGACATGTGACAAGTGGTTCTCTCCCAGCTCTACTGTGCACTCTGGAGACTGACCTGTGGTTTCAAGCCAAGCAGTAATAATGCTGCAGGCTTTGATCTCTGGGTGTGCTTCCTTTAATGTCTTGCCTAGAATCCCAGCTGTTTGCTCAGTTTGGTCCAAACTGAAGCACAGAAGCAAGATAATATGCACAAAGTACAGATGGTCAGGGTCCTTGGAGTGAAATAGGGAGCAAACCAAAGTGGTAACACAGATAGCTCCCGTCATCCTCCCGCAGGCAGTAGCAAGAGTAAGTAAACATAACCAGTGAAAAGCGTAAAGTAAAATAAACACAGCCAATAGCATCTCTTGCAAACAAGGACATGGCAATAAGCTGACCTAACAGATCCCTCTGTCTTGAGAGCCTAATAACTAACTACATTTTAGTGGAATCAGTGTTGCTTTGAGTCCACATGAGAAGGGCTACACTTTCTTTCACCTAAACTGATTTTGCATTCTCTGTTTTTTATTTGAATGACAGAACCTAGATCCACAAAAATACCAAAGTATCTTATTCCCTAAGAAATAAACAACAGTAGGAATCCAAAAGGTATGACTTTTCAAGACAGCAAATGTTATTTCAACTCACACCTTAAAGTGCAGTTGCAGGGAAGCTTAAGCCAGCACAACTCTGTTGCAACTCTGTTCCAAAACCAATCAGACATTTCAGCGTGGCAGCAACGCTGCTCATCCATCGCCTGGCATTAGCCATGCTCTGAGCAGAAGGCTGGACAGGCTGACCTTCAGAGAATTCTTCCATACTAAACTGTGGTGCAACTTCAGACCATGCAAAGGACTAGCTCAGGGAGCTAGGCTGACACAAAATTCCTTGTTTTCTCCATAAGATTGACTGTTTGTTAGCTTTTGCCAGTTTATTTGCCTCTATCAACTTATTTCCAGGTCTGACAAGCAGCAAGACTGACACAAAGGAAAGGATAAAAATGTACAGATCCGAGAACCAATAAGATCATAGCTCCTAAAATTAGGAGCCAAAATTGCCATGAGGCTAAACCTTTCGTGGACAAAATCAGTCAAAACCTTCTGCTTCACACGCTATCTCCCTGAAGCCCTATATTCACACCAAAACCATTTTTAATAAGTGTAATGTTTTTATTCAAATTAACATTACAGAATTTCTCATAATCATATATTACACAATGTATATAATAAATGCAAGTAAAAGAGGCCTTTAAAGTGGTTAAATGTACCATTTTCAAATTATTTCATATTAAAGGTCCAGCTTAATACAGCTTGTGCAGTACAGAAACATGCTGAAAGAATACTAGATGATTGCCACCCTCCCATACTGAAATTTATTACTTTTCTCATAAGGCTATTTCAAGTGAAAGTGGCAAGCTAAAAGGGAATGGGTGAAGTTCTGAAACTTTAATTTACCATGGCCTAAACTTAAGAAAAAGTATTTTAGAGGTTTTCAAAATGACCCCGGTTGTGCCATCTGTACAGGAGAGATAATGAATTGATAGTAACATCTGAAAATATTTTGATAAGAGGCTCTTTTCACACTTTTACAAAAGCGCTGCCTGGCAATGGAAGCTGGCCCTGATTAGCTCATGTCATAAGGGCTTTCAGAGATTTCAAAGAAATCAAATTTGCTTCAGGAGAAAGAATAAACATCTCTTCCCATTCATGCCTTAAAGCATTTGCACCGACACTATATAATTGCTTTTCATTTCCCCAAAAGATTCTCCTGGATTCTCTATTCCTCCCACAATTTCAAAATTACAATATGTCTGCTTGCAGTTGAATGGAAATGTACATATGGCCCAAAGTAAATTATTTAACTAAAAAGCAGTTAATGTTGCTATGAATTATGTTACTTCCTTGTAACTTCCTTGTAACAGAATCCATGCACACATTGCATTGTGGTAATACCTGGTTTATACATCTCTAATCAAAACCAAGCAAAGTATTTGAATTGCTTTTTAAGTGTGATGCAATTCATTAATCTGCATGGCTATAAAAAGCTTTGGAGACAATAAGAAACGCTCTCTTGCTGATCTCTCTCCTGCCTTTATAGGCATAACTGTCAACAACCACCTCACTACGTCATTCCCAAAATCCAGGGGTAAAAAAATGAAGGAAAGAAAATTAAATTTTTTTTTCGTGTAGTATTTGCAAAAGCAGTTGTTCTGAAAGCCAGAGAGAGCTTCTCCTCAGACAAACAGCAGTAAGGACAAGTATTATAAACCTCCACAGAGGAATCGCTGGCGAAGTCACGGGGTCTATTCAGTTTTGCTCATTCTTCTAAAACCAAGTTATATATATCATGTGACTACCCAGTCACACTGTAATAGCTACCTGGGCTGACGTTCACTAGTAAAGGTGGACACCTGGTGATTTGGTGCAGCAGTACGTGGTTCCAAATGGTTTCCTGATTTCATTCTGTTTCCAAAAGCACTGGCTTTTAATGTACCCCAGGGGACTGTCATTTAATGTAAGATGCATTACTACTCCATAATCCATGCCTGGTGCACACGCTATAGCCAATGCTGTTGCTTTAAAACATTTGATACAGGAATATGTACTATAAATCAATCACACAATGTGCAGGTATGTAGCGGTATTCAACTTGCACCTAAAACTGCTCAGAGATTCTGATGGGTTAGAAAGTCTGGCACAAAATATCAAAGGCCTCTACAGATCAGCTTCCTCAGAGGCCTCATTCTCTTTATCCCTTAAAGCAGATTATATTTTTCCACATAGTCTGCTCTCCACATACAGAGAAAAATGGAAGAAAGACCAGAGCCCAAAAGAGAATGGAAAACAAGCACCTTGTAAGAGGATGGAAGAAACAAAAAACACCCAACAACAAAACAACTACAAGCCTAATATTACTTAAGGTATAATTTGGCACATTCTGCCTTGGATTTTTGTTCCTAGATGCAGTTTTCACAATTTAAGAGAGGGATATGACACTTTAAGGTACTAAAATGAATTTAAAAAAAAAAAAATAAACAAAATAATCATTAGCTACTGAAAGCTAGAAAACATTCTCAAATTGCAAAATTAATGTACTGCATTTTGTAAGCCACAGCTGTTTACAGCTACACAACAAGTGCAGTGTTGTGACCAGTGAGAAAAAAGGAAGAATCAAATGTAGTGCCTGTCCTCAGAAGTGGGATATTAGTTCTTTAAATGAATCTCATTCACACAGAGGAGAACATAGCAACAGTCTGCAGAAAACATGGACATCCAAGGTGTGCAGGTCCCTTCACTACCTTGAATAAACAAAGCATCAATCTCACATTTGCACAGTACTTTGGAGGCTCACCTACACTTATTGACAAACCTAATTAGCTCAAGCAGAAAACCTGTGTTAATACACGTATTCTGCCTGGCATTCAGCTACACGCTGTTCAGCATTATAGCCAGAGTCTTACAGACATCCAAAGCGTGACAAACACCTGTTGAAGCAAGAAAACTACATTTCAAAGTCAGCTTCTGAGCCCTCATTAACCCAGACAACTTGTTCAAATTTGGACAGGTCTGAAATTGCTCTAAATCTTGAAAGCCTGCAAGTCACCAGGCTGCTACAAATCTTATTTTGGCTCCAAAACCAAATGCCTCCTAGGAAGCTGAGGCACGCTCCCTGGGCAAAAGGGGTACGAGGAGAAAGCACAGCAACACGGAACCTTTCTTATGCTGTACAATTCTTTTTTTGCAGATGAAGGACCTTAAGAGAATTAAGGACTTTTAACTGTCAATTAAAAATAAGTCTGATCCTTCTACTCTGTGGTAAAAGAAAGAATTGTAATTTTCATCCATGATTTTTCCAAGCACCTGCAAGTTTCTAAATAGGCTGATAAAGACAAAAATTAAATAATAATTAAAAAAAAAACCTTCACAGGAACAATATGAAAATTCTAACCTTAAAAATGGCATGATTGCAAATCAGCCAATGGTTCTGCTAACTCACTACCATTACCCTTTTTTAGTGAATATGTTCCAAAGCCACATAAGAGTACATTTGCTAGAACAGCAAATTGTATTTTATCCAAGCCATCTCAGTGATTTTAAAGAATAATTATGCACCGTTTTCAATGGGAAAAGTCAATTGTGTTTAAAATTACATCATTCACAATGACAATTTTTTTGCAAACCTTTAAATTCAGAGCTAAAGGACTATTGGAAAGCTAAGAATTTGAATACTTACTACATAGGATCAAAATATACACTTTCTCAGTACCAGTATAATGAACATAATAAACAAATCAAAAGACTTCACATGGCAGAGATGGAGAAGTGTAAGTATCAGTCATTGAATCAGAATTGATGAATCAAAATTGATCTTCTGTCTCATTCTTTAATCATGGTTTTTTTTTTTTTATTTAATGACCTTTGTTGTAATTCCTCAAAGAATTACAGGTCCTTGTATTATCAGCATTCTCTTGAGTAAATGAAATAACTAAGTACTAAAGCAAGGCACAGTAAAGTACAGTCTAAGCTATCCCTGTGCCATAAATTAAAGCTGTTAGACATTAACCACATAGGTCTGAAACAGAAATTAGGATTCCAAGGCAATACAGTCAAGAGCAGGGCTGCAGTGCTGTGCTACACACTGCACAGCTCACACTGCCCACTTACCTGATGAAGTAATCTCTTCCATCTCTGTTTGCCGTCATCTCCCATCCATAAGGTGTCCCCTGGTTCAAGCTCCAGGTCCCTGAAGGATGAGGCCAGCCTGAAGACTTATTCCTGTGGCTGCAATTTTAGGAAAGGTGGGGAGGAAGAGAGAGGGGGACAAAAGGTTATTTGTCTCTTGTACTTCACATGATTCACTTGACAGCCAAACACTTTCACAGTTGTGAAATATAGAGCCAAAACCCAGGCAAGGGAAAAGAGGTTATAGTAGGTCTATTTACATTTGCAATATTCTTCCAGTCAGTGGAAAAATGCACTATCATTTCTAAATCTTTAAGCCTTTGGTTGGTGAATTTGTCATTTCCTTTCAGTCCCACATCCACAATACTAATTTTCAATAGTTTTTAGTAAAAGGGATGGAGAACATTTCCATTCATCACCATCCCTAGCTCGAATGCCAGCTCTCAGTACAGTTTTAGCAAAAAAAACCCAACCAAACCCAAAACAAAAAACTAACAAACCAAACCACCCACCACATGGCTGCAGATCACACACATGGTGCAACACTTGGAATGAGAAGGAACATCAACACGCATTCTCACTGCTAGCAAACCATTTTTTGTTTCTTGTGCTGGAATGAAGGAAGGCCATGACACTGCTGCAAAACGTGCTAAATTGATTCAATATGCAGACGTTGTTGCACTTGATCGTTATCCATTAAGTCCTTCCACCAAATAACCTTGAAAAGGCTGCAGCATCTCTGAGCACACACACTGTTATATACCACTGCTCCAGCACTCTCTGCTGGTATTTCCACTCCTGTGGAAGGGCCCAGTAGCACTCCCAAGTGACTGCTTCCCCACTCCATACAGAAAACAGATTCAGCTAGCAAGAATCATCACATTTTCCCACAGAAAGCCCCAACATTTGCATTGATATTTTTCCCCTCGCTTGCAGGAATTAAGCTAGGTGTTACCACACCTTCCCACTTTTTGCTGTGGAACTTAAAAGGTTCAGAAGACAACAAATAGGTCTTCCAACAAAATTTATCAAGTCATTAGTATCTATGTACAATTTGAAAAAGGGAAAGAGCAGGAAAAGCAGGCAGGGTAACCAACAGTGCTAAAGACAGGCTAAGGGCATGTGACAGACAGGCAAACAGAGCACACAACACTGAATACAATCTGAAATTTTGACATGCAAACCAAAACCACATAAAATAAGAGCATGTTTTGTATTAGTTGTCTTCTCCCTCTCTTTTCTCCACTTATCAAACATATTACAGCTTTGTTTTACATGCTAGATTTATTTAAGTTCAAACACTACCAAGGAACTTACTATCTCTCGCCACAGATAGAGACATAAGAACTTCTTTCCTTTAAAGAAAGAGATCGCAATGTAACCTGACAAACACTCTTCTGAAGGAATAGAATTGGTCTCCACAGACAACTCAACAATTCATTGCAAATTGCTAAACTCAATGAAGTTGTGTATAGTTAATCTTTCCCAAAGGAGGAATTTATCATTAAAAACAAACTAGCTACTTCCCCCTCCCCCTTTATTTCAAGGATTAATCACAACTGGGAAAAAATATGGTACTTCAAAATATAATTTACATGTAAAGTAGAGCATTACAATGGAGTGCTAGGTATCATCTGATTTACCAATTACATTAAGTACTCTATCTTCAAGGAGTAGAAAAACATTTCTGTTAGCTTATTCAAACACTGGTATTTGCCATAAGACAGGGCTTAAGTCTAATACTGAACATGCTAGGACTCTTAATAAAATTACAGTTATTCATGGTTAATCAAACAAATAAATGTCAGATATGCTACATTACCCCAGATAAATACAACTAACGCATTTCAGATCCAAGGAATTGAAAAAACAGTCATCCAAAGCAAAAAACCAAAATACTTTCAATACTGTTTCATGCAGTTTCTTGTTAAGCTGAGTGTAAACATTCATTTTTCTCCATAAGCTTGACAGAAGAAGAAAGGGCAGTCCCTTCTTTTAGACAGGAGCCATTCTACTATGTAAGAATGACAGCTTAACAACATCTACAGACTTCAAATTACACTTTAGAGTACTTGGAATCCTAAACACTGCAGTTTAACTAAATAAAGTAGAAAGTAACCTTTTTTATCAAGACTATATAAAGGGATACCCACTCATTTAACTTTTCAGTTTAATTAGACATGTTTCACAAACTCTCTGCTGTAGTTTCACCATCTGTAAAATGGGTACAGTGACATTTAAATTCCCAAGTAAATCACATCAAACTTCTATTATCATTAAATTTGTAGAAGCATAGGACAATGATAATGATCAATATTATTACTCTCTGCATTCAAACTGCAGGCTTATCTTGGTATGGATTATAACATTAGTGGATTTTAAGGTAAATTTAATTCCCCTGAAAGCTTTCTTTGAGCCCTTAAAACATTAATGATGTCAGAACCTATCATATATGATGAGTAATAACCGTCCTACTTAACTATAGATATATCTATATATGATCTACTCCTCCAGACTTTCTTATAATCAGTGGGACACAAATTATCACTTGAGACACTGTATACACCTACATTAGATGTGTGCAAATTCAACAGAGTGGCCGCACTGGAAAAAATAAATACAGAACTTTTCCTATAGTTATTGTACAATTCAATGATAAACAGTCACATCATAACAATAAGACGTCTTTACACTCAGAGGTGATTAGCACTGGGGATTCCAAGCTGCCTGTACAGTCTGAAAAAAAGAAAGAATGAACTGCATGTCTTTTCTACACCTCCCTCCACCTGCTGAATATCATTCTGCTTGTCTGCAAGGATTCTGCTCAACAGTTGCTATGAAGGGATGGCAAAGATGAGAAAAATGCCAGAAAGAATACCAAAGGCTCTGGAGGCAACTACGAGTGGGTCAGGCATTTCACCTGGGGGAAGGACAAAGCCATCTTGGCAGTCTTTAAGTCAGGAGGATGTCTCAGTGGTGAGGAAGATCATCGGGACCGGGAGATCCCAGTCCAAATCCTATATCCCTGCAGGTGATCTTGGGTAAATCCCTCAGCTCGCTGATCAATATTTGCCATTTTGTTCCTGCACAGGTAAAGGAGGAGGAGCACACCAAGACTGCTCAGATTTCTGGAAGACTTGCACGCTTCCAAAGATGAGAAAGACAAAGAAAATGCACCTTCTATCTCAGCAACCCTGCCTGCACAGGCAGCACTGGCACTGCCGCTACCCACTCTTTGCTGTCCATCACTGTCTCTGCTTATTCACAGCAGTGGGACTTGGCTGCTGGAGCACCTGTTGGAGCACAGCTCTTAGGTGTCAAATTTCAAATTTCATTGGGAAAGCCTAGGCCAATATCATGCCAGCAGAGATCTGAAAACAAGGCAGATTGGCTAGAATGTTCCCTCAACAGGCTTTTGACATTCTTGCTGCAGAAGTACAAAACCTGATCTCTCCAAATTGCTTCACATTGAACAATTGGTTCATTAAATCATGACAGGAGTGATCACTGAAGTGGAATGTAAGGAACCATTGTTCCCTATGGAAGGACCTTCTGACCGATAATCCAATAATTGTCCCACAGTGAATATCTTCAGGTCAGCCTTTTTTCTGTCAGTGCTTGAGGAATGGCTGAAACATGAGATCATATGTGAAGTCTCACATGCTGTATCAGTGGTATGCTACTTACATGATATGTAGAACATACTCAGCATAAACCACGGCACACACAAGAAGTGCAGGTCCATAGTAGTACCCATGTCTTTTACAAAGATCCAAACTAGAATAGTTTGAATTTTTAAAGCATACTATTATTAGAGTTTAATGTCCATGGCAGTTCAGATAGTGTTAATGATGAAAGCAGAAAACAATATTATTCATTCTTTAAAACATAGAAAAATCAAACATTTAAATAGGCTGGAAAATTCAATTTTTTAAAAAATAGCATCTACAGAGTCAGACAAGAGGCATGCAATATTGCCCTAAACTTATTTCTTTAACTAGCAACTTGAAATTCCTTCTAGTAAGTCTTTGCTCTAGAAATCTTGATGGACTTTTAAACTGTGCCACCTCTATAGCCCAAGCCTATAAATTTTGTTACAAATGCAACGCTTCCAAAACTAGTGGAAACTAAGCTCTTAGGCTGTAATTTTAAAACAGCATAAACTGGCATGGACACAAAAGCAGCATTCCCATCCTCCCAGTATCAGACAGTCCTGCTTCACATCACAGATGCTCGTGTGCCAATGAAAGTAAACTGGTACACCTTAAAATTAGCAGCTATTTTTTGCCATTCTGATTCATCTCTGCCTACTCCATTGGTCTCACAGATGGCCACACGGCAGCAAAAATGAAGTGTAAGACGAAAACTGCCAGCTTCAAATAGTCCTTTGGCAAAGACAAGACAGAAGGCACTCAATTAAAATTCAATGCCCCAAATGTATTTCATGTATTTAGTGTCTAATGGGGCACAACACTCAGTATACAGGATTAATGTGTCTACCCACCCCAAAGATGGACATCATGTTTATGATGACCCTTATCCATGGACAAGGATTATTCCTTAGGAATAATATTGGACATGGAGCTGGGGGATCTGTCATATCACTAGGGCAGTCTTTACTGCCTTGCCCAGGAATTCCAATTTGCAGTCTGCTGACAGATTTAAAACAGCAATAAAAAGTAGTAGCAATCCTGAAAAACTCCACTTCTCTTTTTTCCCCCCTGTAATTTGAAGAAGGCAGAGACCTGGTTAGTCCTGGTCATAGTGACCTTCATTCTCGCTTCTTGCATTCCTCTACTGGGCGGGAAGGGGAAGAATTTTATTTATGTATTACGTTTTTAGTAGCTCTCATTCCATGACTATCACTTTCCCTGATTGGCACTGGTGTAAAAAAGGTATCCATCTGTATTCTCACGGCTGCCTGCCACTTTTTGTTCAATGCCCTCTCACACTTGCAGTGGTGAACAATGTCTCCCTTTTTACCCTCTCCATGCTGGTTATAATCCAGGAGATCTCTAATATATCCCACCATCAACCTTCATGGAACAGTCTTCACTGCAGGCTAAGGAGTCCTGACCTGTGAAGCTATTTCTTGTACAAAGGTTTTCACAGGCTTGATCATTCTCACTGTCTTTCTCCAAAATCCCTCCAGTTCTATGCTTCTGTTGAGACAGGAGTTTGGGTTTTCATTCAGGTTATAGCTTATATTGATGGGCTGCCTCTTTGGCAGAAATCCAGCAGAAAGTACCTCAAGATGTAGTTGAAGACTATCTCTGTGTCTAGGGTCTTACTGAAGGGCTACAGGTTCATCTCTGTTCTAAAGCTGGCCTCTGAATTTGCAAGCTTTCTACACCAATTGACTAGCTCTCCACTAGGTGTAATTTGGAGCTCCAACATTTCACTCTGTGTACACACCAAAATTTTTATTTCAAGCATATGAATCTGGAGATGAATTCTGTATCACTCGCAGATCACCCTGTATCACTCTGTATCACCCTTGCCACAAATAGTGAGCCCTTATTTTAAAACTGCTGCATAATGTAATACAATCGGCAATTTTTTAAATCTTATTATTTATTCCCCATTCTATAGCCCCTTTCAAAACACCTACAAGCACCAAAACAAGTGCAAACAGCTTCCAAACTCCCAGCACCATTAGTTTTAAGCGAGAAATTTTGCTCTACGTTTATCAAATGAGCTCATTTAACATAAAAAGCTTTAAAATTTTGGGCTGGATACCATCTATCTATTAACTTGTTATCATTCGCTTCAGTGATCTGATCTCTAACATCATTTGCAAACTTTTCCAGTTGGGACATGTCTTCCAAAAAGTTTCCATCAAAGCAGCTCCCTTTAAAAACTCCCCTCCAACACAAGGTTATAAAAACCCTCTTAGCTTTCTTTGTCCTATGACTTATTTTCTCCTAGAGTTGCTTTTAGTTAAAAGTGTTAGCTCATGGACTAGCAAAAACTGAAGTTATTCAAAGAGTTTCTGACAGAAATCTTCATAATTGTGTAAAATCTCAGTATGTGGTGCCATGTGGAGCCATATGATTTCCCTAAATATAAAAAATTAAAAATATTAATATTCTATGCATGTTTTCTCTTCAGTTATGAGTAACTTTTTAAGCATCTACCTATTTCCTCTGTTGGATTAAAAGAGTGGAAGGATTATGTTCTAATCTTTTACAGCAATCCCTTGGACTGCTGCAACTGCAGTGGATGGCTAAAGTTACAGAACTTGGACTATGAATATTCACAATATAGTGCTGTGTTTACCATTTAGATATTTAATATCTTGGAATCATTTTGTTTAACATCTGGATGTTTCTCATAGTACTTTCTTATTTACAAGAATTATTTTATTATTGAAAGCACTATGAGCAGGGGCATCAGTGACTCACACAAGGCTGACTATCTAACACAAGTAACTAAGCACTCCTATTAGACTAATAGTGTTGATACATTGGCTTCCTTTATGTTACCATACTGAGAAAAAACTTCTAAATTTTGAGTCTGGGCATGTAGCCTGGCTTCATTTCAATTCTCCGCTAGTACAAAAGCCAGTTCTCTGCCTCCTACATTCCAATATATGTCAGTCCTTCTCCCACCCATCGTAAAGGAAAGACATCCTGAACAAAAGCCACATTACACTCCCAGAAGTTCCTTATGAAGGAAGCAGAGTCTAGCCAGAGAGGTACTTCCCAAGGAGGTACCGTGAGGAACACCAGAGATAAAACATTTTGTATTATTAGCTTTTAAAAGTAAGAACACCACTCCTGAAGTATCTGCAGGGCATGTCTATCTGGGAATAGGAGAAATTATTGTGACTCAAGTGGAGTTCAGTAACCGTCTTTCTATGATATTTAATCTTCCACTGCCTCAGGAACAAAACTCTGCTTTCTCAAGGTGTCACCCTCTCCTGTCCCAGAAGACTACCACAGTAAGTTTACTTCTGTCCTACCATTTTAACTTGAAAAAATGAGAAATGGAAGTTTTAAAGACTTTGTAGAGGTACTATCAAAATCAATCATTGTACCCTGCTATCGAAACTCTCCTGAGGGGTACACAGACATGATGGACAATAATATCTGGATCCAAGACCAAGGACATGGAAAAGTTTGTTGTCTTTGCAGAGAAGTAGTCCTACCAGAAGCACAAAAGTAGAAAATTAACTGCCTCAGATGCACTCTGCTGAACTAAAAAAATAATTGATACTTCTTTTACCAAATCATGCAAGTACAGAAGGGAACCCTAATGACTTCAGATATTCTTCATCTTCTGAAACCTGCACGCTTTCAAATCTTTTTTGGGGTAAGAAAGTTAATCCTGAGGTTTAATCCTCATCTAAATGTGTGTTATCTTTGAGCTTGTGGAAACTAAGAGAAATTTGAGGAGTATCACCCCACAAGTGATTTAATCATAAGAACATAATGCTAGAAAAATATTTCTGCCCTATGACACCTGTCCATCTCAGTAATCTTGCAACATATCCGTGCTCTGGGCAAAGGTAGAATAATGCTACTGTACCCTTCAGGCTTGTCTGGAATTTTCTCCCAGCATCATGCATCATCAGATAAACACAAATGCTATTCACAAAATAAAGACATCCCCCTTTCTTATACCTTCTAGTACTTTTTTCTACTTATTTAGTAAGGTCTATGCCTTGCACCAGTTGTTCAGAGTCTACAGTTCAGAGTTTTGCTTTCTTAGGCACTAACTGCTCCTCAAACTCTGGATGAAGCAAATAACTCCACATCTTTTTTCCCCTTTCCCCATCTTCAACCACAGATGCTCTGGATTATTCACAATTTCACCAAGTAACACTCATTCTTACTCCAAATAAAAAATTATGCTAAGGGCTTCACTCAACCTGTAAATCCTTAAGCAGAGCAGAAAAAACCTCAAGTACAATTCAAAACTTCATATTGAACTCCCCTATGCCAAATCACAACACAGTATAGGAGCCACATTTCTAGAAAATCCTGCCAGACTATTTTTGTCACAAATTACATTAGCTTCCATCTCCTAGGTGCCTAAAACAGATTTCAAAATGGCAGCATATGCCTGGGTTGAGAACAGAAGACACTCTGATGAATTCCTCCTTCAGAAGTCATTGCTACTGCTGCCAGTCATGAGACAATGAGGGCCCATGGCCCTGTAGCTGTTCGGAAAAGTAAGGGATCTCTTTTACCAGGGATTCCATGGATGTCACTCCACTACAGCTCCTCTGCCAGACAAGCAGGGAAATAAAACAGCAGGTGCCCATCACTTTGTGAGGGGAAAAAAGGGCAATTCCACATAATCAGAAAAGACCACTCATGGGCTTTTGGAGCCACTCATAGGCTCCAAACACTTCAGCATCAATTCCAGACTCCTGTCTGTATCACAGGTAGGACAGAGCGATGAAGAACACGGAAACCACTGGCTGTTCAAAATGTACACTGTATCTATTACACAACATTATATGAGAAATGGTTCCTCTCAGTCTGAAACTACAACATAATGTTACCTCCTCACAACCTTTGTTCTAGTGGTCTATGTATAGAACATTTTGCACCACATATCTTCTCTACCTGATCTGTCCAGATGCACGTACCCAAACAGCCCAGCAAAGAAGTACCTATGGAACATGGGGTTTGTCTTCAGTTAGATAGAAAGCTACTCAGCATTAAATGGCAGTTCCCCAAAGAGCCACTGTTATCCACTATGGCCCCAGAACTAACAAAATTCAAAAGTGTAGGAAGCACATTGGGCCAAGGGATAAAAGAAACCTTGTGAGGCAATGGTGGTCTGTTCCAGGCACTAAAAACCTCCACATGCCTTGGAGAGGGGGCAATGTAAAGCCCTTGTCATTCCCCTGAGGTACCTTGCCTTCCCTGGAATGCTTCCTTTCTTGTCTCTGATTCATAAAAAGTTTTAACCTCTTCATCACTGATGTAGCTGTTGCTTGCACTGTCCTGTTCAATGTAAGCTGAGTTTTTAATTTTTGCAAAAAAATGTGCATGTATTCTGATGCTCTACAGTCATTGCTGTCCAGTGAATGCACTTTCATGTCTACTGTTTTTTTTGTTCTAGGATTTTTTTAGATGGTTGGTTTTGTGGGTTTTTTTAAATATCTGATACAGGTCACATTTTCATTTCCCTGTCTTCTTCCTCCATGTTATACATCCATTATCATTAAAGATGTGCCCCCATTACATAGAAAACAAAAGTCTCCATTATAGTTCCTTTTAGACTGCCAGGACTTTTCATTTAGAGTACACTGACCCCATCAGACATCCAAGTCCTGAAGGAATTGCTTTCACCTTCAGAATTTTTTATTGCTAAAGAGAAAGTACTCAAAGCAGCAAATAATGGTTGGGACTTGGATGCTTGTGAAAGGCTCTTTGACATTCTGCTCTATACGATGCTTTAGCTTCACACTGATGTGCGCTAGAAAGTCTCTAAAAACTGATCTGTGCGAGATGTTTTTCTCTGTTTTAATGGGGATTTTGACCTTAGGTTTTCTCAGGTTTACTCAGTATTTCAGGAACAAAACAAACAAACAATCAAAAGTATATGAAGCATAGTTGTCTCTTTCTCATTTAGTGAACGGATTATTGGTACTTCTTTCTAAATCTTCAGAAAAACCTCTTTAATTTTTTTTTTTCCTCAACCTAGTACATGCTGGAAAACCTTACCATATGATACCCATCATCCCCCTAGAGCAGGTACAAAACTCATTTTTCATACAATGCAATCCCTGAAAAATTCACAACTGTTATCAGATGCTGAATTTTATCCCAAATAAGATTTTTATGGGTTTTTTTTTTTGCTTTAAAGTCTTGTTACCTCTGCTCTCAATGAATTCTGCTCTCCTCTTACTAGTTTTTCAGTAAAGTGAAGCCATGACTCACTGGTAAGTTTCAGTGAGAAGTTCAGGAGTTTTACCATTTCTGTCTTATGGAAAAAAGTCCCATAAAGTCTGTGATAGAAATGCTGTATAGCTCATTGAGTGCAGTGAGAGTTTATTGTAGTATAGAGTAGAGCACTGGAAATGCAATGGTGTAAAGTTGCATCATATTTTAAATAAAAGTAACAGTACAGTGTATCATTTTTTATCACCTATTACACAACCGTCCATTTTATGCCATAAAAATTTGAGGTGTATGTATTCATTAAAATTTAATTATGTGCACTGTATTTGGAAAAGCAAAAGGGAATCTCATTTTTATGCATAGTGAATGTTGCATTTTTTTCAGTACCCTGGTATGAATACAACCTGCATGCTGGGAGCCAATAGATGTATAATCATACACTAAAAAAAGCAGCTCGGAAAACTTTCAAGCACTTCCTGGGAGACTAGTTCTGTAAATATGCTACCCATGTTTCAGGCCTGTGGTCACCTGAAAATTCTTCAGGACAAGCTCTTGTTGTAAGGTGACATTTTAGCCTGTAGGAGAGTAACGTTCCATTAGAAGGATTTCGGATGTGGTGAATTGCCAAAAAAGAAACAAAGTTGCTCTTCTAAAGCAGAATTAAAGCCTAAATTCCTATTGCTTAGATTTGGTAGCAACTCTTTCTACATCTCAAGATGAATTCCATCAATAAAACAGTAGAACAAAAAATCTACCTGGATCTTAGTTAAGAGCAGAGTATTGCAGAGAAGACAGAAGAGGGAAAACACCCACATACTAGTTTTTCAGATTTCAACTATGACTTAGTCTCTTCCCTTTCAATTTCCTGGTCAATAAATTAAATAATGTTAGCCTGTCTTAAACATATTTTGTAAATGAAATTAAAATAATACTATCCTCTTAATTTTGGAGATGAAAGAAAAAACTATTTAAAATATTTTCCCTACACAGAAATTAAATAATAAGCATTGCTGAGCAGTGATTCCAGAAGTTCCAAGAGCCCAAGAGTCATTTCCTTATAAGACACATTTAATGACCTTGTAATGAGATACAGCCACTGATCCCTGACTAAGTTTGTTTTCCATAAACCTTTACAATCATTACTTAGAAAAGTTATATCTTTTCACAGGAGAAGAATAAGGAATGTATCTGCCAATACTGGAATTAGTCTTTAAAATTCAATTAATCAAAAATCTCAGTACCAAAGCAAGGCTTTGGCTTAAGTCTACTTAAGTTAGGCTTAAGTCTACTTCAAGTACTATATATATAAGTACATAATTGTAGTTCAAGGTATTTTGATCTACTTTCTGGATTGAAAAAAACCTCAATATTCTACTTGGTTTTAAAATAAAATTCTCAAAACTGTGAATATAAAATAAAATATCCATCCTATTTAAAGGCTAATGGCACTATGCACTTTTCTATACTTCATTCCCAGACAAAAGTTACAAAAAACTACAGTAAAGGACCGCATAAAACCTGTGCTGGGCAATCTGTTTACATTCTCAAAACATCTGCAAAGAAGCCTGTGTTTCTACTGCTACTGTGGTACAAGATTGAGATTTTTTTTTCCTTCTTTTATTTTGAGTTCCTTTGCATTTTTCCATTTAGAAAATTATCGTTTATATGGCAACATACTGAGAAATAATGTAAGTAAAGGATATTTTGAGTAATAGTCAGAAGTTTTCACCAGTGGTAAGAAGCCTTCATCCAAATAGGAGGTTATTTAAAGCACTATAAACATAAACCCAAGCAAATTTGAAGCAGTTGCATTCTCAGGAAATCACCAACACTTGGCATGTTCTGTCACAGAATTATGTTCCAAACCAAGACACATGTAAAACCTTAACAAATCAGAAAGAATAAATTTTAAACTTTTTTCCTTAGCCTTAACTCCACATGACTCCACAAAGTGCAAGCCAACAAAATGGAACCAAAGTCTCGGGTTTCAAATATATTTTAGGACTTATATACTTAAGGGCCAAGTGCAATACTTAACTAGATGCATAAATAGAATATAAGAATATAAGGTGTCTTGAAAACTAACTCATGTAACTGATTGAAGATTTGAACAGAAGATATGCAAATGCAATTCAAAACTGGAGACAAATGATCTCGTAGTACTAGTCCTTTCAACACATCCGAGGCCATACTATAGTGGAACTCGGAACGAGGTGGGCAAAACATCCATCCATAAGTGACAGGCCCAGTTTCCAGTGACATTTGATCTAGACACATACTCAGGAATGATTTTCAAAATCTTCAAATTCTTTTTTCTGCCTTCTCCACTGGTCAACATAGGTGTAGTTTCCTGAAATTCCAAGGAAATTACTGATTTCCAGGCAAGGAGCTACAAAAGTGTAGAGTTGCAAAAGAAAGACAAGAGGCAAAGGAAGACATTCCTTCTTTACAACTGGTCTTGAAAGAAAGAAAACCAAAAACAGGGCCAACTGTAATGATTGACAAGAACACCATCTGCCCATGAATACCACCACAAGGAGCACCAGTAACACTGACCTCCGTCAACCTAGAATCACTTTTTACCCATTATTTAGGCTTTACATATACATTGCAGCCACACACTTCCTGCTGATGGGTTTAAATTATTGCTTTGCTAAAGAGAAACAAAAATGTGTATTTTTAAGTGAATTCACATGACTGCACCGTTTCCTTTAGTTTGCCTTTTAGATTAGTAGCAAGGCTTAGAGTTTAATTTGAATGTCACTTCTAATACCAGCTGCCCAAAAACCAATGGGCCCTCTTCCCATCTTCATCTTACACAGTCAACAGCAAAAGCTCTTGCTGAGCACTGAGGCAGTTGTGCTCATGCTCCATCAGCAGGCGTCACAGGATCACAGGACAACTCTGTTTGGAAGGGACTTCAAGAGGCCAGTTACTCAAGCTTCCTGCTCAGAGCATTTCGGCATGCTTCACATAAAACAATATGAAAAATAGGCATTACACTAAAAACTTAGTTGCCTGGAGTTATATACTTGAACTCTCTGTGTCTATCCTATTAATCATTAAGCAAAAGACACAAATTTACTTATTCTATTCTTTGTTGTTTTTTGGTCTATATCCTTGCTCTTTCTCTATCAGTATTTCCTAACCCAGCAATTTTTAAAGATAAAATCTGGAAACAAAACATGTAATGCAAAATGCATTTTTTTTCTTTAATTTATCACCTGAAAAACACTCTGCAGGCAAATAGTACTTTTATGACCAGAAGAGAAAATTTAAGTGTGAGATCTTTTTGCAATGCATAAAAGGCTCTTGAACTACTAAGGCTCCAGCTATCTAAATCCCTAATATCTTATGATATTAAGTCATTTAGTTATGTGTCTAGGCAAATGGACTCATAAATTTCTTGTAATAACAGGTTCTTAGAAACAAAATGACACACACACACAAAGAAAACCCCACCAAAACCATAACCCAAATCTTTCCTCCTTCAATTTTCACCAGTCCTTGGTTATATACCATGGTAGGAATTTGGGTACATGCATTTGCATATATCCTGGCAAGCTGCGACTGCATCGCCACTGTGACAGCTACTAGAAAGTCCCATAAAAACTCTCCCAGCTCTCTGCAGGTGATAGCTAAGGGAAATGATAGAGACGGAGGTACAGCCAGTTCAGCTAACCTACTTACAGTCACTGACAAGCAGCTTCCTAAAGCTCTTGCAGCCGAAAATGAAAGTTTCCCTGCAGTCAGAAAACTGGAGGGACTCTGGGACTTACACAGGTTTAATACTGTTCTCTGACACAAAGGTTGCAGTGCTTCTGCCTGTTTTCCTACAGTAATACTGATGAATCTGCAGATTTTAACTGCATGTTCCAACCACGAAGCACACGTACACACATATTTAGATAGAATTCAGCTCTTTGAAATTATCTTTTTGCTACATTTGCAGTTCTTAGAGCTTGCTATTAATTGCACTGCTAAGAGGAATTAAATGAAGCACAGGATCAATAGAGGAAAATGTGCACAAGAGCACAGAGAAACACAAGAGTTTAATAGTCAACGCAATTCTGAGATAAACTTCCATGTTTTCAGTGCAAAAACTCCTACTGCAAATCTTGGAGTCACCTTGCCAGCTCCACCTTTCATTTTATTTCCTTTTTGCTGTTAAAAGAGTGCCACACGTGTAGGTTTAATCCATTTAAGGGATGATTCATGCATTGTTTCAGCTACTATTGTATTGTTTCTCAATAACTTCATAACATAGGATGTAAACTGGGTCCCTTCATACCAACTGGAAATGCCAGGGACACTGTTCAATTGAACTAGCACCAACCTCACCAACAGGTGTATGATGTCAGGCTTTCATGAGACAGTCTCAGCACAAGAGGTATTCTGGAACAAGTGAGCTTTAAGTTTAAAAATTATTCAACAAGAATGTTTGATTTGCACAATAAAACAACATGTCATCTTCCTCAGTTGAAAGAAAGAAAAAGGAAAAAAAAATTAATTACTACGTTACCCTTCACTTTAAGAAATATGATGAACACAAAACCCAGGAAGATTTGCAAAGAGGGAGTAAACAAAATGGCTCTTCTCTTGCTGCCCTGTGCCACAGAGCAAAGGGTGAAGAAGAAGGACAAGAAAGTGTATGTCAGGCTAGAGGAAGGTTGGGGTGACCAGGGGAGGTCACAAGGGCTTATTTCAGCAAAGGAAGATGGAAAAATGACCTTAAGAATGGGCACTGATGGTAAGACCCAGATTGGCTTGAGCCCTCCTTTCTTGTCATGTCCCTTACAGAGGGGAGCATCTAAATTTAGGGAAGAAGTAACTAGCATTTCAAACCAACTTTTCTCCCAGCTGTGATTATTAAATTACTTAATCTTGTCTTTTACAGAAGCCATTAGATAGCAGATCATTCTTGTAATCCTTTCATTTTTGTCTTGCACAAACATATCTTACTTGAGACAGTGACTGCAGGCAGAAGCAACCGAGAAAACCCTTACCAAGTTTGTTTTTGAGAGTCACACAGCTGTTAACTTTTATCCTTTTGTGCTCCTGCCTCCATATCTGCAAATTTGTTTAGAAATAGATTTTTTCCTTGACAGGATAAAGTAAGCCTTTTCTGCTAGCGTAAAGACTTGGCTGGTGATAAGATAAATGCAAAGGGACCTGGCAGACACTGAGCTCTCTGCTGCTTTGGGCACAGGGATACACTACTGGACCAGTAGTCAGCCTAAGATTCTCAGCCACCCAGCCAGTTGCAGAGCCCTGCACCCCATGGAGCAGTCCAGGAGGATGCCAGAGCCTACTTCGGATGGGTACTAAGTGTTGCTGTTCCATGAAGAACAGCTTTTACTGGCAAGGTTTAGCCCAAGCAACAGGTCAGCAGGCTGATTTTATCACCCACCACTCCATTATACTTCACAGAGCTATTTTTATATCTTCAATGTATTAATTCTCCCACCCATTTTCTGAAGCACAGAGCCAGAACTTGACAGCTTACTTTCCGTAAAGACATTCAGAAATGCTACATGTGTTCATAAGGGCCTAGTTATTTATAAAACAGTCAAAAAAATGCCTGGTAACAGGAGCTATTCACTGTGCCATTTTCTGTATTTCTATTGAGCCCACTTGAACCTTTAGATGCTTCAATATCCTTAAAAACCTCGTTGAAATGATTTACAAAGACAAATCTAAGTTCAAAACAGCACAGGTTCAGGTTTTATAAACACGTTATCAAGTTTAAGTAACTTTAGACTGAGTAAGCCATTAATAAAGTACATTAGTATGCCAACAAGTACACTGTTGATGGATTATTTAGATAATTTTATTTTAAAGGTCATACCTTTAGACATTTAAATCTTCCATTTATCACCAACCCCAACAAAAGAATAGATTTAGATATGCCTAGCTCTTTGAAATTAAAGTTGTTATTCTAATTTATAATTTAAATAAGAGAATAATATTTTGTTCTCAAATTACAATATGCTGGTTTTAAAAATTCACTTTGGAGGACAGTACTTACACATGGGGGCTATGGCTTTACAACACTATTACTGAAGATAGTTGGAAATTCTAATCCCGTCTAATGTGGTGGAACTTTTACTACTAACTTCAGTGGGGTCGGGTTTTTATCCCAGGAGTATGATCAACAACAAACCCTAGTACTTAAGTCAGTGGAGCTGCTGAACTCAGCGGCACACAACTGGTCTCCTCGTTTTCCCCAGCAGGCAAGTTTCTGAAGCTCTCGACAGGTATGTGTGCAGATGGCAGGCACTGGAGTGCAGCACATGCCCAGAAATGTTGCCATCTACATTAGCATTTCACCCAGCATAAAATTAGCTCCACAGAGCTGACAGCACAAAGAAACAATACAGGGTGGTTTGGATGGTAAATATTTACAGTCTGCCAACTTGGATTGTAACAGCCTTAACTTTGCTGCTGGGTGAAACATAGTTGATTTAGAGCCCTGAAGACAAGCTGGTTTACTTACTGTATAAAAAGGATGCTCATTCCTTAACAGGTAAACGGACATAAATCTGTGAGGATATACTTCCTGCCCCCAGCCCCCAAATGTAAATATTTAAGAGAAAGTTTAGAAAATAAACTTGCTTTCTTAAAAGTCACCACAAGGAAGTTTTTTCCTTTCATCAGCTCTGTCAGGGCAGGTAGACACGTAGGCATATTTGAAATCCAAGTAGGCAGTGAGCAATCTTTCTTAAACTGGTCTTTGTGACTGACTGTGGCATTAATACCTACATTTTGATGCCTATAAGTTTACAGGACAGGACACTGTGACATTATACTCCTGCCAAAATACGTAAGCATGATTTATTTACCTCTTTTTTCTATCAAATACTACATTTGCACAATCAGTTTAAATTCTTTACACATTTTATGATCAACTGAGGAGCGGCATATCTAGCTACAAGTAAAAAGGAGAAAAAGGAGACATGCAAATATATAATATATACACACATGCAATGTATGCGTGAAGCATTACAAACACACATCTTGCAAAGTACTTTGTTTTCCCACCATGTTTTATTTCATCTTGTAGCTTTTTTTTCTTCTTCTCAATTTTGTTATTTTAGAATTGAGACCTCTGATTTTATTAAAAGTTTCATTATTTTGTCAACTAATAAAACTTCCTGGAATCTTGCCTTTTTATGATAACTTACATTCTGATATTAAAAAAAGTTTCCTGGGCCCAAAGAGGGGAATGAAAATTTTTAACTATGAAATGCCAAGGCAGAAGAGATATTGCATAATAACTTTCATATAAGTCCTGTTGTCCTGATTTGTCTGGGACAGACTTACTTTTCTTCTTAGACACCTATTAATGAGAGATCTGACAGACCATTAATTGTCCTTCCATATTTAACCTTAACCACATTTTTTAAAAATCTACTTCACCTGCCCCAAATCACAAACTATAAAAAAAAATCTTCCGCAATTTGTTTACGGAGGAACAGAAAATGAAATATGCTGCTCCTTTTCCTTAAAACTGCAAGGGGCTTAGCAACAATTTTAGAGAAGACATACAATTTAAAGTATACACAGAAGTCCAAATACTGCATCACTTACATGGCAATAGAAAAATATAAAGACAGAATAAAACTGAAGGAAGAATAAGTCATATTAATAAGTCTGCGTAATCTCTTCTTTTAACATGTTTCCAAAGGCTCCACTTCTTCCAACACATACAAAGAGCCCCTGTGTAACTGAGTACCTTGCTTCCAGAATCCTTGCTAGTGTTATACATCAGCCTTCTCTAGTATATAGTGGCAAAATACAAGCTACCTTGAAATTCAAGCAAGATCCCTGCCCCTCTTAAGTTGTGATATTTTCTCTATCTTACCCTTTAAAGTGTAACTTTTTAAAGAAACTATTCCTGTCTACTTCTTTTGCAAATCTCCATGGACTCTCCTTCATTCCCCTGTAGCATACATCTTACAGTTGGCTCCCTTTGGTTCCTATTCAAAGCAACACTTTGATTTCTTTTCAGACTCCAAAGCAGACACTAATAAGTTTCTACTTTCTGGATCAACTACAGACAACAGGATTCAAAGAGCAAAGCAGATCAGCTCTTGCAGCATGGGATGGCAACTTGGTACGATCCACCCTCAGTTTAAAACCTAGATCTCAAAATTTGACATCTAGAATAACTTCTTTTTCAGATTCAGACATTATTTTTATATCTTATGCCAGTCAATCTCCCTGATAATAACAAAGGATTTCTAAAAGATATAGTTTGTAATGACTGTACAATTAAATTGCTAAAATATAAGTGACATGAGAGTCCTTCATTTAAACAGAAACAACTTTTGTAGTTGGGCTCTGTTTATTTGTGTTACTGTGACACCCCATTGTTCTATCAAGAGAACATGTTGAGTCAAGGAGACAAAAAGCATCACCATTCTGAAACAGGTAACCTTTGCAATCACACCTCAAAGAAGTAACTCAATGCTCAGAACACACTTTTTTGCTGATAGTTTGTAATGGCTGCAGAGCTACACAGTTTCTCTGCTGTCATTCCTCTGTGCCCTGGCCACCGCCTGCCACAGAGAAACACGGCACAGCTGTTGACAGCCTTCCTTCGGCTGTGTCCTTCTGAGGCTCCCAACAGCCTGACTCCAGGGTAGCACATGCCACGACTTTCCTTCAAACCTCTCCCCTCCTCCTTCAGCAGGATGAGCAAAGGCTCCCCTGCCACGAGCCCTATGAGGTGAAAAGAGTCATGGGAGACACTCAGACAGCTCTGAGTCCCATCTCAGAGTGGGAAAGAAGCCTTGTGAGGCATAAGTGGGAAGTTTCAGCCTTGCTCTGGAAGTGAAAGAGCTTCATGTCAGTGGCAAGAATGTTCCCCCACACAAAAGACAAACACGAGCTTGCATTTGGCAGCATTGGGTTTAAATTAAATTAAACCCTAAAATGCCTCACAGCCAGCTCTGCTCTCTGGCTCATCATTTTCTGTTAAAGACTTGTGCATTAGGCATTTGGCCATAAGCAGGAGGAAATGCCAAGCTGAAATGTTTGCTGTCCTTGACATCTGGCCCTGAGTTCCATTAGTAAGTTTTGAGCTATCTTTCCCATGGCAAAAACTGTTCCCTTGCTGCCAGCCCTCAGGGCCTGCCTCCCTGTGGTAAGATGCTGTAGTTAGACCTACGGCCCCATACAGCTTGCACATAGGGACTGCCCTAAATCAATCACAAAAATGTCACCAGCAAAGAGATCAAACCTCCATATTGCTTGTTACTGCACATTCCCTTTTATCTGTTAAGAGGATGCTGCTCACTTCCCTTCAGTCTCATCTCCCAATTTCTGAGGAGTTTATAAAACCCTGTTATGATTTTCCTTTGTCATTGCTGCTGTTGCATTTTCCTCCACCTTCCCCCCACCAAAAACCTCTGAGAAGGCAGCCATCACACTCTTCCAGAGTTCGCTTTTTATAACTGCTCTACTTCCTCTTATATTTTCTTCTGAGCATCTCTGAGCACCACCTGTATGTTCATTAATATTTCCTCTCTATTGAGGAGGAAGGCGCTTCTCAGTTTACTGGCATATTTGGTTCATGTGCTTTGTTGCACGTGGAGTCATAAAACATAAAACATTTTCTGCATTCAAACAATACAAACTTAGTCTGAGACCAAATTTCCCTTGCCACCCCCCTACATCTTTTGTTACTCGCTCAGTGCACAAAACAATTTGCAGTTGCACAGATGCATAACACAATGATCCTTGAATATATTTCTTGGCTCCTATGCACAACTTCCCTTTCCCTCCCCCACCCTGTAGCTTGACTACCACGAGCTTTGAAGAGCCGTCCAGCTCAGTGCTCCTTCCCTCCTCACTAACAGATGACTTTGAGACCTGCAAAGTGGTGAGCAGAAGCAGCGAGCCAGGGAGCAAGGGCAACCTCCACACCACTCCTCTCTCTGTGGGGAAGTGTAGCCCCTTCCCTTGAGAGGCAGTAGCAAAGGGCGATGAGCAGGGAAAAGGCAGATTAGTTCCAAGGCACAACTCTTTCCCTAAAACTGCCCAAGGCACTGGAGCTAAACGCTTCCACTAAATACAAGCAAATGCCTGCAGGCACAGTCTTGCTCTGTTTATGTGCTTTATGAAGCTCTTTTTCCTACTGCAATCTTGGATTATTTGATAATGTTCTCAGTTGGTTTTATTTAAAGCAATTTCTCCCCTTTTGCCACGCTAATCATGTTTGACTCCTAATCTCTTCTACTGACTCCTCACACAGCAGGGACCAGGCGTGCATTCCTTTCACCATGCTCTACTTCCTTGTGGAGCATTCTGTGGACACCATCCATCATCCTTCTCCACTGCTCCACTCAATTCACTCACACACCACACCCCTCTCACCTCCTAGTTACGTTCAGTTGGATAAGGCTATTGATTATTTAGTCTAAGTACTCATCTACAAAGCACCAGTCTAATCTGTAATTGAGAAACAAGCAAAACAGGGTAAAAACAATTGCAAGGTAGGCAGATAACAAGGATAATTGTCCTCACTTTTTATTATAACATATGGAGTCAGTAGGGTTTTTTACCTTGTAAGTAAACACGTGAGATGCTTAAGCAAAGCAAATTCCAGGAATGGAAATCAACTGCTTTGGGTTCATAACAACCAGCTCGAGTCCTAAAAAGGTCAGTAGGGTGAAATCCCAATGCTCATTCTAAGTATGCCATTGGTTGTATCACTGGGCCACATTTCATCCCATATATTCTTAAGCAAAAAACTGAATATTATCAGCTGCTAAGATACCTGTCAGAGCATACACTGCACCTACCATGACTATCCCAATTAAAATGTTTTTAACTCATTTATCTGGAAACACTGAGCAGAAAAGGGAAACTAAACCCTCCATTTAGCATAGGAAAAAGCAGAAAAATAGCTTCTGCCATAAAAATATCCACTTTATACCTTCACTGAATTCAACACGTTAGAAATGTCTTCCTGCTTCCCAGCACCAACTTGGGTAATCTTATTTGTTTAAAATCATTGGACCAAAGCTAATTAGAGAGAAAGAAAGAGGTGGAGAGAATACACAGGTGTATCCTTTATCCCTCCACTTATATAGGAAGGGATGTAAAGCAAAATCCAAGAAAACTAATCCAAAATCTGGGAAACTCCAAGCTCAGTCAGGGTCCCTGTTATGAATAGGCATGTTATTTTGTGTCTCATGACTGTGAGACACCTAGATCCATTTTTCACAGCATTATCATAAGGGTTATGATTTCACTCCCAAATGCAACAAAATCCTGGGAGCAGGCACTGACTGGCCAGGCGAGGAGCTGTCAGGTGAGAACCTGTCTAGTGAACCAGTTCCCTGACACAAAGTGCCACTGACAATCCCTGGAGCATGGACACAAGCAAGCCCCATGATGCGGGATCAGGAGTCACGGCTTGGATTCAGAGGAATCTCAAGAAAAAGCCTGATTTTAATTTATTTCCATTGTTGCTAAGTGTCATTCTTTCAGGGTTAATTTTCTTAATACCCTGAAATTGTGTGATCTATTGGAACAGATTATTAACCGTTTTTTAATCCTGCTTGGCAATAAAGAGCAACAAATGATGTTTGCATCCCACAAGGACGACGTATAAGGTGGCCTCCTTTATAGAGGCCACCCAGTCATAGAATCATAGAATATGTTGAGTTGGAAGGGACCCATGAGAATCATCAAGTCCAACTCCTGGCCTTACAAAGAGCATCCCAAGAATCACACCATGTTCCTGCGAGTGTTGTTGAAAAGCTTCTTGAAGTCAGTCATATTTCTGAGATTTCTACTCATGCAGTTTTAAAAGCTCCCTGAAGCTGAAGAATGCACTTTATTTACATCTAGCAAAAGGGCTTGGTGACAGCAGACTGGCACCAACAGTGACCTCCCTTCATGATGGCCACACACCCGTAGCCTGTTAAAGCTACTGGCAAGTCATGAGAGGTGTAGGGATCACAACAGGGGACGGGGCATGGCCTGGACATGTACAGTTTAGGGCCAGAAAGCAAATAACTAGATGCAAATATTTCAATTCTGCATTAAAACAAATAAACATACACAAATAAAACAAAAACACCCCCTGTGGAGCACAAACTTCTTCCCTGACTGCCCACAGAGATATTTCCACAAATAAAACAGTACTGAAGTACAGTATTGCATTTGTAATTTTCTCTCCTATAATCTACCTTGAGATAAGGATAATTTGTCTCATACTGGATGAAACATTTATATTTGCAGATATGTCTTTTGACGCTTTCATCTGTCAGTTTACTGGGTAGAAGATCAGAAGTCCAATTTAAACAGTACCAGGCCATATCAAATACAGCAGAATCACTATATTACTTTCCAAAAAGGTACACGATTGAAGTCCTTAAATCGATTCTCTATCGATTACTTAAAAAAGGCAGCTGCTTTATTATAAAAGCACTTTGGATAGTCTTCATTTTTCTCTAAACAGATATATACTTTTCTAATTGAGATTTTTAAAGCTTTCTCTTCCAAAACTCATCTTTCATCTGAAAATGATACCTAAAGCACATCTAAGATGCATCAATCCCCCCCAGCACCATTCTGTAGCCCCATATTCAGCTGCTGCCTTGAGCTGCATGAAGTCATGCAGAGATGCTGCACAGAAAAGAAGCAGTGCAAGCACAAAATATCATCAGCAAATTTTTCATTTCTAAGGGAAACGGTTCGATGATGCACCAGAAGACATATTAATCTTAGGCATTCTGTAATCTTCTCTTTTCTCAGAGTAGTAGTAAAGCAAGGAGACATTTTTCCTTGGAAAGGAATGACAAGCTGAAATATTCCTTCAGGCACCACATTCCTCATTTCACTTTTTATCAGACAGCAGGATTTATTTGGTTTAGCTGGGCCTAAACTTGTTATAGTGGCATCAATGAAAGAAATGAGACGCAGACAGTGGAAGAGAAATTACAAAACCCCTTCGCATAATAAAATAAGTTGACTTATAATGTACGTCCAACATCTTCCATAGGAGTTGAGGGTGGCAAGTGTTGTGAACTTTGGCAAATAGATGCATCTCAGATAAAATAAGCAAAACATAACAAAATAAGCACTTATAAGAACTGCACAAGTTCTAAGGCACCTTATTATTTTGCATCCTATCAGATACCTTCTTATGTTTAAAATGAAAACTGAAAGGAGATAGATTTAAGTGAGCCCCATAGCTTCCCCCTCCCCCCTTCTTTTTAATTTAAAGTACAAATGCATTCCTGAATAAACCTCTGATGGCAGATCTCTATCTACTGAGAACACAGTGCAATGAGGGTCAATGGCTAGATAGGATCACTAGAAGAATTAAACTGAAAAATGCGGGACACATTTTCACTATTATAAAACAGGTAATTAGGGAATCACTTCAAGACATAAAATCAAACCTAGAAGCAATTAAAAAAACATAAGTAAAACAGAAAATACGGGCTAAATTAAGAAATCAATGAGTGCAAATTTTTTAGCTGGACAAGGAGTCAAATTAAAAGATCAAAGTAGTTCACAAACTTTACCATGAGATCCATGACAGCTTAAACAAAAAGAAGATAAGATGATTTAAGACATTCTTAAGGTAGGACAGCATGGATCTATGGAAAATAGGCCAGTCTTTGCTTTAGATCTAATCTGAGTTAAAATTTAACAACTGCACATCTGAAGAATTGTGAAGCTCCCAGAATTAGCAGTTGGCTCCAGGGGAAGTATGAAAAAAACAGTGAAGAGAAGGAAAGAAGGCAATTTCCCAATTAGAATATGGACCAGTCAAAAGGGAATAAAGGAGAAAAATGGAAGACCATTTGAAGTTACACTATGCTGCCAGAAAGAAATAGGCTTGACTAGTCTTTGCTAAGCAAACCCTCAGAGAAGGAACATATAGAGAGGATATGATGGTGAAACAGGAAGAAAATCCTAGTTCAATGAGCTTTCAAATATCAAAATATTTATACATCATAAATCTCAATAAGCAACACCACTGATATTTCAGTTCAGATTCTTCCTCCTTCTAGGTGCAGAGTTACAGAACGGCTGCAAATATAAACACCATACTCATAGATTATATATTTTTCCTTTCATATAATCTACAATCCAACTTTAGAGGCTGCAGTGAAAAATCCCAAGATTGCTTGTCCCCACAATTGCTAAACCTTATCCAAGGGCTACACCAACAGTCTGCTTTTTTTGAAGTACAAAATAGACCTTGCCCATGCCCTTCTGATGCCACCAGAAAATGCTCATCCAAACATTCATGTCAGACTTTTTCCAAACTCTTCAGATCTGCCATGCAAACCCAAATCTTTCTGAATTAGTTTCTGCCTGGAAATTCGACAAACCCACTGTCTTAAACTCCACATTGTTTAAAGCAAATCAGTTGGAAGTCAAGTGACTTTGAATTTTATTATATAGCATAATTGAGCCCTTAATATCAGTACACAAACACTATCTATTATACAGAAACATATACAAGCTTGTGAATTTCCAGTCACTTTTTCTAATGTCATTTCATATTCTAAGTACAGTAATATTTTCAAGAAAAATGATATTGACAGTATTAGTGCACCTGGATAAAAAGTGTAAGTTTACTCTTATTTTTTTCCAGAAACCACATTTGTCAACGCATTGGAAAGCTTTCATATTATTCCTGCATTAGTTATCAATTTCTGCTCTAAAATTACTGTTAAAAATCAGATGATCATATAATAGACCTTATACTTCAGTCTGCACCTGTTCTTCCCTATTTTTCACTACATTTGAACAAATCAATATAACGTGCATGAAAATAAACCAACCACTCTGTTAAATGAGACAGTGCAGCAACCTTTAGCTAAATCTCAAGCATTTTTAGATTTATTTTTTTATCAAAAATATTCTTTATTCTGATGTTGCCCTTCGTTACCTTTTTACTCAAATGTACCACGTTGCATATTTGCCATATTGAGGTTGCTCAAAGAAATCAGACAAAAATGTTCTATGCAAAAACTATCATATCATGCGAAATATTTTAAATTAAAAAAAAAAGAAGGAATACAAAGCCCAAACAAAACAAGAGTCTCATGCCTAGAGACTGTCATCTATCATATGCTGCTGCTACAGGGAAAGGAGCCTGAGCCAAGGCAGATCAATGCAGCTGAGGTTGATGGAGAGTTGCAACTTCCACCACACAAACCCACCGCACTTCATTTCCATCTTTGGCTCTGACATCAGAAAAACAACAACAACTAAATCCCCAAACATTAAGTCATCTGGCACATTAGCTTTGAATGAAATGCGATTACCTATTGCTAGATATTAATTCCCAGCATACTTCAAAATTATGGGGATGAAGAGTAATTTGTTCATTATCCAGCTCAGAGCAATGGAGAGAAGAGAGATTAGGTACGTACTGCACAGCACACACAACTTAGGCTGTTACTTCAATTTGAAAACTAAGTTGTAACACATTAGATTTTGGGAATAAAAAAGAAATATAATACTTTCATGGCTTCTATCCACTATCTTACAAAACCTGAATTAAAATCAAGTTCTTCCAAAAAACCCCACTTGTTTACAATATTATACCCACTCAGTCCTCCATGATCTGTGTGGGATCAGGGAAATTGGGATTGCAGTGGGATAAGGAAAGAATATCTGCCTGAAACAAACTGACCTATACAGTGCAAATTTATATGTCTCTTCATCCATGGCAGAAGTCATTCACCATTCACAATCCAGAAGAACTTAGGCATACAAATTAATAAACTTCCCCATGATATATGCATTACTATTTTCATGATAAAATGTAAAAAAACCTATGCTCTAAGCTCTTTAATAAGGATTTTGTTTACATTGTCTATACTCTGTGAAATAACTCATCATGGCAAGACTATTTCAAAAAGTTCAGGCCTTTCAAACACTTACAATTAAAAGAATACGAATAAAAGTATTTTTCCCTGGGAAACTTTCACTCGACCTACTTGTTGATGCTATTCTCTTGTATCAACAAGATCTAATTTATTTTGGGACAGCTTAACTTTTTTTCTGGTTCTAATGTAAGTTAAAGCAAAGGTAAAAACTTTCTAATTTCAAGACTTATGAAATTTTCATTAATGGATGCTTCAGATGATCTCCAGGTGCCTCACCACTGAGGAATGCAATTATGCCAAATTAATGCAATGCTTCATTATACACTCTTTCCTTATTAATTAAATGCTATACAAAACCCCCCTGTAATACACAGATTTCTCAGCTTCTGTTTTGTTTGAGGTGCAGAACCTGGGATACATTGGCAATGATATACAGTTTTATATAGGACAACAACTAAAAGAAAAAATAATAACATAGAAAATACAACTCTGGGCTGCAAAGACACTGGGTTTAAAAAAATCCCAAAAAACAACCTAACAGTAAGTATTGAAATTGTATGATGAAAAGCCAATGGTCTACACTGTTTTGATATGACCACATGGATAATTCAAAACATCTTAAACTACCATACTGATTTTTTTTTTAATTAAAGAGCAAGAAAGTATCAGAAATTTTTGCAGTATAGATTCCCACTTGCTATAATGCACAAGATCTTGCTTTATGGTGAGCTTGCCACCGGTTGCCTCAAGAGAGGAGCCCCAAAGAAAAGATACAAGGACTCCCTGAAACAACATCTCAGCCTTGGCCATATTGATCATCATAACTGGTCTACTCTGGCCTCCAATCGGGAGGTCTGGAGACACACCATCTATAACGCTGCTGATGCCTTTGAGAACACACGCAGGATCACTCTCGAGGAGAAAAGGCAACGCAGAAAGAACCATGTCTTGTACAATAGACCATCTAAGGAGTCTTTCTGCTGTGACTTTTGCAATCGGATATGTCTATCTCATATTGGTCTCATTAGCCACCAGCGTGCCTGTAACAAACGTGGATAGAGCCTTCCTAAATCTTCATTCGCGAAGCCCAGTCATGATGATGATGATAATGCACTAGTTTTGTATATAAATTCCTCAGATTACAACTGATTATGCTATTATGATGATATCTGAGAGAATTGAAAAATGTTACTATCTTTTTTTGCTTTTGATGGAACCTATTCTACAGTGGCAATTGTAGTCTAGTTGTAGCTGAAGGCTGCGTAAGGAAAGGTAGGTTGGTTGTTCATGCATTATATTTTTCTAAGTTGTAGTTGTTTAACACAAGCAACTTCTTTTGGAGTAAGTACATTGCATTTACAGCACAACAATCATCATTCAGCATACTGATTCAGCATCATGCTATTCAAAGTAATCTCTTACATCTGATTTAACTATTAAGTAATTTTTTGGGAAACATTCAAAAGAACTAGCCTTAAGAAAGTAATCTCATGAGGTTTTCTCTACTCTCAATAGACAGATTGAAGTTTCTTCCAGGAGAAAACAAGTAAAGGAAGGTGGAACACTTTTTTTTTTCCTAGAGGAGCTACCACCTTCTCTCCACTCATTATAGAGGGACTCTACAAAGACCACATTAGCAACTCATGAATCTCATAGTTTAAATATGAAAGTTAATGCTCATACCTCATACCAAAGCACATAGGAATCAAAACCAGTGCTAACTGAGATGTTTCAAAGACAGACAAAGTGCTCTTAAACCTTCTAGCTTGGAGAGCACAATAAAGTACAGGCAAAAAGAGAGGCTCAATAGTGAGATGAACTGAGGTTGCTCAGCAGCTTTGTGGTCTGAAATTAGGAACAGAAGATTCTGCAGTTCTCCTCTGAAAATATATTCGGTTTTGACTGAATACAAGAATGTATAAGGGAAGAATGCATCAGCAATTAACATTACCTTCTCAGAATCGGCAAATAAGAATTTTTCTTTAGGCCAAATAAACTTGTGTCTTGTCAATGTCATAAGAAAACAGTCCTCTATGTTATTTTCAATATAGAGACAGAAAGAAGATTACATTGAAAGCTGAAGTAACAAAAGAAAAGAACATCCCCCAGGATTACTTTGCTTGCAATAAAGCAATTATGCAAGATGAACATATTATCTAAGATCCTTATCTGATTAAGAAGAAAACAGTTAAAATTCAAAGAAGGTCTTGAGTCATTAGACACTTTTGAAGGATCATGTGCATTGAGCTTTCAGCTAAATGAATTATTAGTGTTTTTCACGGATGATGTGCAACTATTTTTAAGCAACTAGTCTGCAAGCATTATCAACTCCCTATATGCTGATAGTTACCTGTGTACTCTTCAAAATTAATATTAAATATCTAGTGGACATTATGAAAATCTTGTTTATGCTTCAAAAGGGTCTCATGAAGAGAATGTAAGTTTTAACATTTACACGCCAAACTGACTTGTTTTGACAAGGAAAGCCATAGGAGTTGAATGGGACAAGAAGCTTATGATAGAGCCATTTTTCAAACCTCTGGAAGACTTGAGGCATTGACTCTGATCCACACTTGAATAGTCTTTCTCGTCAACCACTGCCACTCCACCACCTCAGGGAATACGTGTTATTCACCAAATGCATACTGCTTTCTTACAGTCCCTTTTTTTGAAAAACAGAAATAAATTTGCTCCCAAAGCACAAAAGACAGAGTGCTCATAGATGGTAGATGCTTCACAAGTTTCAGCTAAGCCACTCAGCCAACGCAATTTTATCTTCAGTTGTAGTAGTTTTGCCAGGCTTGAAAAACATGTTTCATGAGGTTTAATTAGCTCTGGGAATTAAATCTGTAACACAGAAATGGGTCCTATCCATAGAGGTTAAGAAGCAAAACTAACACTGATGTTCTGACTGTGCCTATCGTTCATGAAGTATAAATACAGCACTGTTACAGTAAAATCTCTCTCAGAAGTAAAAAATACCCCTAAAACCCTCCTACAGGTACAGCATCTCTATCATCCGTAGGGGATACCAGAAGAGGGCAACAAGCAATAGTCTTGAAAGGCTACAATACCTGAGAATCCTCTACTCAAGTAATGTATGACGGAGATAAGAGAATTAATTAAAAGACAGCTGTCAGCAAAGTCAGAGGCTATAAAATCCAGATAGTTTTTTACACAATCACATAATAATAATGAAGCGAAAAATAGCAAATACATTTGTCTAGCACTAAGATATAATGTGCAAATACTCAGAAGAGCAGAGGCTGTTTAAAGTTCACCTGCAGTAAAAGATTAACATTTATTTTCTTGATCTGTGCACCACTTAATTTCTTCTTGGAACTATCTATTTAGTTTTTAAATTGGCTAGTCATATAGCATTCAGTACTACCCCCGCACAATAAGCAATCAGTAAAACCTCACTGACACTTAGTATTTTCCTTCTCATTTGCAGATACAGCCATCTCTATGAATATTCCTATTAAGTAGTACCACAAAATGACATCTATAGTAATATCTTCAGACAGAGGTTGTGTGCACAGCAGCCAGTTCTTGCAGCTTCTACACACTTTTCCCACATGAATATCAAGTTGACATGCCAATATCAACACCTTGCACCAGGTGTCAGATAGAAAGGAATATATATAGTAGCCTCCATCTGATTGCTATCCTTACCAAGAACTTGTACTAGAAACTTATATTTACTCATATTGCAACTGAAAAAAAATCTATATTAATGAACCTCCAGCTGAAAGCTGTTACATTCCTTGCACACAGAAAACCCATCTTCTCTCCAGCACATCCAAGAAAAAGCAGGGGCACACAGTGCAGCTAAAAAGCTGACTGAAAAACAGTGACTACGCACAGTGCACCAGAGGATGGTTCCTCAGGCTCTGCTGCACAGCCTTTTCCTTCTCGCAACTGAAATGAAAGTGGAGACTTAATCAGCTGTCTCAAACATGTTAATCTTACATATCGATAGGTCAAATTAAAGGGTCAGTGTGAAGTTTTCTATTGCAAGAAACACCACAGGAAAAGACGTCTCCTTGACATGCAGTGGAATATTTTTTTAATAACTGTAATAATTTTATTCCTTGCACTGGAGTATTTATACACTGCATTTTCATTTTCTACAGCAGCCAGTCCCAGCAATATATTCATTCAATATACACCTATGTATCACTGAGGCAACATCTTATAAATAACTTGGAGCCTAAACCTCAAACAATCCTCAAAAAAGCTAAACTTCTCACAGCAGAAAAATTTTTAAGATGGTCCTGCCTGAGTAGGGGGTTGGACAAGGTGACCTCCAGAGGTCACTTCCAGCCTCAATCTTCCCTGTGATTCTGAAGTTCAATCTTAGGAAATATAAGAAAGTAGCAGATACGTATTTGGCACATATTTAGAGTACACATATTTTGTACAGAAGTAGTATAAGACAAATTTGTGCGCATCTGTGAGTAAGAAACTACTCTATGCTACAGCCACAATTCAGGGACTCCCAGAAAGTGCACTGAAGACAGAAGCAGAAGAGGAATTACTCCTGAGCAGAAGAGGAAGATGCATCTCTTGAGAGACCCTTAGAAGAAAGAAAGACTTGATGAAAGAAAGCAAGGTTATGAACCTCTTACACAACCAATATAATCCAGTTTTAGGAGGTAACACACTACTGAGTTGGCCACTTGGCTCCAACAGCTTTAAGGTTTCAAAGAGGGTCCACTGTACAAGGCAGCACTCCAGAAGCATGTTGCTGAGGAAGCTCCTTAGTTTAGTTAGTGTCAAGAAGCATCTCAGAGAACCAGTGACAGTATTTTCTAAGTGCATGAGAGTTTCGAATTTTTTTAATAAGATTCTGTATTTTCTCATGTTGACTTAGAACTAAAGAAAGCTGAAAGAGTAAAAATGTTCTACAAGCAAAGATGGTAAGAGCAGAGCACATACCTCCTGCAGCAATAAAGCAGCCAAATAAATCACTGTTAATAGAAAGCTGTTCTTAAATCAGGAGTTGATGCACTTCCCAATAAACTGCAAGAGTAGTTTTCAGGGCTTGTATTATCTAGTGTCAGTGGTACTTCAGAATATATCATCTAACAAGTGTTCCACAGGATGTACAGTCAAGTGAGGCCTCCCAATCTGTAAAATTCATGCTGTGATTTTGTAAAAATATAAACAATGGTGAAGGGCTAAGCAAGGGAAAGACACTTTATTGTAATGGCACTGTGAAACAAACAAACTTGTGCTTGTTTTATATTGCATTACTCATACACATCACATACCTCTGAACTGAATGACTTTAAACCTCCATCAGCAGTGAAAAATGAATGGCACAAGGGCACAAGCCATCCCCTAGCATATCCTAGTCCTTGTTGTGTCTTTTATTTTCAGTCTTTGGCTTCTGGCCCTGTGCATGTGCGTATTTTGTAGTCCATGCCTCAGAAGCCTGCAAGTAGAGCAAACTTCTATCAGAGACAGCTCTTACTGCTGCTTCCCTGCACCATCTCAACTGGCACAGACCTAACAGCATCTCCACAAAGGCAGTGGGAACAAAGAACTACTGCTAAAATAACTCCCAGAAGGGAAGTACTGGTAAAGTAACTCCCCTGCTGCCGCCTGCATAAATTCCCATTGAAATTCATCTGAATGCAAGGACTAACTAAATAAACGACCCCACCTATACTATATTTAAGATACTTTTTGAAGTATCTTATCCTACGAGACATTAAATACCTAGGTTTTCCTACATCTGTAGATAATATTATAACGTTCATGGGAAGTTAAAATATTTGTTATCTGTTTTCAAATGACAAGAACCTAAAGCATTTCCTTTAATTTAACTCTTCAGTTTTGGTCTGCTTTCTATTTTTCAGGTTTCAGTGCTCCCCTGGGAAACATTTTCACAGTTGAAAGCATGCTGTGTCATCTGTTATTCCCTATTTCAAAATCTTGACTCTAGTGCAGGAGCACACATTAATCATTTATACTGTATAAATACATTAAAAATTAATAGCCCAGCTAGGATTCCAAGGCATCCACTTAATGAGCTGGGACTCAAACCTAGGAGCATCATGTCATTACTATTATACATATATAAAATAGTACTCTGAAAGCTTCATCAAATGAGACCTATTACTACAAATTTAGCTCATTAGACCTGTGAATTAAGCATCCAAAAAACAAATTGGGCATTTACTTTCCGCAAGAGGGGAAAAATAACCTTTCTCCTTAATTATGAACTTGTTGCAGAATACTGAAAACTCAATCTAAGATTTTGAATGAGAAAAAAAAATTACACAAAATATTTGGTAAACTTGCTTTAAGTTTTAAGTAGTTTAAAAATAAAAACTAGTAATTCTAAATGAGAGAATGGTTGACAATCTTCAAAATATTTGGATACACTTTGCGAACATCAACCAAAGCCATGCTTACTGCTGAAAGAACAATTAGTGTGACAAATCCTACCACCACAAGCACAAATAATGAAAAAAAACCAATAAAAAGCAAGTATCAAATTATGCAATTATTTTGTTCCAGTGCTCTGAGCTGTGATCTGCCTTCACTATCAAAAGTATATATAACTGCATTTACATAGGCTAACTGGAGCAATACAACCATGCCTATTTCTAGGACAGCTGCAATGATGGCATCTGTTTTAGTCTGACCAGAAAGTTTGTGCCAATACCACCTTCACCTGAATGAACTTTGAAGAACCTACAGAAGGTCACAAAGTAGTTCCTTCTTAGAATCAGTGATTTTTCTTGAAAACTCATTTATATTTTCCTAAGAGCAATTTGTAATTCACAAATTAGCTACAAAAAAAAAAAAAAGAAAAAAATTAAAAAAACAGGCCCTAAGCTTTTACATAGCTCAAAGCAAATGTGTCCACCCATAAGCCAAATAAAACTCTAAGTACTAGTAAAACCAAAACTATAGCATGAAGAGGGCACTATGATCTTGACTTGATTGAGAAGATCTGATTCCCTGTTTTGAAATGCTTCACATTAGGGGAAAGATAAAATTTCTCAGGTCTAATATCAGTTTAAAGCAGTCTGGTTTTGTGAGAGTATATGCATATGCAAACCTATGTATTTCTCTAATAACTACCCAGCCAAAAAAATGTGCTGCTGGTCACCTGTGACCACTCAACCCAGGGAGGATCTCCTGCCCTCCTTGCCTTAGAAAATTCCCATCTTGTCATGGGGTCATATCCCAACACTGCTCAATTCAGGAGCAATTCAAAAGTCAATGGGGCAAAGACTCAACTTCAAAAAGTCACTGATGACACAGACTGATTGCAGTGCAAACAATGAAAATGACCCTAATTCAGGCCAAAGCTTCAATACACTGGCCTCACCAAAGCAGGATTAACATTGAGTCCCAGTTATGGAATTCCCCAAAAACATACTTTTTCCACCACCCCTGATGCATTCAATATATAAACTGCTAGCTCTGCAAGATGAGACAGAAGTGTTTCAAGGACCCAGGTTTTCAAAACATCAAAATACAGGATTATTCCTTCAAATCAAGATAGAAGTACCATAATTCACTAAGCACGTAATTTTGGAATAAAATTAACAGGTATCATTGATGTAAAAGAATATTTCCTTTAAGAATATGAGCCAAAATAGATATAAAAACAACACAGGTAAAAAGAATAAGTGTCTCCTGCAACACAGAAAGCAGCATGAGAATTCGATTAAAAAAAACCAACTGTTTTTCATGGCAAAAACTCAGTGGAATAATGTATTATTAATAATAGTAATAATAACAAAAGATTCATGATAACATTACAGTAAAAGTCCTGAGAATTACAACTTTTACAGACAATGAGGGCATCTGGGATTTGTTTTCTCTTGTCAACAAATTCTTTGTTCTGAATGATGATAAACTCACCTACATTTCTTGCTACCGTCATATCTCTAGACACTGGAAAGAATAATAAAAAGGGGGAAACCATGCAGAAAGACTGGTAGGAGTGAGTGAGCACAAAGTTGTACTTACCAATGAAGGAAGATGAGAAAGAAGTGAAAATGTAGCCTGTGACATGGTTAATAAGGAGAAAGAGATGCACATGGTGTAAAACCAATGAAAAAAGCACACAAAGTGAATTCTGAATTTACAGCAACTGATACCAACTGAGAACCAAATGAACTGCTGTAGCATTCAATGTGAAATTATCCCTTATAATAATGACTAATGGTTTAGCTATATATCATACGCTAAGGCTAACCATTACATAACAATTTAAAGTCTATGAAAGTAAATCACTGTCAATATTGAGCAGCCACAGGTCCCAGTATAATTCACTTCCACAAATTCACTCAGTTCAATTAATTCCTAATGTACTTAGCTGTACTGCTTGTTTGAATGTACTGCTTAAAGCTACTGAATGTTGCAGGGTTTCCTGCAATCTTTGAGGCTTGCACCCTGCTATCTAGAGATGCTGTATTTCCTCATCTAGAGATGCTGTATTTCCTTAAGTAAAAACAGTCAAATAATTCTGGGGTTTCTTTTTAAAAAGTGGGTAGGTAGAAACAGAATTTCTTGCAAATGCACCACATCCTAACCAGAGAGAGGTGCCATGGAAACATATGCCCATGGCCCAAGCCATGGTGCTTTAGAGCCCTTTCCTCCTGTAGCACCTCTGACTGCCTTCTCCTCAATCCATCCCATCCCAGAGCTGCTCCTACCAGGTGTCATCTTCCACCCACTGCTCCTAACATCTTCCCAGTCTCTGAGACCTTCCCACTGGAGCTTCCAACCTCCAAATCAATCCTTACCTCTTTCATTTCTGCTCAGACTGTCCCAAGTGCCCTCTATGTGAGCTTCTCAAACACAGAGAAACCACCAAACCCTGAGTTTTTCTTGCAATGTTTTGAGAATAGGCCCAACATGAAACTGCTTTTATCCTCTGGCCACCCAGACACTGCTTCACTCCACTGCCCGGTAATTACATACAGGTCTACCTTCTTTGGTAAAACTGGATAAAACCAGCAACTGCAGTTTTAATCTCCAGTGCCAAATGAGTTTCAGCTGAAATACCCTTTCGAGAGACAAAATCAAATTCTGACCATGAAGTTAAAAATCAGAACCCAGTTAGACCCAGTTTGGTGGAAAATGGCATCTATTAAACATGGAGGAAAAGATGACAAAAAGCTATGGAGGAACTGGTCTGCACAGACTGCAGAGATGATTCAGGTCAAATGTCCATGCAGTTTATAGCCAGGCCCCCATGAATCTTGCATAAAGAACACTCTTATCCCAATCAGAGAGTAATTTAGGTTGTAAGGGATATATGGAGGTTTCTAGTTCAACCTGCTGGTAAAGGTAAGATCAGACCAGGTTTCTCCTCAGGGCTTTATTCCATTTAGTTTTGAACACATCAGAGGATGGAAACTACATAGCCTCTGGGCAACCTGCTTCACTGCTTAATTATCCTCATAATAAAGCTTTCTTAAATCCAGACTGAACAGCCCCTTCTTCAGTTTATGACTATAATCTCTCATTCTCCAGGTACATGCATCAGCAAAAGGCTCAGTTCTGCCACCTTCATAACTTCAGTACTGCCAGGCTGTGGAAAGGTCCTCTTAGAGTCTCCTCTCCTCCTGAACTGAGCAAGTCCAGCTCCCTACATCTATCCTCACAGCCAATGAGTTCACAAAATTATTTAACTTTGTATAAACCTAACCCTTATTCAGTCTTTACCACTGTAAAAACTTAGATTTTTCTTTCTCTTTGTTTTCATAATAAAAATTTTCTGACTTGTACAGTTGAGCAAATTATTGCCATTACTTCTCGTAATGGAAACAGTGTTTTTATATTCAGTCATTTCCTCAAGAAATGAGAAACTAAAATCATGAAATGGGAGCATGACCATTTACAATTTTTTAATACTAATGCAGTAACCATAACAGGCATTAAGGACAGAAACAGGACCAAATCCATCCTTTCCTCACCTTTTCAAAGATAATGTGTCAGTAGCACATAAATCACACTGCAGTCTGTACTGTCAAAAACCAGTAATTACAGCATTTCCCTCAAGCTGATGTGTAAGTTCATACTATCTCAGAGTCTTTCATAGCTTTCTCCATCTCCTCAGCGTAAAACACAGGAGTCCAATAGCAAATAACAAGAAAAGGGAAGGTCAAGTATAATTCAGTAAAGTCTTCTGGTATCTGCTTAAAAGAACACACTTTGTGAATAAAGGTTGTTAAACTATTACAGCCCAAGTAGCTTAAGCATGCAGGACCTCAGAGTGATGAGTGATCTGTCCTCCCAGAAAGAACTTTATTATCCTACTTACTTTACAGCAACTAATGGTTCATGTTTTGAGACAGGTAAGCATGGGAGCCACAGTATACAAAACCCTTGAGTAAATCTTGGGTTACTACATCACTCCCATTCTTTCTGCATTGCATGTACAGGATCTCTGTTGGAAAAAAAAAGGAAAAGATGGGGGTGAGATGGTGAGGGGAGTGGGGGAAGTGGTTTGCTATTAAGAATATATACAATGTCCAGAGTGAAGGCAGAGAAAGAGAGTAGACTGGTGCATAACCAGACAGGTAAGAAGCTGGTTGGATGGTCAGGCTCAGAGTGGGTTGTAGCCTAGCCAGAGACCAGCACCAAGTGGAGAACTGTCCTGAAACCTGTGCATCTTAATATCCTAGGCAATGGTGTGCACTGTGCTTTGGCAGCAAAGGTATCCTGCAGCTTCTGGGAGGTACAAACAGGGGCACAGCCCAGAGATCAAGATAAGGGACTGTCCCCCTCTGCATGGCACGCATCAGACCACATCCCAACATATTAAAGAAACTGTTTTCCTGTGATGATAGCAAGGCAGCAGAGCAGGTCACCCTGAGAGGTTGTGCCATCTCCATCCTCGGACAGTTCTAAGCTCTGACTGGTCCAAGCCCTGAGCAGCCTGGTCTGACCTACAGCCAGCTCTACTTTGGGAGGAGAAAGGCCCACATCCCATCCCACCAGGATAGCTCTGGCCATAAGAGAGATGAAATTCAAAAGCCGTGCTGGCCAAACCACAGCTACTTGGACAGGACAACATGGATGGTATGTCAGCTGCAGAGAGCTCCTGCCTCTCCCTGGTTTTGGGTGCTGAGCCCAGGGCACCCATCTCCTAGGAGAAAACTTTTCAGTCGTCATGCAAAGAGATGCATGTGAGTAAGAAAAGTACTACACAGAAAACTGAAAGGTTTTAAGGGACAAAATGTATATGTTTTATACACTCCATAAGTTCTGGAAGAAAAAAAAAAAAAAAACAAAACCAAAATAAACACTCATTAACAAGTATTTTAAGCCAGGAAAGGACAAAGCAGCTAGAGTCACAATATGAGTGTATTTTACAGAGAAATATCTAGAAGGGATTAAGATTTTCATCTACTGAAAAGGAGATGATGACACAGAAATCGAAAATGCTTGAGTTGAGCCTCTCAAGTGCTCTTTAGAGAACATTGAACAGGTAATATGATTCTAAAAGCCAGGAGGTACTGGAAGTGATCACTTTTTCAAATAAGGCCAAATTATACTGGTTATTGTTTAAAACAAAATCAGAAAATGTTTGTCAAACCGGCTGATTGAAGCTGGCTCCCTGACAAGTCTCCAAACCTTACCACAAGAAGTCCCCCCACCCCCACCCCAAAACTCAGGGAGAAGAGGGAGAAAAACAACCAAGAAAAACCGAAATGAGAGAGACAGCTAAAGCACTATATATATAAATATATTTACACTTATGTTACAGTTATATACAATTGAAATATATATAAAATTTCACAAGGGAAAGGGAAGGGGGAAGGGAAAAAGGAACAAAACCAAAATAAAATATATATATATCCTGATTAGTAGCCCAATATCTAGCAACTAAAAGAGTTAGCAAAGAAATATCTCACTACTCTCCTTGGGACAACCGAAAGTCTCTCTGGAACGATCGCCGGCAACCTCCGCCTCCCAAGGTCGACAAGGCCTTACCAGGCCTCGCTCCCCAACACGGCAGACTCAACAGCAGGGAACCTGCACCTCCAAGTCACCGGAAGGAAAAAGAGTGAAGGCCTTTCCTCCTTTCTTCTTATAGTCTGGCTTACATAAAAATCGTAGGGAATACTGGGTAAATCTGGACCCTTCCTTGGCTACAAACTGCTCACCAAGGAAGGCCTAGACCAAACTACCACAGCATCATGTAATTAACATAATGATTACCCTCTAATTTATATTACTATAATGAACTCTGAAGTTTGATATATACAGTCTTACATACATTCATCAAGTTGACACTTTGATTGGTGAAAATTAAATTTTACTACCTTTGGGAAGTGACAATATTCTAGCTAGATTTTTCTCATTGATTTTCTGTAAATATATAGTAGCAGTTTGGTGTGGCTCATATATAAAAAGCCTACTCTTCTTTACACAGTGGAACAATTAATTAGAGTGTTGTTGACATTTTCTAAAGAGAGAAACAGTGAAGTATTTAGAAGAAATACAGAAAACTAAAAATATACTGTGCTGAACCAATAAAAAAAGAATAGGCTCATTTATTTTTAATTATATTGTTCCTATTACATACGCCTGGAAATAGTTTTCATTTTCATAAGCCTTCTAGACAAAACGTTGGGTTATTTTGGAAAACCTTCACTTCTATGATAGTATGAGGTTTTTTGTTTGCAAAAATAATAAATGTCAAAACTTTGAAAATTCTGACTAAAAATTACCATTGGAATCTGTAAAAAACTTTAGGTGTGCATGTGTAGGTGTGTGCACATGAAGAAAATTAAATTTCTTCAGAAGAAAATTAAATTCCAGTAGACTAATAACCACTTATTTACCAAAAGGTAGTGATCTCCAGGTTGGTTTCACTTAGGAATTCACTATAAAAAAATAAAGCTGAATTAATCACTGAACTACCATCTCACTCATTAAGCACTGATTGGGTTCCATGGAACAATAAAATAAAAGAACAGTTTCAACTCCTGGGTTATATCATAACGCATTTCAAGCACAGGTATCTCACAGGTCTAAGGGTACAAAGGTCTGATATGAATTTTTGGATGAGAAAGCAATGCATGGAGAAGCAAAAATGAGAAGGTCAAGTCAGAGTAAGTCCATGTTGTTTCGTGATTTTGGCCATTCAAACATAGTCATAGAATCATAGAATGGCTTGAGTTGGAAGGGACCTTAAAGATCACCTAGTTCCATCCCCTCTGGGACACCTTCCACTAGACCAGGTAGCTCAAAGCCCCATCCAGCTTGCCTTGAACACTTCCAGGGATGGGGAGTCAGCAACTTCCCTGAGCAACATGTTCCAGTGCCTCACCATACTTACTGTAAAGAATTTCCTCCTTATTACTACTTTAGATCTATCCTACTTCAGTTTAAAGCCGTTCCCCTTCACCCGATTGCTGCATACCTTTATAAAAAGTCTCTCTCCAGCTTTCTTGTAGGCCTCATTATGTACTGAAGATTGCTATACGGTCAACTCAGAGCCTCCTCTTCTCCACGCTGAATAACCCCAACTCTCTCAAACCATCCTCATAGGACAGGTGTTCCAACCTCTGATCATCTTTGTGGCCCTCCTCTTGACTTGCTCCAACAGGTCCTGTTTAGAGGACCCCAGAGCTGGACACAGTGGAGCAGAGTAGAGGGGCAGAATCATTTTCCTTATCCTGCTGACCACTGTTTTTAAACAGCTGGCTGAAATATTAAGTTATGTACACATGCTAATGCATCTGGAGATGGTGAATTCAAGTCTGACAGATGTGACAGTTCTGGAAAAATCCTTCTGTGGGCAGTAGCAGCAGCACAGGAGCTCCACAGGAGCCTCCCCTTAAAAGGAGTCCACAAGCACTGACTGCAAGACCCAGGTGCACCGATAGGGAAGAGTGACCCACAGTTGCAGAGGGAATAGCTGAGATCAATGCTGAAATGTGTGGTTTATCTTGTGTCTCCATATTCCAATGGACGCAGCAGAGAGCCACAAACCACATCCAGCGAAAAAGAGAGATGGAGCTGGTCCATGAGACTTACACACCATAACTGGATTCACCAACAAAAGGCAGATGCATATGATTCAAATATGCATAAGAGATAAGAGAAGGTCTGGAAAGGCTCTTGTATCTCACAGCACAAGACAAGACACAAAAGTTGACACTGAAGCCAGACAAATTTGCATAAAGGAAGGAGAGAAGGTATTCACATTCATCTATAATACAACAGTAAAAGCAGCAGAAGAACTGTGACATCCCTCAAGGATGTGGAAGACAAATGTTCTTCTGAAACAGGCAGGTGTCAGTCACACACATTAGGGGACACAGTCAGGGAACAGCCTGTTTAAACAGCCTGCAGCAAGCAGTCCAAAGTACAAGGTCTAATGGTCCCCTTGGGCTTCATATAGCAGATGAAATAAGAGTGTTCAACGTGCTTCATTCCAAAACGGCGGTAGTTGTGTCTGCTGTGCAGAAGCACATGTCTGATTGCAATCAGAGTGCTGAGATACCAAGGGCACCCAGGTACAACAGCCTGCCACAGATGGCACAAGGACAGCTTAACGATTCACATTTGGGACTTCATGTTCTGCAACACTAGTGCTAACAAGCTCCCTCAGCCAAGACTGCCCAGCAGCATATTTCTTGGGACACACCACTCCCTCCTCCCCAACACACTCTTTGTTACTATTTTCAAAAATAAGAGTTAGCCAGTTTTCAGTTCATTATGTTCCACATTCACTGTTAGGGGAATGATTTCAAACACTGGTAGTTCAAAGCAAAAGTTTTTGAGTTTCCCCTGGCTTCTTCCACAGCTGACCCCAGCTTCTTTAGTTCTTCACAGAAAGAGATTCCAATGTTCAACAAAACAAAACATCATAAAATCTGCTTTCTAGGAGGGCAAAGATTTCTCCTAAAAACTTGATTTTCCATTTGTGTCTCCTTTCAGCTAATTCCTCCAGCTACATGTGTGCATTAAAGCACTTTAGACAGATTGTATATGCACTTGAGACTGTTACCCTTTATACTGGAGAGCAGCAGGTGCATACAGGTGTATTTTAGAAAAAGCTATAACAATAGACCATTCATACAGTCTTCCCTCCTTTCAAATGAGTCAACATTGAATGTGTCCAAGTTACACTTTGCTTGTGAATTAACCCACACAGTAGCAGCAGTTTTCTAGCTCTCTCCACTCCATATTCAACATCCCCACACACAACATACCAAACAAACAAAAAAAATCAAAATTCTTTTTCACAGTATCAGTTGCTTTCCAGCAAAGAGAAGAGCAAAACAAGGGTCCAAACAACCAAAAATACAAAAAAACCCTAAAACCCCAACACATAAGCAGTACACAACCTGCGTGTAAGAAAGCTTGGTGCTAACATAGCTGTGCCAAAGCAAATCGTCCTGATTTTCTTACAGCTTTTGCACTTTATCTGCATACAGATTGAATGGAAGAGGCATCATTTCTATAGCACACAGCATCCCACTGAACATTAATCACCATTACCCACTTAGATATTGCAATATGCAAGACTGATTGTTGCTGTGTTCACAACTGCTCCACAGCTCTCTCAAGCGTGCCAGCCCTCAACATTACTCCTCTCCACCTTCTTAAAAAAAATTTAAAGGAAAACACTGAATTTTCATGCCCCAAAAGGAAAGACAATGTAAATGTCAAAAAGTTAGATGAGTGGCACATAATTTTAGAATTATCACTGCTCCCCACCAATTGAGCCAACAGGTCATTTTGGGATTCATTATTTTTCTCACATTTGTTCATTAACCTAAATTTATAAAAAAATTAATTGGAAAATAACTACACATTTGATTTATATAGGGGTCTTGCATTTAGTTGACTTTCTATTTAGGGCTTTCTTTTTCTTTTTTTTAATTTTTTTTCTTCTTCTACTTTATAAGAATATAAAAAGGTGTTTTTCCAATGAGACAGGACAAGTTTGCATTTGATTGTTTGTCATCAGTTTGTCATATCATAAACTTTTAACAGGTAGTTTTAAATTAGAAAACCTCTAAAATAGTCACAAATACAAGCTTTTTTCTTCCTTTTTTATAATCGTGTATGTTGAACATCACTAAACAAAACCAGCCATCAAGCATGTCTAAATGCATTAACTTTTCCTTTTTATAACATACGGCTGCACCTTTGAAGCAGTAAGTGCCAGAGTTCATGAGATACGTCACATGTTGCAGGGTGCAACATTTCTTCTTCAATCAGTCAGTTTTGGAGAATGACATGAAGGAGTACCAATTGCAAAATGGAATACTCTTAATTAATACAGCAATCTGTTGATGAAAAAAAACGTGGGTTTACTTTTGTATATAGTTTAGGTAATAACGGGTTTCACTACTTTCATTTATAAGTAAAAATTTCGGCATTTATGATTAGTACATATTTAATAAGATGTGGGATCATACAGTCCATTTCTTCACTACTATGGGTATATAATATACATCTGTACACTGGGTATCTGCACTGGTACAAAAGTTAATTATGAATTTAACAGAATATCTGAAGTCGTACGTGGCGTCAGTTAGGTGCTGGGGAGCTTTTTCCATGAAATGTAAAAAGAGAGGATAAACTAAATAGAAAATAAAAACCTGCTCATTCCACACCATTTCCAGTTCCACATGAATATGAATATATTTCCTTTCTTTTACTTCTGCATTCATGATGGATTCAGCCTAGAATTAACTGACTCTTTTGTCTGTACCTGGGAACTTCCATTGCTTTACTTCCCAGCCTCAGAGAATTTTAAAATATCTCAGGGGATGTTTTGCAAGGCATTTCTTGGGTCTGCAGTCAGAAATTTTGCTAAATACGTGGCCACTGTGACAGCCAAAACATTTGTCAGAAGAAATGAAGAAAGAATATCAACCTTAATCTCATGGTCAATTTTTTCCCTCTCTCTCCCTCTTCAAAGAAAATACCTCCCCAATCCCTCTTTCCAATAAGCTGAACATCGGAGAGCAGGAGCGTTCATCAGCCACTTGGTAGTTTTGGTTTTACATGCTGTGGCTGTATCCAAAGTCGTTCCTTCAACAAAAGAAACCAGTCTCCTCAGGTGCCTCTCCTATGTCAGAACAGACATCTCAGTCACCACTGAAAGTCCTACTAAAAATGGACTTAAATGTGTGCTTTTGAATTGTGAAATAAAATAGAGTCACCAAGGGGTTAGCAGCTGAGTGCTGAAGCAGACACTACTGCGTTGAGTAGTGCATGTACAGGGTTTCCTACCAGCACACATGCTGGGCAGGAGGCAGAGAACTGCCCTTTAAAGCAGTTCTTTCACTGCCTGCAGCAGTAGGGAGGAAGCAAATTTCTAACACAAGTAATGTCAAAGATGATATGCACCATTAAAACAAACAAAGACCTAGCCCAAACTGAACTTTTAACCTTAAATTTTGGCAAAATGAGTTTGTTCTTCATGAAGGCATGGGAAAAGAATAAAATCAGTTTTGACGACACACAATTTAAGTGCATGTAGGCTAACTGTGGTATCTTATTTCTTTAATAAAACTGAAACCACAAAAGTTGCATTTTTTTCTACACTGACATACTCTGACTCCTTATTACTTAATAAAATATATTAGATTTAATTACTAATTCTTCTGTAGAGGTAAATCAAAACATGAAAATGGACTAATATGTAATACAGACACTAGAGTATCTCAATACTAAGACTAAATGACAGTCATTGACAGCTCATATAAAAACATTTTTTTTAAATTAGTATTAATAAAATAATTTTGCTACATTATTACACCTGTTGCAATACCTTTGGTATATGTCGAATAGAAGTAACAAACTATCAGTAAAGCACAGTAAAGTTAATGGATTTCTTAATTTGTGTAGATCGATGATAAAATGCACCTTCATGGTGACATCAGCAACCCTCTCACTATACAACTTGCATACAGAAAGGTACCCTCCCAAAAATATTACTAACTCAGGAAAGTTCATCTCTTTTACCGGGTTTTTTAGAAAGGACCTAACTGAAACAAACACAAAAACCTCTTAGTAATATAAAACTTACAAATACATAACTCAAAATTTAGATGAAGGCACAAAATCACAGTCTGGAAGATACTCTTTGAATCTTCCATCTCATTCCCTCATCTTAATTTTTTGTAACTTTAAAGAAAAAGGTAGATCCTACACAAGCAGCTTTCAGAAAAGCTTTCAGTTAACCACTGAAAAGTAGAAAGTTGTATTTTTCCTTTGGTCACATAAAGCAAAGAAAAGTTTCCTCTTTCTTCTCCCCCACCATTTTCCTCTTTTTTTTTCTCTAGGTTCTCAGGTTACAGTTGTCATTTTAATAGCCGAAAGCTTAGAACACTGCTAACATGGAAAAAGAAAAAAATTAAAAGAAAGTCAACTGTGTTCTTGATCCCATTTTATTTTCCAGGATAGAGGTAAGAAAAACAAACAACAACAAAAAGCAAATTTTCAGAAAAACATGTTTCTCTCTAAGCAGTATTTTGAAAAAGTATGCATAAAGCATAGAGCACAGGCTATTTCTTATCTTAGTATTTAAAGAGCATGGTAATACAGTGCATTTAACCTATCCATCAGGGTTGTGGATCTTTTAAATTACCAGTTTTTTAATGCAAAAGTTTGGGCACCTGAAAAGAACTATTCCAGTCGCCCTTCCTGCCCTCTCATCTCCCTGCCTGAAATGCATACACTCCATTTCAGCAATTCTTTTCATGGCACCTTTGGAATATGGATATCAGAGGAGTTCATAAATTCATTCATCAAAAGTCCTGTGGTGTTGATGGCACTTTGGGTGCTCAGCCAGTGATGAGCATGAAAGCATCAAAACAGCTCCACTGCTGGGGGAGGAGACCGTACCTGCATCCCACTGTATGTGGATCAGCTCTTCTCAGCACCTTGTCAAAGCACACCCTTAGGCCTATTCAGCCACAGAACAAAACAAGTTTTTATTCCCACCACGTAAACTACAACATGCTATCCAAAGTGTAATAACACAAAATTAAATCAGAAGCAAAGGATCAGGAGAGTGTTATACAAAAGCAGGGGGAAGATTGGACTCACTCTTTCCGTAGTTTCTCCCCCAGCCTTGTATTAGCCTGTACTTATACTCAGATGGGAGAAAAGCTTAGTTTTTTTCCCTATTTAAAATAAAATCTTGGGGAACTCAGTTCTTGATGGGCACTGATGTTTATTTATGATTATACTTAAAGAGATGTTGAAAGGGCAATATACTTGATGGTTGTAAAGCATCTAATTCTGCATTCTACCTTAGAGCATCTCATTTAGTCCCTTTTTAGTTGTAGAGTTCACTGCCTAATACAAATAGTATATTTAAATAATAGATTTAAATAGATACATGCAGAATGGCCACCAAGGGTGGCCAGGGTGTGCTCCCCCACCAAGATCAGAAGTGTGGGTTTCAGGTACTGATCTAAAATTGCCAAAGAAGTGACAAGATAAGGAGGTCACACCCATCTGTAAGTCAGATGCTGTATCTAAGATGTATCTTTGTCACCAAAAAGCTCTGACCTGAATTGCTGCTTCCAGTTCTCTTCATTTAGGATCTGAAGGGATGATGGGACTAATCCCTGACAGCTCTTGCAGCGCTCTCTCCTTCGAGGTCTGCTTCACAGGCACCAAATTGCTTTGTAGCCTCCATCAACTACAAAAGGAACTCTGGGATCATTTTCCTTACTGACTCCAGCCTCACACTGCGAGCTCACAGAAACAAACCAGTGTTCATGCAACTGTCCCAAATATACCCCTGAGCCCTTGGTACAGTTAGGTGCTCTTTCAACTTGATCAGGACTTGCCTTGACCCCATCAGATGTCTTGCAGAGGCCGTAACTGGGAAACAAAGAGGTAAACTGGTTCTCATGGCTACACTGATAAGACATTGCATTGTGGTCAGTGATCCTCTTGTTAAGTGGGTAACATGGATATCATCATCATTTGGTTATATTTATTTCCTTTGGGACGTGCTTGTTTAGTCAAAATTATATAGGTTTTAAATGTGTGCGCTCAATGAGAAAGAAGGGTATTGTACAACACTTCCAAAATGCAATTCCCTTTCTCTAATCTATTTTGAAAATATTTACGTTCATTTCAACATGCAATTAGATTAGGTTCTTATTGGACTATTAAAATCTTCAGAATAATCATCCATCTAAAGCTATTCTACAATATGAATTACTTGTATTTTCTATTTTTATGAAATGTATTTGGTAAGAATTCAAATAGCTTTTAATTTTTTTATGTAACTGCCAAATCATAATACAGGAGGTCAGAGAATGCCTGAAGCAAAATATAATCCATGATATATGTGCTCCTTTTTTTCCCTTTTCTCTTGCAGGTCTGAGTAATAGAAGGGCACAAGCAATTTCACATGCTGTTCTGCATCGCAGGATTTAGTCAGAATTAGCTCACTGAAATAATTAGTTTATTTCCATACTCACACAGAATAATGAAGGAAAGGTAAAACATCTACACTAGACCGGACAAGACCAAACAGATACCTTCTGCACCTTGCTGCATGGGGGAAAAAAGCTATTTTCTAAACAGTTGAAATAGTAAACAGTATTTTTATATGTATTCTAAACAGTATTTTAATGTTACTACAGAATCACAGAACATTCTCAGTCAGAAGGGACCCACAAGGATCATCAAGTCCAACTCTTAGACTTACAAGCTACATCAATGTATGAATTTCTGCAGACATGCACACAATATTAGGTAGCATTAGTAAGAACTGCTAACTCAGATAATGCTGATGTGTGTAACCCATGGAAGAGACGGGGAAGTATGAGTATAGGTTTTTGTATTGCTGGCCTGTAGAAGTCATCATGCAGCAACCCAGCTCCTCTTGTGTGCTTAAAAGCTGTTTCCATCTCTGCATTCTTATCCTCTGGATCTCATCTGAGTTGTTTTCAAGGACTGTTTGTTTTTACAGCCCTGCTCTTCATTCAGTAAAAATAAGGAAAATAAAGCCACAAGGCACCCCCAGGATGACAATCATCCTCTACCCAGTAAAATGAGTCAGAGTTCAGACTCCAGTTTCAAATGTGGGAACACATATGAAAAAGGACATGAACTGAGGAAAATCACAGAATCATAAAATGGTTTGGGTTGGAAAGGACCTTAAAGAACATCTAGTTCCAAACCTTTCTGTGGGAAGGAATAAAATCAGAAAGTAATTCTGTATTTGCTGAAACTCATAATTCCTTTTGCAGAGAACAGGCAGTTCTACTCCAGGTGTTTGGTATTAGAAAGGTCTGAACTTCACACATTGTGCACACACTGCACTGTGTGCAGTGGCCATCTTCTACATATCTCCAATTTCAAACTGATATGATATTTATGTTCAAAATTATGACAATATTCGTCAAAATAAAAGTCAGTGTAGGAGTAGGAGAAGGTTCAAAGTCAGTTGCTACTATGGACTTCACTACAGTTAATTTACCTTGGCAGGCACTCAGGTACAATGCCAGGCAAGATAACAAGTACAAGTGAAAACAAAATGATACTCCGTGCACTCTGGCTGTACAGTGCTGCCAATCCTCTGAACCTTCTGAGACGTGCAACTAAACCTGAAGATAATAAACCATGAGAGCTGCAAAAGCTGATGTTATGCATAAAGATCTCACTAAGTGAGCATTTAATTATTAATATTATGTAGATTTGTTATATGTTTGTAAGACTATAACATCAAATAACTACACAAGAAAAGTGCTGAAACTGGAATGTCGCTTAAAAAATATAAAATACAACCAGAACATGAAAACAAGATGGACTACACCATTCCAGATTATTCATCTGCAAATCTGGATGTTTGAAATCATTAGCCTCAAACTCACAGTAATCCCACGATTTTTTTCTGAAAACTGAAAGCAGCTACATACATCTGAAGCTAAAGCACTGACCCTAGGTTCACAGAAATAACACAAACTATTTCATGTTACACAAGTAAAATCATTATACACCAATAGACAAACAACTTAATGTAGCAGAAGATCACATATTAAATTTCTTGCCAAAGCCAATAACATTTAAGATCCTTAGTGACTTAGACATTTATAACATTTACTGTGTCTTATTTATGACTTACAATAGGATGGTTAAATTGAAGAGGAAAAGTAGAAAACCAACTTATCTTTCAGGAGGATTTCTACACAGAAAATTAAGCTTAAAATCAAATTACATCTTTTCTTTCCTCAACCCAGGTAGTCATCAAGCGTAGCGTGTCTTGCAACTTTCTTGCAAGTTGTTGTAGGAACCATTGCTACATTTATGCAAAAATATTCAACAGACAATTGTTTAGATAATCAGTTGGAGTTTGATACTAGACCACATAATGTTTTAGTTTTGGTTTATATCTGAAACATAAACAATTGAAAAAAAAAAACAAACCACCAGTTTTTCAGAAAGGGCTTCTGCAGACGATTGATACCCCTAATTTTCAAACCTGACAGGCTCTCCTTCAGCTTCCACAAGAACAAGCACGTCAATTAAAAAGAAGCCATTGCAAATCAGAACCACTGTTATCTGACAATTTTTAGCTTTGCAAAATAAGTTGATTCATAAAGACATTACACCAAAATTACACAAATCACTACTGAAATAGGTATTAGCTGTCAGTCTTCTTGGTAACAGAAGCAGAGTAATCAAGAATATTAGCAACACACAGTCTTAGCTGCCATGTCTGCATTAAAAATTCTCCCATTAGGGATACAGCTCAAAAACTAAACAGAGATCATTTAAAACATCAAATTTTGCAGCTGTTTTGGACTTCAGACATCATGCACCAATGATACAACTAAACACATAGATTTATAATTTCTAGTTAACTTTTAAATCAGATCCTGAGTCCATTTTAGGAATATTGATCCTGCATTCAAAAGGGTAATTGCACTTCATACAGATACACCCAAGATAGAAACACACCCCAGACAGGCACAGCTTCAGACTTATGGTGCAAGGATGGCTGGTACAGCAAAACCACCTGTGAATGATGTATGCCTGTATTTTATATTTCCCTTCAGCATTCTGGAAGCAAAGACCAAGAGAAAAAAAACTTTCCCCAAGTCCCCAGGTTAATTATGGAGATACAGAGTGCATCTGGTCAGTGCATACTCATCACACCTCCCAGTGCAGGTGCATAAGCTACACATGCAGACCTCATACAACCTGCCTACCACATCCCTGCACATTAGGCTGCTTGTTACATCATTTATGTACTCCTTATGTAGTACTTGCGTAACCCCTACAGTAACAATAACCAATAAATGGTACCAGTACTTTGAACCAACTGCATTATTAATGCCAACCAAGCTGACTAGTTCAGTGGTATTTTAAAAGGTGCGACTACAGTTTAGGTATACGTTAAAATGAGTGTTTCAGACACTCCTCACTCCCCAGCTATCAAACATGGCTTCAGAAAATTCCAAGCAATGTAACTGCCTAGCTAATAAAACCTTGATTATTACTGATGGGATTTAACACAAAATTTGCATAACCACTAATAAAAGCTATCGCAGTAAACAATCTTCATGCATCGCGATGAGATTAAATGAGAAGTCTGCTAAACTGATAGGAAGTTCTGCAGTTTGTTTAATCTTTTACAGGGAAAATCTCTTTTATACAATCTCACATTATACTGGCATAATCATTTCTTGTGCACAAAAACTACTTTTTGTAAAGTATGACGAGTTAGAAAGAAAAATAAGCAGAGCACTAAAAATTTGATTACTAGCATGCAACCACACACACACAGAGTGCTCTGTGCAGACAGATCCAAAACATGAATGAGGACAAAAAGACAATGATAGAGACTTTTAGACTATCTCCTTAGTCTCCCAAAGTTAAAGTATATAAAAATACCACTGTTGACCATCATTCAACTGAACCCAAAATGCTCTCTTTACAGCAGACTGTAAGATTAAGCAGTAGCACAGTGAGAGGCAGTCAACCTTGGAACTACATATGCTTTCATTACGTTCCCTGAATACGGACAGTACTTATCAAATGGGGCACTCTTTCAGGACTTTGGAGCCTTATCTAATCTACACTGCCAGAAGAGAAGAGATTAACTCAGAACACATGGGCAACACTCAGTTTTTCAAACCAGCTGGGTTAAAAGCATCCACGTCTCCAATTAAATAGTAAATGTAAACTTTTAAAATTATAGCTCAGATGCAAAAATACTGATCTACTTTATTTCAGTTTAAGTGGTAACAGTGACTAGAGTTCCATATCCAAAGCCCAGTTCCCTAAGGCCAAAACTACACTCCTATAGTGGATGCATATTGGTACCAACACAGTAACCATCCTTTTGTACATAATTTTAAAAGGCCCAGAGTGAAGTTCTATTTTCAGTCATCTGTGAAATATGGGATGATGACACCATACAAAAAAGAATAAAAAATCATGGAGTGGTCCATGAAAAAACTCTGTTAAATGAAGATTGGTTTCCTGCAGCTTTTTGCATCATATTTGAACCAAATTGTCTCCACATCCCCTGTGTTTCTGAGACTTCACAGAATCAAAGTGCTGGCTGGGACAAACTTCTATCCAGGTAGAAACTTGCTAACAGCAGATGAAGTCAGCCTCGGCTCTGTCCAAATGAGTTTAAAATTCCTCTGAGGACAGAAATTAAACCGTTTCTGTGGGCAAACTCTTCCAGGGTTGCTTTGTCCCTGCAGAAAAAAATTTCTTCCTACTGTTCAAACCCAAGTTAAAATTTGTGCCATTACATCTCTCTTTTTGCCATCTGTCACTACTGACCAGAAATCTGCTTTAAGATCCTTGTAAATGCCCTTAAATAAGTTTTAGGATGCAACTGGACTGTTCTTCAGATTCCTCTTTTCTAGACTATGCAAGTTCAACTCTGTCAGACTCTCCTTCACACGCACATTCCTTAAGTCCTTCACCATCTCCTAGACCTCTGAATGGTCTTTCTTCAACCCTTCCATCTATCTTTTTGAGTTCAGTGCCTCCAAAATCAAATGGAGTGTTCCAAATAGCCTCACAGATACTAAATAGAGGGGATAAAAACTATCCTTGAGGTGCAACTACGAGTGCAAACCAGTGCCTTATTTACCTTATTTGCAGTGACAGCACATTTAAGGTTCTTGCTCAATTCAACATAACAAGGGTTTCATTTGTACCAGTGCTCCCTCTGGATTGAAACTACCATCTAGAATGTCAAACAATGTAATTTAGCATATCTGCAGATATGCACAAAGTGCCTCTTGCTTCATGACCCAGGCTGTTGATGAAAACTCTGACAGTGTCAGCCTTGGCATCATTCCCTAGAGTACCCTGCTTGTTAAAGACCACCAATTGGATGTAAAGCACCATGAACCTTTCAGCAGCTAATTTTCAACCCATCTAAAATTCCACTTGCCTAGCCCATACTACTTCAGCTTCCAAATGAACACCTATGGAAGACAGCGACAAAAGCATTACTGAATTCAAGGGATCTACTGCTTGCCCTCACCCCTACAGCAAGTCATTTGAGCCGAAGCAGCAATAAGGTGAGTCAAGAACAATTTGCTCTTGCTAAATCCATACTGACTGATTATGGTTGTCTTCTTGCTCTTCATGTGTTTGGAAATGAGAATATACTCCATGACCTTTCCAGGTCATGAGGTGAAGCTGAGTAGCCCACAGTTGCCAGATGCTCCTTCTTGTCTTTCTTAAAGATGGATTAAACATCAACCTTTTCTCTTTCACTGAGGACCACCCCCAGCTGCAGGTTTTTTGTAGCGGTCTCATATCTTCCAGCTCTTTCAGTACCCTCAGCAGCTCCCATCCAATCCCATTCTTCTGGACATAGCTTCTCCAAGCAGCCACTAACTTGTTGCTGTCTAGATGTTGGCTGTGCCTCTCAAAAAATCCTGGCATATAGAGAGGTAGGGGAACAGGCTTTTCCTGAAGCATGTAGCGCTTTCGTTTTTCTGTATCATCATATACTAGATTGTTCCTTGTATCCATCCACGAATTTACACCTTTCCCAAACCTCCCTTTGCTACCAATCTACTTTAAGAATCCCTTCTTATTATTTTAGCTAGTTTTGGCTCTAACTGGCCTTAATAATTTTGTCTTCCTGATTACATTGCTATGTGACCAAGCTATGATTTTGTACTCCCCCTCTGTTACCTGTCCTTGTTTTAGTACACTCCACCTTTTGCATGGCACCTTTCTGAGTTTAAGTTACTAAAGCAGTTACTTGTCAAGTGGATCTTATTTAAAGTTCTCAATCTTCTTGCACAATAGGATTTTTTTTTCCTGAGCTCTCAGTAAGTTTTCATATTAAAATCAAACTTTACATGGGAAGACTGAGAAGTCTGCCATGCAGACACCTGTCCTTCTTACCTCTGGCCCCAGAGGCCTACAGTCACCTTCAATCTGCTGAAAGCTTTTCCTGGCTGCTTCACTGATGGCTGTCTAGACGAGCTGCCAAGGAAGCAGTCAGAAAGCCAGATAAGCTGTGGCAGCCTTTCTGCAACACCATGGATCCAGGCTCCAGTCAAGCAGCAGCCCTCCCCAGATGACCAATCTGGCTAGCAAACAACAGGCCCTGTCCCATAGGGGGTGAAGTCACAAACCAGTAACGCTTGTCATGGCATCTTCATAGGATGGGTCTGAATCAGTGATGCGAGGTGTCCAGCCTGCAGTCCCCCCACTAGTAGAGATCATCCATATTCCTCTGCTGATGAAGCCCAGGCAAAGAGCCACAGAGGCAGAACCTTCTGCGCGTGCATCTGCCAACCTCTCCCAAGTCCAATACTTAATAACTGGTAGGGGTCACCTACCAAGGTTAATTTGATCTGATAGCTGGGAGAGAGAGAGAGAGAAAGAGAGAGAGAGTGCAAGCACTGCAACCTGGGGCTAATCCAGCCCCGCATGGGCACCGGCTGGCCAGCCACATGGCAGCTGCCTGGGGCCACAGGCAAGAGCCTACTGCCCCTCTGCTTCCCGAGTGGGTCAAAGACAAGTGCTGGGGAAGGGATCATAGGTCCTCTTGGCTAAAGGCTGTGGTAGACTATTTTAGGACCACTGAGATCACCACCCATCTGGCCAGCTTGAAACACATTCGACAGTGAGTTAAAATGTGTGACAGGCACAGAAACAGGCAGCAAAGTTATATAAGCTTTTTTTTTTCTTTGGAAACCAGGCTAAGAAGTCACCCCTACACATGCATATGCCCTCCATATCAGCAAACTAGTTTTGCCAAATCCCAGTTTCCAGTTCATGTATTTATTTCATCCATCGACCATGAATATCATCTGATTTCCTTCTCCATTCCTGGTTGGCACTATTGAGACCACACAGTCAGAATATATTCTTTTTGTTTCTGTATCATGGAGGAAAGATACAGGATGTCTCCACAGCACATGATTTTCTCTAACCCCCTTGTTCCAATATGCTGCTATAAAAAGAATCAGAATTTGTTTTATGCCTAAACACAGAAGATGAAGCAGGTGCTAAAATTCCAAGTCTTACTGTTGGACAGTTCCATCAACAGAAAATATAAATGGCTCAACAGCATTAAAAAGTTATTGCAGATTTGCTACCATAAAGTTGAAACTCTAGCTTTACAGAATATAGCATATTTTCCCCACATTAGAAATATTACAAAAATTAATTTAATACTACCCACTACCAAGCCTAAATGGTTAGACAGCCCATTATATGGAAAATTAACGTCTTCCACGGTCCTTAAAGTGGATTTCATCCAAGAGATAACTTATAGTAAAATGAAGAACAAAAATGAAAAACAAAAAAGCTCTAGTCAAATCTACTGATTTGCATTTTAGCTGTAACATAATAGAAACAAATCTAATATAAGCATTTGTGGGATTTAGGCAATGAAATACAAGCAAATTATATTGATTTTTTCCCCCTTAACAGCTATCATTTAGATAACGTAAAGAAAACACCAAACAGTATTAATAAAAACAGAAATGAAAGTCTGCAGTTTCAAGTCAGGTTGCTCCATAAAATCATTCTCATGGATAAAAACCAAGAATCACTAATTACTTTTTCCTTCAGTACTCATTATTGCATATGTCATGCTTGCTGAAGTCCTAGCTAAGAGCTGAAGGTTCAGGGTAACAATTTTTGACATTTCGGTTATTGCTAGTCAATGACTGAGACTTAGTTTTAATAGATGCCACTAAGCTAACTAACAAGTCAGACAGTCCTTTAAAAATCAGTACAAAAGGCCTTTCTGTTGCCAAAGCCAGAAAATAATATTATGAGGAATGGAAGGCAATGGTACATTATTTAATGCACTATAGGTTGAGGGGGAGAACAGAAATCAACCTGTCATTGCCTCAGAAGATGGACATAAAAACTTTATTCCTGACAAGTCTACTTGTCAAATTGCAACCCACCATTCAGTCTTGGAAAAGGTTAAATTGCCTGCCCTAAGCAATGGTAACTAACCAGAAACTGAATGTCCAGTACCAGTTCACTCAAAGCCATAGCAACACTTGGGTTGTAAACATTAAACTTAGTTGTCTAGATTGCAGAAGACAGGTGTTTAAAGAAGGGATAGGCAAATCTATCTTTCAAGCCCACTTTCCTGGAGGGGAGTAGCAAGTGAGCTTAGTTTAAATTGAACCTACTGTAAAAATGATGAAATAAACTATTGCTGTTTTCTTTAAAAAGGGAATTGACTTCTGATTAATAGGCAGAAAGTTACTAAACAATCAGGCTTTATCCCTAACCTTCCCCCTATCCTCTAGAGAACAAAGCCTTCAACTAAAACATTTTTGGCAGGTGAACCAGAGCAAATTAGGCTTTATTCTTTCCAACTGTACCTTAAAATGGGGAGGGGGGGGGAAGAAAAACACAAAAATAAACCAAATAAAAAAAAAAAACACACAAACTAATCTACGCAAACTATACAACTAAATGTCAGAAACGTTATCCCTTCATTCTGGAAGTACACAAACATCTTTGGAAGTCAAACATGACTGCTTAGTGTGAGAAGGGACCTATGTGAATATTTCTTCAAACACAAACTAAGGAATACTGCAGTGATTAAGCAGAAATTCAGTCCTTCCCCATCAAGAAGAAAGTTCTCCTATCTTTCTAGGAGTATGCCAATAGAGGCATAGTTTGGAGAAAAGCGAGCAGCACTAGTCTTGATGATTGCGTACTTGGGTCTGTTACATCACAACACACCAACAGAAAATACTGCAAGTAATATTTTAAAAAAAAAATTGCTCTTAAAAGATGCTTTAAAGTTGCACTGCTGGCACTACTAAACTCATAATGGCTGCCATCTAGATATTTTAGTATCACACTAAGAATGAGTGATCCACATTCTTCTGCTTCTGCATCCACCAGCATTTCAGTGTTTCACTAGCAACAGAAACACTACCACAATCTGTTCCCATGGATGCCATAAGGACTCCTCTATGCAGTGGCATTTCAGATTTCTACACAGGAAGAAGTACTTCAATGAGTATGAAAGAATAAATACTTTACATGGAGTGCTAGCTCAATATGCATGCTGGAGATAGGCTTACAGGAAGAACCCCACTCCCCAAAAAAGTGATGGTGGTGACGTATTTTAAGCATCACCATTCTAATTTCAACAGCCATTGTATTCCTTTCGTTCTCCTGAAGTTCATGGCAGAATGCATCTTACAGTCTGTAAGTGGTAAGTATGATTCTTAAAAGACTGCCTTTTGTCACAAGGTCTTCAGAAGCTTTTAAGAAGAGATGAGGAGATGTCAAGCAGGCAGGTAGACTTTTTTGTCAGACAATAGAAATATTAATTAAATCAATCTTAGAGGAAAAGGAAATAACTGCCGCTTTACTATGTAAATATCACTGTCTTCAAATATCACCATGCCCTGGAATAAGGATAAAGGTTTTATAGAAGAAAAGCTTTTTAAAAAAAGCAACTGAAACTGATTCTAAGGTTTGGGGGTTTAAGACTTATCTATTTTTCAAAATCTATTAGTTGGGGGTTTTTTTACTGTTAAATTTGTTTCCAGTTTTAGAGATTGCTTTTCTAACTTCAATTTCAACAACATAAAAGTTTTTTATAATTAATTCTTGTCCACAAATAAAGATGAGAACCACAGTCTCTGGGTTTGTACATTCTTCTCTAAGTGCAACATCATGGTCATGGTAGTCTCCAAGAGTTCAAGCTGCATTTCTTCACTAAGCTTCAAAAGCTTAGACACGAAGAAGCAAGCCTGGTAAAATCTGCCCAGCAAGGAGCAAAAGAAGATGGAGATGCAGACATAGCTCCTCTGAACAGCAAGAGTCTAAGAAGATACTACAGGATGAGGATTTCCAGGTTTAAATAATCAAATAGCAAGAGACAGACTTTTAACACCACTTATAGAATCATCTTGTTTTTTCCCAATACAATAGTTCAGATTTTACCTTTCTGTAATAAGGAAGCTTTTGATTCCTCTGTGCTGTTTGCTAGAACACAGGCTAAACTGAAGGAAAAAACGTGTGCTTATACAGACTTTTTCATTCGTTATTCCTCCAAAACTCCTTTATGGCCTGCAGATGCCTTCCATTTTCTCAGAACTTAACTGTTTAGGATTCTCCTCCTCATGCTTCGTTCTGCATTGACTTTTGGTGCCACTCCAGCCTCCAGAGACACGACAGAAACAGCAAACCCTCAACTCCCTCCCTCCCTCTCTCTCTCTCTCTCACGCACACACACACACACACACACAATTTTTCACGTGGATCCTATTGCTTGTCCCTACTGCTATTTTTCTGTTCTGTCAGTGTCACAGCTGTGACTCCAACAACTGGTTTGTGCGTTTGTCTCACCACAGGCAGCTAAGCTGGCACAGAAAGACGCCATTTCACCAGAAGAAAGGAGCACACAGAGAAACTCAAAGGCTTCAGCTAACTCCATCTCACACTCCTCCCTGAAAGCCTCCCACTCTCACCCAAAACCTAACGCTCTGCTAACCTGTTTCCCCATCTGAGGGGGCTGCTTTTACAACCAAAACACAACAACACTGCCCACAAATGTGAGGAGAACAAATATCACGTGGGCCTATGTGTGCCTCTAGTAAGCTCTTCCTAGGCTGCTGAGAGCTAGCAAGCAAAAGTAACTCTGAGTCATGCTTTCTGGGTCAGAGCTCAAAAAGTTTGGGTTGTTTAGCACAATGGGGCTACCATGGACTGCTTGGAACCCCTTCAAAAACAAGGCACGGGTGTGCTCACTGCCGCTTCATACCACAACCTTTCTGGGGCAGAGCCATCGTAGCAAAGGTAGTTTTTGATCTGAAGCCATGACAGGTCTGCTTTAGATACAGCAAAAAGTCCCCCAGGTAAAAACAAACAAACAAACCAACAACAAACCCCAAACCAAACAAAAAGAAAAAAACCACCCAACAGACAACAAATTCCCAAACCATTAATGTTTCCAAAACAATGATGCATGAACATGCATCTTCTTAAAGAGGAATCTAATTAGTTAACTGGTGCATAAAGTCAAACTGTAAGCCGCTGTTTGCAGCATTGAAGAATGAGAAATATTTAATTGGTGGATATTCTTACAATCTGAAGTCAAAGATTTGTTATTCTGAAATGGCTTCACTGTCAGCGGTTTCCAACTGCAACAGACTTCACACTAACAAGATCTGACCGCAGATTCAGTGTACAGACTCAGAAAGGTGATGCAATATAGACTTACATGTTGACACCTCTGAGACACTCAAACCATGACATGTTGTACAAATGCAATCTTAATGCAGTGTGAGGCAAAGGGGCAAACAGAAACGTAGCTGTGGACTTCAACATTAAGACAGACGTTCATAGGCACAGTTAAATTAAGCCCTGTGATGAGTACAAAGCACACACTCATAGAACTGAAAGCCTAACAGGTTAAAAATTTCATCAGATATTTGTTTTTGAACTACATTTATGATAGGAGATAAATCAAAAAGTATGCAAATCACTTCAGCCACCTGGCAGGTAGGGAAATTTGCTGCAGGGAACAAACAAGTAATAAATAAATAAATTAAGATTATGCTACCAGGCTCAGAGAAGAAAGGTTACAAGGAAATGGACTCTTTTCCCTCCAGCAGAGGTCACAGCAGTCAATAGGAATTATTAGTATCATTCTTGTAACATGAGAACAAGCCAAGCTGCCAAATAGCTACACTGCAATAGTATTTCAAATGCTAGCTTTAGCAGTAATACAGGAGAAAATTTCTTTTAAGAAAAGGAAATTGAGCTCCTTCAAGAAACTAAGCTACTCAATTCATCTCTCATTATGTATTTTCCCTATTAGTCTCAAAAGATCTCTGACAGCCCTGCAACCTGATGCAGGGCTTTTCATTGTAGTGAAAATTCTACTGCTACATAAGTCACCAGCATTAAACAACAGCTTTCCAGAAATCGTAGCCCCTTTTTTTTTCCTTCTGGTCAATTGAAATTGTCTAATCATGGCAAATTCATTAACAGAGAAGTTACACATGCAGTGCAGAATGCCTGAAGGTTTAACATCTGCGAATAACTTTTCACGCTGATCAAATGCCTGAGCTCACAACCCCTGAAGACACTGCTGCTTCCTACTCTCATGTCTGCCCACAGAACATCCCACAAACAAAAATAAGGCACTTTTTTTTTTTTGCTTCTCCATATAACAAAGACTTACCCTGATGAATTATATCCTTATGATCAGTTTTGAATTTAAAAGAAATTGATCTTGGAAGGAAATGCTGTGCAAGTAAAATGCTAATTCGCTGTAAGGAGATACCTCAGTGCCTGTTTTTCTCCAATGACACCGTTATTCAAGCTATGAATCGTTATGATAAAATACAGAAGCCACCTGTTCCCAGACACCTCTTGCTCAAGTAGTTCATGTGTTTTTTGACCAACTGAAAACTAACCAAACAAAATCCACCAGGTAAATTGGATTATTCCAAACCTGGTTTCCTCATCTTGCTGGAGAAACTATTTCCACACCTGAAAGTGACACATGCTTTAAATGTCTACCTGCTTCACCTGGGAAACACTACAGAGCATAACTCCCAAATAAATAGGGGAGCCAAGTGGTTCCCCCAGGTATAAACTATTCCTTTCAAATCTACTGTTTCAACATATTTACTTGTAGCACAAAGGTTTTTCAGAAAGGAAATTTAGGATACACATTTTGGGAGGAAACGAGAAGCAACAGTACCCAGTCACTTGCATTGACAACAGTAGGTTGTAAAGCTGATCCTGGATGCCACGTGACAGAAGAAAAAGGACATCTGAAATGCTGAAATACTACTACTGCTCTGAAGGTTACAGAAAACTAATAGTTCCTTGGACTAGAATGATGAAAAGCATAAATTCTTCTATTTTTCCCACACATACACCTTGCAGTGACAGAGTTCCAACAGCTATCAACCATATCAAAATTTTATTTTACTTTTTTCTTTCTTTTCTCCTTTTTTTGCTTTTTACAGAGAGAAGGCCATTTGGTCTATCATTGTATCCGGACTTGCAGACTAGGACTTGTAGACTATAATACTTCTTTGTTCTAAGTATCCATGTGAGCAGCTAGTTCTTGCTTTCTATATATTGAATTTCTGGTGAGAAATTACTAATTAAGCGGACTATCTCATCTATCCTCACCACCAGAGGTACCATCACCACACAACTGCCTCAGATGCAAAGCAACACAGTTCTTTGTATCAAAGACCATCTTCCTCTATTTTTTTTTGTCCTCAAGACATTCAGTAATATATTTGTTCAGGTCACAGTCTGCACATTAGCCTCACCTCTGAATATCTCCCTGTCAGGCCACCAACTGGCACAGGCTTGTGAGCAAAGTGGGAATTAAATGGACAAGCCAGATGTCAGAGGGAGCAACTGCTTAGTGACAGCACCACTGTGGTAAAAAAGAGACATCTCACAGAAATCTTGTCCTTAATTTCAACAGCACATGGCCACAAGCCCCAGGTATGTAACATGATGCAGGGAATAAAATCTCTAGTTATTTTGAAAGATCAAGAGGTACAAAGCTATCCACAACGTGACAGTACACCTACCTTTTCCTGTTAACATTATCCGGGATTTCTTTTTCTTTTCCCCCTTTAAATCTGGATGCTTACAATTTCAGCAGCACAGGAAGCACATCCCAGTGTGCAGCGTCTTCCCCATAGTCTGTTCTCCCCTCAGTTACCAGATATCTCACCTCTACCTGCACACCCGGTTCTTCACATCCCTGGGGACCAGGGGTTAGTACTTCTCACCTGTCTTTCCCTCTACATACTCTGCAAGTCCCACTGATGGCAGCAGCTGCCAAATCCCTGTCAAACCGTGGCAAAGGGGTTGACATTTGGCTTTTCGCAGGGAGGTTCACTGCCCAAGCAGCTGTTCTTATCTTTGGGGAAAAAGGAGGTTACTGGATAGAAGTCATTTGCATCTCTGATTCTGATCTACCATCAGACAGATCACACTGGTCAGGAATAGAGCAGTTTCAAGAATGTCTCTGGAACTAAAGAAAAAGCCATACATTTAAAACAAAATCCTAAAATAAAAAAAGAAAAAAATAACTGTGCCATAAAAACATTTCACAAGATCTGAGTTAGCACTAAAGAACAGATTGCAGAGATGTTATATTCTTATGAAATCCAACATGATTCTGGAGGGCTTCTTTACTACGGTTGTTTTGGTATCTCTTTGAAACCAAAAACCAAATCAATTTAGACAAAGATATTACCCAATTACAGATGATGCTGATGACTCCAACTGTTTGGGAAATGTGAACACAGTTGAGTGTGAAATTATCCAGTTCCAGATAGAAAAGGAAATTTATTTATCTGCAGTAAAAGGGCCACAAAGATGCACTTCATTTACTGAAGAAGCAACTAACAATCGCAAGCAATGTTAAGAAGCATTAAAGGTTTATGTGAAAACAGAGGGAACCAAAGTCTTACTGAATGTGTTATCCAGCCAAGTTAAATGTACCACCACCCTCCACTATACCATTTCTCTTAGCAAATATCCATCTAAACCAACCACCACTCACTCACCTCAGGTGATGTTCCTTTCCAGAAGCCTGACATCCGGAGATGCCCTTTCTGCAACCCTACATCGACATCTGCAATTCCAACATCCACACACACTCACCAGGTCCCTTCCTTTTCATTCCCTCTGCTTATGCTTTTTAAACAGACAATGAATTTTCAACTCCTTACAGATTTTTTTTTTTAAATAACCCAAGTTTTTGATTCTGTTGAACACCCTCAGACACATCAGCAATATGGAGAAGGATGTTACAGACAAGACAGCCAGTCTCAGAAAAATAGATTTTTTTATTCCATTTTTTCCCTATTTCATTTCATATCCACACATTTCCACTGCAGTGTTTCCTCTCTCTTCTGAATCCAAGCAAACTCAGAGAGTGTAGGCAGCTTTTAGATATCCTAAATGCTTCTTACATATTTCACTTGAACGTTGCCCTCAGAGAGGCTGTGGGAGGTATTCAGAAAAGCAATTTTTGGTGTAGTGATGCTTGTCCCCTTTAACTTGATCTATTGCTGACACAGGAAAAAGAGACTGTCCCAAGGAGTAGGATGCAGAAGCCACTATCTGTCTTGGGCAGTGAACTCCCTTTTGGAAGAGCCATTTTCTCTCCCCTGACTGCAAGAAGTGCAAGGAATGGTCTCTGGAGGATTTTATATGCACTACCATGACTGAAGATCCTTCTTAGCTACCACTACAGATGACTCCTCACTTAAATTTCCAGCCATACTCTCCTACACCTCCGTACCTAAATTCATCACTCAGCTCTTGCTCTTTAAATAAAGCTTGTTAACAACTACGAAAGGTGCCACTAAATATATTTAGTTTACCTAAATGATACTTACTCATCAGTGCCACGTGCAAGTCTGGTATTACTGGATAGCTTGCTACTAACAGAAAGATAAGGAAGCTTTTCATGATGCAGTTAAGTTACAGAGGAGACAGGTAAATATAATTAAGATGAGTAGTTTGTGACAGAATCTGTCAGTGAGCATCTTAAATGGAGGCTCTTTGCTGAAGCTTGGCAGCTCTTGTAAGCAAGATATCCATGTTGCAAAGTATTACAATGTGCTTTTAAAATATATAATGCAGTTACTAGCCCATAAGAGAAGGAAAGTATGTCAAAATCTACTATCAAAGTCTCCTCTATCTATTCAGTCATTAGTACTCATTCCTATACTGCAGTTTCACTACAGAAATTACTCCAAAACAAGTCTAGGTTCACTGGGCATGTTGACAAGTCCTGAATATAAGTCCTTGGACAAACTGGATGAATTTCCACTGTATTCATTCCCTGTAGGAAAACACATTTTCAAGTTGGATTGGAGAGCTCTCTCTCAGAGTCATGTGTTAGTGCCAGAGAAAAGTACATTAAAGGGCTGTAAAGCTAAAAATAAAAGTCCTTTAGATAAGACAGATCTAATGAATTGCTGCAAGCATCATAAATGAGAAAGACCAGTCAGCCACTGATTTACATGACAGCACCACGAGGATTGATAGCATTAAGAACCAACAGCAGTAACACAGATTCCTGAAAAACAAGCATTGTTTAGAAGTTTCTTCATTTAGCCACATTATACATTTTGGAAAGGGTGACAAACCCCAATTATAAGCAGGTAGACCTGTATCACCCTATGCTGTGACACTGCCATTCTTGCACACCTCTCTCAACAAAACTCCTCTGCTACTCATGGTGTAAACATGAGATTTTATTGCTGAAAACAGCAGAAGGTGGAAGTTTACTGAACTCTGAGACAAAAAACATCTATTTTAATCTTTTTTCTGTAATATCCTAAGAAGTCTGGAAATCTTCTTTCTCTCAATCCTCGTCCAGTGACAACCTTCCCATGAGAGTTATACATCTGAGTAAAATCAGCTTAAACCATATCTTTTAGCAGTAAATTTCACTTTCCAACTCATGACAGCAATTTTTGTGCCTTTGCTTTCCAGAAAGCATACTTCCATTTAGCTTCTACATGTTATTTTTCCACATTTTTCAAGAGCACAATTTAAAAAAAAAAAAAAAAAAAAAAAAAAGGTTCATCCACTTTCTTCCTGCTGGAAGAACCAAGAAACAATTCACACAGAAGTTGCTTTTAGTTCTCCCTAAAGAAAAGGAAGACTCAAAGAACTATGTAGCTTGGAGTGAGCTTTTGGAAACTTCATACAGACTACCAATATACTATAAATGCCACTGACAGAATTAAGAGTTTAAACTAGAAAGGATATATAGGAAACTGCTGATCTTTAAGCAGCAAGGGGAACACCACAATCTGGTTGTTACTTCACTGCTCATGTTCAGCATAATGCTGTCCCTCTACTCCTACCATCCCTTTACATCATTACAATAAAAGAAACATAGTGCTTGACAGAGGTAAACCTCTGGAGAAAAGAGAGCCTGAATACAGGAAGCTGGCAAGAGAGATATTTAAATGGGCTTTGTGAAAGACCACACTTTGGCTGCCTTCATTAAACCAGCACACCACTTTATTCATTTATCTCACGAAACCTAGCAGATTAACTAACATAATACACTTTGCTCAGAAAACAAAACTTAAGATTAAGAGTAAATATTGCACTTTCCTCAAATCTGGTTTTGACCCCACACCAGTCACAGTATAGAGGGTCCTATCAATACCTTTGTTGCCGTTTTATAGCTATCTATTTCATGGTGAGGTATGGAGACAGATAAATATTTCACTGCTCCCAAACAGAAAATGGAAAAATTGTAAGAGTTACTCATGATATTCGACCTTTATTGCAACCACTAACTTTAGGAGTTGGATTTACCAAGGTTGAGGTTTTGTTCTGTTTTATAATGTCTGTAAATAGAAGAGGCTGCATTCCCCAAAGATCCTTGGCCTTGCATCAGTAGAATAGAAAAAAACTGGCAGATTCAGAATGCTGGGCTAATGACACACCTGGACCTGCCCCACAAGGGAGAACTACTCAATCCTAACCACGATGGTTTCTTCACTGGCAAGGCCCACTTAGTCAATGGGAAAAACCACAATTCGTGACTGAATTTTGCTTTCTCCTTTTCTTTGTACACACATGATGCAAGCAGACATGAGTCTCCTCTCTAAAGACTTCAGCTGAAGCTGTAAGTTACACACTCTCCATACAAAGACATAATTTCACTTGTGCAAGAACGGGTAAGGTTAGGGTTTTCTATAGCAAATGAAGTATGGCAGCACTGGTCAATCACAGGAGGAACAAGAGCATAAATGCTGGGATTTTATTCCTTGCCAAGGCTAGTTGGTTGTGTTTCCATAGGGCAAGCATGAACACCTGCAAGGATAGCAAATACCACACTGACAGGCTTTCTGTGTATGTGTAACTCAGCTGCCCAATGCCACGTAAGGAGCTCCAAACTTTAATACAGTTCTAATACAGAAGCAATGAGGTTTAGGAAGGATATTGCCATTGTTGTTCATAACAAATAAAATAATAATATTCAAGACCCTTGACTTCAGGTAGTATTTCTCCAGGCACTTACTGAAAGAAAATAATAGTACCAAGTTAAAAAATAAAAATAAAAAAATCACTGAGTGTTGCCCTGTAATTTTCTGCAATCATAAATTTTCCAGGAACAAATCATAGCTATTTATTACATTACCCCAAACCAACACTAGCCTGGGCCCACCACAGTCCCTGACATCAACAGCCCTGATCTCACCCCAATTAGCTGGGTGGCTGCCAGCCGGCAAGGCAGCACATTGCAGGAAAGGTCAAAGTTCAGTTTCTATATTTAAAGAAAGAATACATGCATACATATATACAATTGATGATCTACAATTGCTAACTTGTATTTACAAGCAAGGACTGTAAAGCCTGGGCAAGCACATGTAACAGACCAGAAATATAGCTTTTTTACAGTCACTGTGCAGACAACTGTATTTTTGATTAAAATGGCCAGCTACAGGAAAAAAAAAGTAAATACTTTCTGGGAACCCATATGGCTTACTCAGTACCACCCTACAACAAACAACTCCAAAAACAAAGCAAAAAAGATGAGGGAAGAATTCTTGTGTTTTCCAGACTCTTACTTGACTTTTTACAGAACTTCTTTCTCCAACAAACAAAAAATAATAAATTGTTTCTCATCTACTTCTCACATGCAGAAAGGCAGCTCCTCTTGTCTATGAGTGCAAAGCACAAGAAGAGAAAACGAAAACACTCTTCTGGAAACAAGAAAGCTCAATAAAGGAATTCAATGCTCAGATTTTAATTTCCCATTTAAGAAACTGCACATTATGGAAGACAACTTGCTTCTTCAAACCACAGATATGCTGCTCACCTGCACCCAAATTCTTGTCACATATTCTCATGCTCTGCACTTTGAAGATGTAATAGGCATGAGTCCAAACTGAAACTTGTTCAGACCTAAAAATTATTTGTCCTCTGAGGCACTTTGGTGCAGTCTCAGTTATGAGTAAGTTCTAAGAGAGACACTATCAAAATTGTTATTTGAATTAAAGTTCTCTTGGAAATTGCTGTGGAACTTTTTTTTTTGGCTCTCACATCCAGTAACATTTTAGAATATTTATTCTTAAAAAATAACTATAATAAACAGTAATAATTCATTCAAAATGTAAAAACAAATTAGCATAAACTGTGAAACCAAGTTGGAAATTTGTAAAATCAGCTTTAATCTTCCTATCCATTTTTTCAATGTTTCAAGCCATCTGACTAGTCAAACTCTTGTTTAGCTAGTTATGTTTTCTGCAAGTTTTTCCTCTCAGTTTTCATGTTTCAGTATAAAATACCTAAGAATAGATGCAAAATGCTTACAGAAAGAAGTCATAACCAGCATAAATATCACTACAGTTCCAAATTTTCAACCAAAAATTATGAAAAAAACGTAATGAAAAGGTGGGATCCTACCCACAAGCAAAGCTATGGATTAGCAAGCTTTGCTCCCACGTTTTGTCAAGAAGTTTTTTTCTCAGTGGCACTGCAGAAACGGGACCCCTGGAACATTCCAGCTGCTGACAGGCATTTTTTATTCTTTTCTAAAAAGACATTCATGTGCACGGATGGACAAGAACAGGACATGTCAGACTGTACACTCAAAAACAATCTAGTTAAAAATCTGGAGGCCTTTTTTTGCCATGTTTCACACTACAGCCTTATTTTCACATCGCAAAAGGATCCTGCCCGTCTCCAGAAGATAGAACAGCACACACACAAAAAAAAGCTTTATTTTTTCTCTCACTCTCACCCTTCTTTCAATCATCCCAATCTCAAAAAATCTTTTTGCTCATGCTTTCAAAATCACTCACCATTATTAATGGCCCAGAGCTAATCAAAGAGATGCCTCAGCAAATATCACTGTTCCCACTAATGGGAAAGTCCATCCTAGCTCATGCTTTGCAGAGTCTATCAAAAATTCACATTGCCATAAGCAAATAGTTTATAAAACACAAAAAATATAATTACACATCATCTGTTATGTCACAGGAACTGACCTTCAGCCCTACATCACTGTTGATGCAAAAGACCCCGTTTCCTTAAAATATCAGACAGCTGCTTTCTCATGTCTCTCAATGAAGCCTCCAGAGGCTTCTCGACTACATGTTTGTCAATACAGCTTTTAAAACTCTACACAATGCATCAGGTTTACAGAAGGAGAACTGTAATTGTTGGTGGTCACTGCCTAGCACAAGAGAAGCCTCCTGAAGCTTTAATACACCCAGCCCTTATCCCAGGTAAAGTTCATGCTCCTGAACTGGGGAGCTGGAACTCAACTGTGCCAAGTCTGGAAACATCAGCCAGCAGTGGGATAGGAATAAAGACCTCAGGCTGATGAATTTTCTTTCTTTTCTTCCCCTGTTAAATAAACTCTATTCCAGTTTCTAAAATTACTGTGCTCAATCTTTATAAAGAAATGTTCTGCATTGTAGATTTGTTATGGTTCAGCACTTTGGCTAAGAGCAGAAATGAAATACAAGCACAGAGATGTAAACAACTGCACTTTAGCTCTGCCAGACAGTTATGAGGTATAGCTCATCAATATGAAAAAAACAACCCACTTGGCTCCAGAGAAGACTTCACAGATTAAGTATTTAAAACTTAAGAGGGACAAAAATAACTCCCAGATCCAACAACAACAACATATATCTGTGTTTGAACAGATATATGAACATAAATACAAAATAAATATAAAAAGTAATCCCATGATACTAATTCGTCTTCAAGGAAGCTGATTTTTGCCACCAAGAACCCATATGGAAAATTAGAACTTTTTTTGTTCATCTGAAGCAGAAATCCATCAGAAGATAGACAAAACACAACCTACAAACAATACACAATTTTCAATCACAAATGGGAATGGGCTTCATCTGGTAATGCCACCAGCCTTTCAAGAGGAACCTTTCTTTCAGTTCATTATCTTCTTTCTTATTTAGCATTTGCTATCTCTGTCATCTCTCAGTTCTAATATATTAAGAAGTTCCCCAACTCCTCTTCCTTGAATTCATTATCCTCATCATCTGCAATTTTACCTCACCCGAAGTCCTTGGAAAGAGGAGTAGAGCAGAACAGCTGTTGTTGTTTCTACATCAAAGCCAACATCATGGCTTTAGTTCATCCTGGGAAGGAGGCAATAAGCACCAATCTCATCATATATATATATGGTGAGTGCCCAGATGAAAGAAAAGCTTATGATGAAGGCAATTCAGAAATCAGTGGAAAATCCATAACCTTGTACTAATAGTTTTGCAGACTTGTTCAAATAATTGGTTTAAATAAATTTTCGGGGGGGGGGGGGAATCCTTGAAGCTTTCACAAATTTAACCTTGCAGAACAGTGATTTCTTTGGTATAATAGCTACCTATTTAGAACAGGAATGGCTTCAAGACTAAGAAAAAACAGTTTCCACTTCATCATTTTCATATATTGCCTATTACTGTTTTCTAGCACCACAGTAAAGGGATTTGCAGTCCAAAACAGTGATATATGTACTTTACAAGCCCCCAGAGAGTATCAATAATGATATACACACTGGTATGGTGCCACTTTAATTCAAAATAGAATTATGTTCAACATTTGTTTTCTGAGCACAGCATCCACTCAGTATTAATTTCATAGTTACCAAGATAGAGGAACAAAAAAAAAACCCACCACTATGTCCTTCTCTAGACTACAAATATTTTTTATTTGTTTACTTTTTACAATTATTAAATTAGGAGCAAGGTAACAATTTCCACCTACTACTATCAAACTATGAAACCATAGAAAGAGACTCCACCAGGAAACAACACATGAAAATGCTCTGAAAAAAACCTGATAACTAAGATACATAAAATTTTCACTCCTTAGCCTCATATTATACATTTAAAATATAGCTAATCTAGAGCACACTATATACAAAATACTTTGCAATATCTGAATTATCCTCACCCCACAACAATTTAGTGCAGTTTTGTTTGGCAAACCACTTTCACATCAACTAAGTGCTTCCTCACATAACTTCTGTATTGCCTATACCTTTATGAAATTTAAATACTATCTCTAAATGGTACCAAGTCACTGAAGTCTGAGATGCTCTAGTGACTACATATAACTTAATATTACAGTTCAGATCACTGCAAACCCAAAGGATTCAAGGAGGTGACACGAGATTATTTTACTGACATTACACTGTGGCTGGATCCTCTCGGCACTCCACCCTAGTGGAAGTGCCAGCTACTCCCATGACTTATACTGATGTCCCCATTGACCCAGCTAGAAGAGGGTTCTCTGTTTCTGGCCAGCTCACTCATTGGTTTTTGAGGCAGAAGGGCTACATACCATTGCAGTTCCACAGTCCTGTAGAGTCAGAGATTGCACAGTGCTCTCATGTGATTCACGGCCTCCAAGACCACTTGTTTACCACTAGTGAGGCAATCTAACTATAACAGTTACTTGAAGAAGTTTTTATGTTTAATTAACAGCAAAAAATGCACTAAAAAGTTCTCTTGGAAATCCTTCTAAAATGACAGATGTGTATTAATTATCATGTTCTAAGATTATATTAATTCTATTGATTCACAGTATCATATTATAGAATCATAGAACAATAAACCCAGCACCCAGTGCCAAGTCCACCACTAAGCAATGTTCTTAAATTCCATATCTACAGGTCCTTGAAATATCTCCAGGGACGATGACTCCAGCATAGGCATTCTTCACTACATAGTTTCACTGAAACTGAGAAATCAAATTTGTCCAAGATATGGCACCATAACTAGCCACAAGTTTTTCATGAAATGCTGTTTCTCTTGCAACTAACATACCTTTCTCTTTTTCTCTTTTTTCTTTTATTAAGTATTTGCTACCACGTGCTAAAATTATTTTTCATTTAGTACTGTATATAGCATCTCTTTTTTGTTTCTGAAACAATACAGCCAACTCCTGAAATTCAGTAACAGTCTTCTCAACTAATCCAGAACTGGAGAATCTTACAGACCGCAGTTAAGGTGGTCAACAAGCCTAACAATTTATTCATATCTCATTTAGAAATTAAATATTTCTTTACAAAGAGATTTTTAAAACTATATGCATAAACACACACAAGAAAAGCAATGATTTATTTATGACCTTCCAATTAACTTTATGCTTTTTTCTCCAAGCCCAGAGCTAATCCTTAATATGGAAGTGACATTTACATCTTCTGCATCTTAAATGTTGAGTGGGAAAAAGTCTAACAAAAAACTGTCAAAAAACATGACTGCAAAAGGATTTTCAAAGACCAAGAAAAATTTGATGCAAGACAACCTAATCTGCAGCAATGACATTATTGTCCTGTTGCTACTTTCTGCAATGAATATATCCTCATCATCCCTTTGATATTCACAAAGCATGAACTTCAATGGCAAACAACTTTTTAGTTTCTTAGAAAAATACTGAGTTATAATTACCTTTTAATTTCATTCACAGCATTTTCCAACAGCTGTAGAATCCCCTACCTCAGACATGAAGCTACCTCTCTTTCCCTAAAAAAATCCTCAAGAGAGACTGTTTCTATGAAAACAGTTGTGTGAAAATGTAGCTCATGGCCACCTCCAAGCTGACTGACCAGTCACCAGGAAGGGCTGAGCTCAGTCCTTCCCAGAGCATGAGCAGAACTTTGAGCCTTTCCCCTCTATGCAGCTCTCAGACGTGTGAAAATGACCAAAACCTTCTTGAATGGCTACAGCTTGAACTGAAAAAACAGCTTCATATACAAAATCTATTAAATCTACTGATACTCAATTTGGAATATCTTCCTTCTTGAAGTAAATTTTAACAAGGAAAAACGTGAACATTAGGAACATCATGTAAGTTACCATTTACTATTATTTTCCAGAGATATTTGTATTCTCCCTGAACTAGAGCTTCTGAAAACCTCTGAATTGCTAGCTATCCTTAACATTTCAATAAAAGTTTTTTTCCCCCATCTGCAAAATGAGTAAGCAACTGACTAAATCTAGCATAACAGTACTTTTTAGCTTAAAGTCTGTGTCATGGTTTGAGAGCCCCAAAATCCAATTCCTGAGTCCAAGCCCCCCTCCCACATCTCAGCTCAGTGTAAAATGGGTTTTTCCAGACACCACACAAGACTCAAAATGGGGAGAAGGGATTATATATTACAATGACTGTACAAAATAAATATTACAATACATTACACACACAATCTTAACTATCTCTACCATGATAAAGCAGTATTTACAATGGATCGAATCTCTTCTCTCTCCAAATAAAAGTCCAGGAGGGAAGAAAGAAGAGATCCTTTCCACTCTCAGAGCAGCAGTGTCTCTAGGGCAGCAGGTTCTCCTCTTTCATGCAGCAGTTGTAGCTGGATCTCTGCCAGTACACACGAGGGGGTATCCAAGCCCTCTCGGCCATTCGACTCCAAGCGAGGGTCTTCTCTTCCGTGGGCTGTGTTCACCAGGACAAAGGTCACTTCACCACGTCATACCACGAAGCACAGGGGTCTTTGTGATGGTCCCTGTCTTCAGGGGATTCAAGCCTCCTTTGCAGAGCTCCCATGCTCTGTCTCAAAGCAGCGGGGGGGTGAAGCCCTCCTCCGCATTCCTTTGGCTGTCCCGGTTCAGCTCCGGGAAGCCCCGAGCTTTTCAGCTCCTTTCTGCAGTGCTGCAGCACTCCAAGACTCTCCTCAAGTAAGAGTCCATCATCCTCCTCTCTCTAGGAGGTCTCAGAGGGGTTTGGGCAGTTTTGGTTTCAGTTCTTACCCAAACTCTCTCTCTCTGTAGAGCTTAGTTCTACTCTCTCTGCTGCTGGCTCTCTTTCTCTTCAGACAACTCTGAGTCTCTCTTCCTTGGCTGCAATGCCTGTTTGCTGCTCCTTATCTTCTGCTGGCTCTCTGCCACTGTTTCTCTGGTCAGTGCTGGTCTGCCGCTGCTTTCAGTATCTCTTGCTGCTGCTCACAGCGGAGAAACATCCCCCAGCTCTTAGCTACAAATACTTAGTCCAGCTTAACACTGTTCCAAGTTCCCTGCAGCCCCCAGCTGGGGGCTGGGGGGGGCCCCAGCCCCCAACGGGGCTCCAGGCCCCTTTCTCGTGACTTTACAACTTGGCTACTCCCCAACTACAACTACAACTACAACAACAACTCTTCCGGTCTGGGTTATATGTTTATATTTCGCAGAAGCGCTGATTGGTTCAACCTCAAGGTAACCACCCCCTGGGGGTTTATCATTTTATAACTTCAGGGGAAAAACTGTTTTTCCCCCCACCACAGTCTGCCTTTGCCTTCAGAATGCATCCATCAGAAGCACACATGGTACTTGCATTTACAATGTAAATGTATAAACACCAACAACACTTTCACTCGCTGTGAAAGCAGAGTACTACTGATACCTCAGAGCTTTTTGGATTTTTTAACTTTTGTAGATTTTAAAAGTAGTTGTGTAGTAAATGTAGATTTTAATGTAGCTGCATTATATCCCTTACCTTTTCGAATACTAGTTTACACATACCCAACCCTATCACCCCATTTCATATCAATCCCTCTAAATTTCATTAGCGTGTTTAGTTTTTTTTTCAAGGTAGAATTGTAGAATTGTCCACAAATGGACAATTTCACGGGCATAAGTACGAAGTTACACTTTCCCAAAGATAATTATAAATCCTTTTCCAAAACAATGTTAACTCTGATTTTCCTTCCACCTCTTCTAATGTACCAGTTTACATTTTCTCTGGGACAGGTCAGACATATCCTCCAATAAATGGATAATTCTTCTATTGCCATCCTGAAACAATGCAGGGATAACCACACAGCCCCTTTGACATTTCTCTATCATCAAGTGAAAGGTCGCACTCATTCACAAGTGGGATGTAGTTTATAATATACCTGGAGGTACTCTATATGTTCTCCAAGAAAACTGAATACTGTAAATATTGATTGAGAACTCACCGACAGCTTTTCTAGAATAAAAATGTTTAAAATGTTCAGCAGTCAAAAAACGGATGTGCAGAGCTGCTGACTGACTGGTTTGTTTTGTATTCTTTCCGAATTTGAACCCTCTGAGCTTATCAGCAGAATCAGCTATGTAACGCTATTGAAAGCATCCTGTTTACATGCAGAAAAATGGGCTGTCATCACCTTAATCTTTCTTTGAAGTACTCAGAAAAAAGGATTTAACTCTAACTTACTGCCTAGAGTGGTTATGGACTCACCATCCCTGGGGGTGTACAAGATCGGGCAGAATGGAACGTTTCGTGCCTACTAAAGGGGTGTTGGAACTAGATGATCTTTAAGACCCATTCCAACCCAAACCATTCTATAAAATTTGATGTTAAATTTAGTTGCAAAATACTATTCTAAGATTAATTCAAATTTTAAACTCCATTCGCTATTTGGATTCTGGAGAAGAAGCTAAGGCAGTTTTGCAAGCGAAAAGGAAACATTTGCCTATGCAAAGCCAAAGCCACCCATTTTAAAAAAGGAGCAGGACTTCAGTGGTGACATGACAAACAACGTATCACTTAGAATTAAATGAAAACATTAATCATCAGATTCCAGAAAAGCAAGAAGCCCTCTTCTGGTACTGAAAGTTAATTAATGTTTAAGATATCGCTTGGATTCCACTTCCAGTTTTCAAAGAAGATTACAAAATGAGTTGATTTAAAAATAAAATAATTAAAAGAGAAAAAATATTCCAGCACACATCTCCCAAACACTGACGTGAACTTAACAGCATAAAATTGAGTAAAATCAAAACCTGCCGTGTATATGGGATAGGAAGAGGGCTATTGTAGTGGTTCACCCTGGTTGGATGCCAGACACCCACCAAAGCTGCTCTATCATCCTCTTCTCAGATGGACAGGGGAGACAAAATATAACAAAAGTTCATGAATTGAGATATGTTCTGGGAGAAATCACTCACCGAATACTGTCATGGACAAAGTAGACTCAAATTGGAGATATTAACTGAATTTATTACTAACAATATCAAAGCAGGATAATGAGAAGTAAAATAAATCTTAAAAATAACTCCTTCCCCCCACCCCTCTCTCCTTCACAGGCTCTACCTCCTACCCCACCAGTGGCTCAGAGAGACAGGGAATGGGGGTTACCGGTTAGTTCATCACACGTTCCTGCCACTGCTCAGGGAGAAGAGTCCCGCCCACAGAAGACAGCCCTTCACAAACTTCTCCAACAGGACTCCATCCCACGGCGTGCAGTCCTTCAGGCACAGGCTGCTCCAGTGTGGGTCCCTCACAGGGTCACAAGTCCTACCAGGAAAACTTGCTCCAGCAGAGGTTTTCCAAATGTTCACAGCCTCTTTTCAGCCAACCACCTGCTCCAGTGGGGGAGCTCCTCCATGGGCTGCAGGTGGATCTCTGCACCCCTGTGGTCCTCCATGGGCTGCAGGGGCACAGCTGCCTCACTATGGTCTGCACCACAGGCTGCAGGGGAATCTCTGCTCCAGCACCTGGAGCACTCCTCCACCTCCTTCTCCTCTGACCTTAGTGTCTGCAGAGTTGTTTCTCTTGCATATTCTCACTCCTCTCTTCTCTGGCTGCAATTACATCCGTGCAATAACTTTTTTCTTTCTTAAATTTCTTATCACAGAGGTGTTATTTTCATTCCTGATTGGCTCTGTCTTGGCCAGAAGCATGTCTGTCCTGGAGCTGGCTGGCATTGGCTCTGACTGACATGGGGGAAGCTTCTGGCAGCTTTTCACAGAAGCTCCCCTGCTACCAAGACCTGGCTACGCAAACCCAATACAGCTGTCCAGATCAGGAAAGGTTAGTGTCTTTCAGCCTTTTAATCAGTATTGAAAGTGGTGCAAATCTCAACTTGCCTCACTTTTTTTCTCCCCTCTAAACACTGGCACATAACAGAGTCGCCTGTTGTTCCCCACTGTACCAAGCAACAAGTACAGTCAAATCCAGAGCGTCTCACAACTATGGGGGCAACAAGGCAATCCCTTGGACCATAATAATTCTGCAGGCTTCATGCCATATCTTTTTCCATAGCAGCCTCTTTCACTCAAAACTGAACATCACATCTAGAGTTTCCAGTATTAGCTGCTGCAACAGAGGTGGTGTGGGCCAGGACTCAAAAAATCTTTGTGGAACTGAATAAGCCAAGTGCTGCTCACATAATACTTTTATGCAAACATACAGTCAAACCAAGCCTTCTGCAAACCTATTTAACAGACACTGGGGAAACTCACAGAAAGCATTCACCTAGCTCTGGAGCATATTTTATAGTCTTAGGATTCCAGACTTACTCTGATTTCTAGTGTCGCTGCAGAGCCCAGTGCAGTATACACACATACAGCCCAGTGCAAGACTGTTTTCCCTAATAAAAATAAACAAAACAAAATAAACAAACGAAACCAAAAACCACAAAAGAAAACCACATTCCAGTACTGAAATGCTATATAGGCTTCATAAGCTTATTGATCAGTGCTTTGTTAACTACCAGCAATGACAGCAGGACCACCTGGTTTCTGCCATTCACCTAATACCACTGATGCAATCAAACTGTCCCAGGCAGCATGAACAGAGCATGTCACCTCTTACAGCTTCTCTACAGTAAATCATCCAAACTGAGCATGGGAGTTCATTTTATTCCTCTAGGAACCTCTAATCCAGAATGTTCGTGGAAGAATATCTAAGTCACTCAAAGACAGTGCCACTAACGCAACCACTATAGATACATTTTGCATAGAAAATTCAATACCTGCTCTAGACACCTATAGCAGATATTTATATACATAAATGACATACATACACACATATTTTTAAAGTAAAACACTGCTATTTTGAACTTTTCTGAGAACAACAGTTCCCTTGAGCAAATATTGCGGACTACTTTCACTACTTAAGACTTCACATGCAGGAACACAAACTTTCATTGCAGCATTATCATACAAGACCTTTTATCCTATCTCTGGGAAAGACAGGGAAAAATATATGAATTAAATAATAAAAATAATAAATCAGCATAAAGTCCTGGAAAAGGTGCCTTCAAAATAAAAAATAACAACAACAAAACCTAACAAAAAACAGAGAGCATGGGCAAGCAAAGAAAGAGAAAAAAAACACACTTCAGATGCATTTGTAACATAAGACTTCCCTTAATGTTTCAGACACCATTAAAGAGATGCCTTGATGAAATAGTGAAGGAATTTATTTCTGATATTTAGATATAGATATAGATAGATGATGATCATGTGTGTATCTATGACAAGGTAGGAGAGTTATAACAGGTGAAAAATAACATAAAAATTCCTTGGTTCTTATAAATCTCTTCACTGTGAGAGTAATACAAAATCAGATCTAGTGCACACATATAGCCTTACCTTTTCTTTCTATAATTAACTACTGATGCTTTTAAAATATGCCTAAGGCACTGCAAGATGACTCTGCTTCACCCAAAAGAGTAACTGTGACTCTCCCCCACGCAGCCCCTCAGCACACTAAGAAGAAAACTAACAAGTTAGGGTTCAGAGAGCTCTATGTTATTTTTGAAACATCAAACAAAAATAATAGAAACACAACATTCAAAGTGAAGTCTCATTATTTTTAATAAATTTTCTGGTTAGTAAATGCCGGATCTAGCCATCTACTATGGCTCTAAGCAAAGTCAGAGTTGCAGTGCTGTCAGAGAGAGAAAGGGAAAGAACATATAGAAAGCACATCCTACTCTCCTTTATCTCCCAGCAAAATACAATCTAACTATCCTCAGATATAAAAACAACTAAGTCACCTATGAAGATCCAGACTTCATTGTTAAAACTGCATTAGTTTAATAGAATTCTGACCTGTTCTATGTGGCCATCCAAAATCTTGCCAATGATCCTTTCAACACAACCTTCAATAAACACGGTCAGCAAATAAATATCCAATAAACAGTAGTTTAAACAGCAGTCAGCTTAACCTTTCCCCTGTCTTTAAAAAATGCCAGACTGTTCAGTGTTTGCTCAAGACTCTTCTTTTACCAACAGTCAATTTGAATGAGCCGGTGCAAGTGCACTGTTCATCCCCTCCTGAGAGGACGATGCATTTATGTGAAACATGAGGAGAATGCCTAATGCTGAAACATACTCTCTGCATCCTCAATGAGATTTTATTACAGGGCTCTCTTTCTTCTCCCTGGTGTGTGTCAGCACGCCTGCAACCATTCTACTTCTTTTATGGCCAGACACTATCTGTACACTTGTATTTACGTTTGGTATACACACACTCACTATCTATCACACGTGCTTTATGACCCCATTGGGGCTACTCAAAAAATAATCAAACTTGCTACTCCAAGTGATAGTATGCAATACTGACATGAAAAATATTCTGCTAATATTCCATACAGCTAACTGTCTGGCTATTAACAACCAGATTTAAGAACCATTTTGGCTTCCAAAAGCATTAAGGGCTTGAATTTTCAAATATATCCTAAAGGTAAGTCTATTTTATAAACTAGCTCTGTGATCCTCAGAGAAAACTTTGGCAGTTCAATTAAAGTACAAACAAGTTTTTAATTAAAAATTGTTATTATGTCTATTGTATCAGAGCTCCATATGATAAAAATTCACAATTTCTGAATTTGTCAACAAAACATAACAGGTTAAAATCTCTATTAAAAAACCCACAAACGAACAAGGAAAGAAAACAAAACAAAAGAAATCAAAAACTACAACACCATAACCAACTTGCTAGAGCCTGCAACTCTTTAAAGAACATGACTAATGCAACTGTAATTTTTTGTTAAAGAAATATGACTTATTAAAAAACAGCGTTTACCAAGATCTTTGAGTATCTTGGGCTGTGACAACTAGATTTAACCAGCTTTGATAAATAATAAAAGAGCCTGGCAAACACTCAGTTTTTCTAGTCCTCCACCTACATCGTTCTACAGTTCCTATCAATACATTATTTATATTTCAGGAGCATTCTCCATGAGGTAATCGCCTTCTACAACAGTAGGAAAGAAGTCTCTGTTGCAAAGACCCTTCATTTCAAGAGAGCAAGGAAGTAAAAAGTTATTTTAAAAATTCAGTTTCCTAGTCACAATAAAAATGCATGTTACAAGTAATAGGACAGAGAAGCTGCCATTTTAAGTGAAAATCTCTTCAAAATATTGAGTTAGAGAAAAATGCTATCTATGGCAATACCTTTCACTATTGTCAATGATAAAATAATAGAAGTTCAATAAAATGAAGCCTTAAAAACATAAATTATCTTGATGGTTTCTGTATCTTCCTTGCTTTTCCCATTTATTTGTTTCTCTTTATTGTTTTCACTATATTGTAAATATGCCCTCCACTTAACACTGTATTTCTCATTCTGTCACTATGTCCTTACTAAAACACTGTCTCTTTAACACCACTTATGCTGCAGGACTGATCTCAGGAATTTTCAGGGGTGTCTGACTATTTGCTTAGAGGCAGGGAGGAGAGGGGGATATATCACATATCTCCACTCACTGTCCTGGATTGATCATCCCCATCATTCAGCCCTACAGAGCAGGGTTTCCCCCTAACATAACCCCACAAAACAGAGCAGGAGTTTCAGAAAGTTCTTGCGCTGCTGGAAACTAGATTTTCTTAATAGTTGCAATACAACAGGGCATGTTGTGCTATCCTGAAAGTCATCAGGGGCTTTATAGGCTGATACGCCCAACTGACAGTATCCCCCGTGTGACAAAATGATTTTGTTTAAATTCAAGTTTCTCAAGCAAGACTTGGTAATTTTAAAAGACTAGGAAGATACACAACTCCAACCAAATCTGTTATTGCAAGCATTCAGCAGTGGAGTAAGATGATAAAAAGAAATATTATGGAATTTTTTTCAGAGTCTTCCTATTCTATCTACTGTTGTTGATGCCATGCCATTGTCTATTTTTTTCCTTTTAGTGGAGACAAGGAGATGACATCATGTAAAGATGTCAATCTACCTTTTTTGGAATAAAGACAAGGAAGAACGTCTTATCTTTCTGTTTAGTGCTCAATGCAATGTGCAGAGGAAGACAAGAACACAGCAACTGTATTACAGAAAAACTGTTAACTTGAGAACATAATTTTGGAAACTTAAGCTATGGTAAAGTAATACTCTCCAGAGAATTATATTCACTGTAAGTTACAGACATAAATATTATATTTTCAAATTGAGAGACAGAGTAATAATCTATCAGCTATTCTTGCATGAAACAAGATTTAATTTTTCTGTATCCTGGCTTCATCCTGAGTTTTTAAGCAATGAATGCTGATGTTGGCAAAGGCTCGTATTAGTTTAATTAGTTGCACCTAAGATAGTCACATGCATAAGTGTTTGCTGAACCAGTCCTCCAGCAGTTTCATTTGGTATCTTTTTTTCTCCCCTGTTTTGTTGATTGCAGTTGATATTTGCAATGAAGAATTAAAATATTTTTCTTCTGCACAGGCAGAATTGCTGATTCCATGTGCACTGTACCTTCATACTCTTTTAAGGATATGCCCACATGTGGGGAAGCAGAACATCGAGGGCTTTCTAGGTTGCAGAGAAACTTTCCAATTTTTGCTTATTCAACATTTAATCTCCTATTAATGATTTTCAGTACCAGCCAGTTCCATATTTGTTCCTATTCAAAACAGACTGCAGCCAGGTAATTATTGCTTCTTCAAATATGTGGGAGTTGTGTTTTTTCTGTTAACAAAGTTTGGGTGAAAGTTTAAGGTATCCATTTATCAAACACCGTCTCTCTCCAAATCAACAGGAGAAAGAAAAACAAAAACAAACAAACACACACCCCAAACACCAACAAAATAAGAAAAACAATGAAAATAAATAAACAAACAAAAACATAACAGGCAATAAAAATATTCCCTTCTTCTCTACCTGAAATAGAAGGCAAGTAGACTGAAGAACATATATTCCACCTGATGGCAGTTAGATATGCTGAAGACTGCAATACAACTTAATTAACATTACAGATATGAGATAATGGGTAAGAGGGACAAATCTAAGAGCTGAAATGTCAACTCTCTGGTAGTTCAATATTTGATTTGTTCATTTTTATTCTTAGCTAAGAGCTGACCCTCTTTCTAGCTGAGTAATTCTAGGAAAAGTACTTTGTGTTTTGTATTCAGAACAAGACTTTTTCTATTTTGCCTACTCTTTTTGACCGGTTTACCTTTAGTCACAACCAACAGAGAGGTGCAATAAGGAGGCAATATTCAGAGATAGAGACTGCAAGCACCACCCATGTGCACAATCCAGGAGTTATTCTCATATGCCAAGCTCCATTTACCCCACTTGAACCAACTGAGTTAAAACTTTAAGTCCTCTTTTTTGCTATTAACTCTCAAATGAAAGTATAACAGGGATTAAACCACTTCAGGACTCTCATTCTCTGGCACACAGCTGTGCTTGCTCTCTGCAGAAAGCCCCAGCCATGTCCCAGTTTCATTCCAGGTCACATAACAACCCATGCACCAACAGTTAAGTGAATAATATTGTATTTCCCTATTTTTACCAACCAGTGATTCCACACCACACAACAGTAGCTGCATGCTTGTCTGCAGAAACTCAAAAGATGATGCTGACTGCCTAGAGTTGCCCCCCAGTGAACAAGAAAATAAACTCAACTTCAAGAATAAATGTAGTGATGGTTCATAAGAAACCTTGACAACGGATATAGCTAGCAACAGGGAGGGGGAGAAAAAAACAACTAATTCTCATGTTGCAGAGGAATACTCCAAAATATCAATTGTATGCAGAGATTTTTAATTAGAAGATCACCAAATCAGTGCTTAACTGAGTGTGTGCTCTACCATATACAAACAGAAGACCGACACAAAGACTTTTCTGAGGAGATGATCTTAGAAGACACTTCTTCAAAAGGCAAAACAAAGTACAACTCAAAATAGCAGAGAAAACTAAGCTCACAACTTTATTAGCCTAAATTAATCTGATTAATTCTAATACAACCAATAAAGGTTCTTTATCTAGGGATATACATCTACTTAAGTCTGATTTAGCATAAGGTGATTGTTTGAAAACATGAAGACACTGGGTGACAGCACAAACCAAAGCAAAAGGAAGAATTGCACAGCGACATTTGCAGCTCTGTTTGTGATTTTAAGAACCAGAAATTAAAAAAAAATAACTTAGTCTCTAAAATCCTACTGAATTTCAACAGCACTGAGATATCTTACTCTCTTAAACACCAGAGATTTTAACTTTCAAGTGCTTTTTCCTAACAATAAATAGGACTAGTCAGAAAGTCGTTCTACCACTGAATACCTATCCAAATGACACATCTTTGGAAGCACTGTCATTCCTCAAGAAAATAATGCATTCACTCTCTTTCTTCACTTTACCCAAGGTAAGAGTCCAATAGAGGTGAGAAGTTGGGTGTAAGTAGTTACAAATCAACTGAAAAGCAAGAGGTATGACAGACTTGTTTCCTATATTCCTAATTCATAAAGATGCCAGCAGTGCAGCTACAATAACTCACGTAAGTTAGGATTTTCCAGTTTACTGTTGAGTATTCAGAAACTTGGCTCTTCTCCCTCCAGCCAGTTGATGGGGGTTTTTTTTATTGTTTTTTGTTTTTTTTTAAAAAAAAACTTTTTTTTTAATTGCATACATAGTTTACATAGCAAAATGTAACCTTTCTTTATTTCTAACTCAAGTTTTTCTGGTGTTCCGTCTCTCTGGAAAAAAGCCTAACAATGTCAGGCTTTGGAGCCTGAAATAACAAAATAACAGAAAGTCCCACTTGGGAGGGGTTGGGAGGGGTGAGGACACTGAAAGGGATTTATGCACAAAGACTTTTTAACATCCATCTTGTATTTAATGTTAGAAGTTCATTACCACCCTAGACTAGTAGCTTACCTGTACATCAGTAGTAATACAGAATGGAAGACAGGATTTCCAAGCTCATCATCCTTATCTTGCCAGACCACTATATCCTAGCTATCTTTGAAAAGGAAGGGCCAGTAAATAAGACAGAACTAAGCCTGTGGCTTACATAAAACACTCCAAGTGAATCCATCTGCCAATATACATACTGGAAATCTAATCAATAGTAGGTTTTGCATGTTTGCACAGCTGTTATAGACAGATGCTGTTATCACTGTTATTTTATCCATACTTTTTAATAAAGTGGATGACTCTTAAATCGTTGCCTTCCTCTTCCAATCTGGTTCGTTGATTTTCACTTATTTGCATTTCTCTTCACCTTTAATCTCCTTCTTTATTTAACAGCTTTCTCCATCACTTCCACTAGCCTTTCCAATCTCTCCTTTTGCCATGTGATTTCTTCTTTTCCATCTTTGTGGTTTCCTTACACTTCACTCTCTGCCAACTTGACTTTTTTCTCTTTCCCTTTCCCTGCTATTCATAAGAATCAGATTCATAGAATAGCTCAAGTTGGAAGGGACCCATAATGATCAAGTCCAACTCCCTGCTCCTTGCAGGACTACCTAATACTAAATCATATTATTTATAGTGTTGTCCAAACACTCCCTGAACTCCAACAGGCTTGGTGGTGTGACCATTTCCCTAAAATATGGAATACTTCATGAATTTGCATGTCATTCTTGCACAGGGGCTGTGCTAATTATTTCTGCATCATTCCGATTGTAGTACATGTGCTGCTGAAGTGAGCACAACTGGATGTCTGTTGGATGTCTCCTGTCCCTTTCCAATAGCCCCAAATTAGCAGACCAGTTCAGATGACAGCAGCATTCTCACGAGGCGAAGCGGAAAGGCAGGTACTGATCTCTTCACTCTCGTGACCAGTGACGGGACTTGAAGGAATGGTCTGAAGCTGAGTCAGGGGAGATTTAGGCTGGATATCAGGAAAAGGTTTTTCACCCAAAGGGTAGTTGAGCACTGAAACAGGCTCTCCAGGGAGGGACAAAATCACAGCCCCAAGTCTGTTTAAGGACAGTCCTCTCAGGTACATAGTGTGATTCTTGGGGTGTCCTGCACAGGGTTAGGAGTTGGACTCAATGACTCTGATGGGTCCCTTCCAACTCAGCATATTCTAGGATTCTATGATTGTAGGCTCACAGTTAATGCTCTGAACACCAAGTCATTCATAGGTGAAACACAGTAGCATAAAATTTCTTCTTTCCTCTAATTAAGGAAGAGCCTAAGGACTGCTGTACCATGACTGCTGTACCACTGTATACTATCTCAATGCTGAACACACCAACTTCCTATTAGCAATCCTTCTTCCTATAAATGACATACAAGTATCTCATCTTGAGAATTAACCCACCCTAGCCCAGGCCCCAGAAGGGTTACAGTGCAGCAGCTCCCCCAAAGGCTTCAGAGGCGGTGGATTAATGGATGGTTGCTGTCCACTTCAAAGTAAAGAAGGCTGGTCTCACTTACCTTCAATAGGGTATTTATTACATTATTCTTGGACCCAAAAATGTGGGACAGAAAGATGATGTGGAACATTACCAGCTTTTTTGAGGGCCCATTTCATTGGTTAACTGTACTCACAGCTGTGAAGCTCTTTTCAATATTCAGCTTAATTATGTCTCTGCTGACGCTTAAAGACCATTTCTTCTTATAATGCTTATCATGGTCAGCTATCTAAATGTGTTTATTTTGCAGAACATGAATAAGTGATGCATCTAATCACAATGCAAGTGTTATGCAGCTTTACAACATTTTTGTTGTCTGGCATAATGAGCAAGCTCAGAATAGGCCCTTGTCTGTTGGCACTGTCACTCTGTCAGAGAGTTTCCATTCATTTAGTAGCTCCAGGCTGGCAGCTAAAGCAATCATTAGTGGCCAAAAAGCATCCATCCACCAAAGCCACAGACCTTCATTCAGGCATAGACAGTTCAAAGTACACTCAAGCTCTCCTGCTAAAAAATTCTGGGTTTCAAGACAAAGATCTGTAGAGAAACTGAACACCTGAAAAGTAAAATCAGAAGAAATGGGAACTCCTACAGTTGGCCTATCATCAGCAACAGGCCGATAAGACATGGGCTGATGGCAGACCAGCAGACAGTTACCTCTCCCCACAGCATGCAAAACCATCCCTGCTACTAAGAAAATAGTTTTGCACTCATATTTGCAACTGCCAAAACCAAGGATGAACTCCTTTTCTTTTCTGATAATAAAATGCTATTAATTAAAATTAGTAAAAATATCTTCTCCCCAGAGAGGAAAGGAAGAGCACTTTCTCAAGTGGAGTATTTTCTGAAATACTCCGTGGTTCATACTACCCCAACACTGGGCAACCAGGTTTGCTCCCTTCTGAGCACAGAATCTTGAGAAATATTTCCCCCACACCTTCCTGAGAAGACAACCTGCTTTCTGGCTGTTTGAGCTGAGAGAACCTTTCTCCTGTTAGGATGAAACCCCGCAATGGCCAACCTCTAATTTTCTACTTATCATTCAATAACATAAGAAAAGTGTATACATGGTCTCTGCAAGAGGCTGAAGGAAAATCAACTTCTTTTCTTGCCTCCTGGTGAGTCACAGCACTGCTAGGGATATAAAAAAAATAAGTATTTCTTTTATTTAAAGAAATTTTCTCCACATTTTCCTCAAGGCTATGGATCCTTTGGAAGTCCCTGAGCAATAACAGTTCTTCTCCTGCCCTCACTGCTACAGTGTTGTGCAGTAACAGAGAATTTGCCTAGTCTTCATTAAAATAGAAACTGCCAACTGACAGAAAATCAACAGCCTTTGGTACCTACAGTGAACTCAGGCAAAACAAAATGGGAGCTTAAAGTGCTACTGAAATGTATGGAGTGTGGGGGGAATATATCAAAAAGTAGGGAACAGGAGATAAATACAAACATTTATGTTACTATGAAGGCTGTATAATTAAAAATGCAGTTAAGCAGGAAGTCCATTAAGAAGAGAATAATTCAGAAGAACACACATTTGAGTACAAAATACAATTAATTCAGACAGGAAATAAGAATTAAAAGTAATTATTTTGTTTTGCAAAGGTAGAACACACTGTTCAGTGCCTTGTGCTTTGGGTTTTTTTTGTTGGTTTGGGGTTTTTTTTGTTTGGTTTGGGTTTTGTTGTTTTGTTGGTTTTTTTTTAATTTTCACTAGTAGATCTTCACACCTCCCATGTCCTCTCGAATCAATCAAAAATAGTAATTAAAAAAGTTCCACTTCAGCATCCCAATATGCCTGTGGGTAACACCACATATAACGTCATGGAAATAGTTAGCAGGAAAAAAAGCCTGTTATCAAATAATTGATCACTGCTCAAAGCACGTACACTCAGGACCTAGGTCCTACTTCCTACGGGACAGAGACTTTCAGTAAAAGCCATTCTGCCATAAACATAATCCACCAATTGATTTTAAAGACTGGTTAAAAGCTATTGCCTGTGACAGACCAGGTAAGACAAATGATCTGTATTCAGGGACTAAGAAAACTGCATTTCTACTTGAAATCTTTTGACCTCGGTTGCACAAGTGTTCCCAGCAGAGCTCCAGCCATGAATACTGAAGCACTATTTCTCCTCCCTCTGTCAAAGTCTGCATATGAGCTCCTGCACATGCCTCCCTCTCTCACACTTAGTAAGGGAAAAAGACCTGCCCAGACCTCAGTAACAACCTCCAAAATGTCTACTAAGAGGGTACAAGAAAAAAGACATAACAACAGAAGTAGATTTGGTAGTCTTTGAGAAGCAGATGAGGTAGTAGTGAATAGTAATGCTATTTTAAATAGTGTGCAGAAGTCAGAAGATGACAAAGAGAAAAATATGCTAAAAAAAAATCTTAAAATGTCAAGTGTCTTGCTGCAAACTGGATTATATAGGGCATGGGGTAAACCAGCAGCAGCAGCATAGGGGCTTAAAATGCAGCAGCAGCTGCTCATGAACAGGAGCAGCGATGATGTTCACCAACTCCATATACACCTCAGAATTACCTCTTCAGATCTAGCAACACTTCCTGCATAAGTCTCATCCCAACACAGTCCCAGTTCCAGGGACTCTACATTTCATTTTCACTGCAGCATAGTACACCAGAACATGCCATAGTCTTTGTTTTGTTTTTAAATCTGGTCAAAAGATACTGTACATGCAGAGCATCTTCTAAAGAGAGCTGCTTCAGCATCAACAGTACAGTAATAAAGAGCTGGATCTACAAGATTTATAAATCTTGGAAATAATTTTATTACATATTACTTTACACTGGATACCCATTGTAAGCCAATTTTCTTCCAGTAATGCTTTTGAAGACAGTTTACTTGTCTTTCAGAAGTCCTATTAATGTTTTAAAAGAGAAAAATAAGCTGAATCTGTCCATATATAGTAAAAAATATTTCTGCAGTTCACTATATTTTTAATTCACTTTGAGGTGTGTGCCACTGTGAATTCACTTTCATGATCATTTACACAATTAGGTTTACTGCAGAACACACAGGCTAAGCTTCCACAGAAACTGAATTTAAAAATTAATTACCAATATATATTTTCCACCAAAACCTAAAATATAAAATGGTTCACAGTTGGATCAAGGAAGTTAACAGATAATATACTTATCTAGTCCAAAACAGAGCAAAGGAGTTAGATCATGGGTAGCAAAGTTGAAGCACTAAAGCCCAAAAATCAGAGTAACTCTGAAGAACAGAACATTTGGAGAGTGCTGGTGCTCTGCCAGTCACATCATGAACAGAGGAAGGTAAAATTCATTAAATAAATTATTCATTAGTATTAACAACTCGGCACTGGATACAATATTTATTCTTTTGGCTAAAGAACAGTGCTATGAATCCATCCACTTGTAACTTCACTGCTGAAAAAGTTAATGCCATTTATTGACAGGTTAATTTATAATATCACCTTAATTTAAAAAAAGATTATCTTATCACTTTCTGCCTGAAACAAAACTGCACCTGATTGGGAATACTGTACCCACAGGCTAATGAATGATTTCAAGCAATTCAGTGTCCAATTAACACCAGCATCTGGTTTGGGGATTTTTTTTATCCCTATCAAAGCATTTGCCCTACATTAATTACACTTTCAGTTAGTTGCAACAGCAAGTTTGAATCTTTATGTTATTCTTCAAGCAAAAATACAGACAATAAAATGGCCAGGACCTGGAATGCACATAACCAGAAGCAAAATTCCAATCACTTGCAGGCATGCAAAACAAGGCATGAAACTTCTCCCAGCTTGATTTCAACAGTTACCTCAAAAGAACACTAACTGAAGGAATGGATAAGAGTCCCCTATGTCCAAGACACTGGAAGAGTGACCCATCTGCTTCCACCTGAAGAATCCTGTCTGAAGCCAGCTTCATGATGAATCAAACTTTTCTTGGACAAGAAGGTGGCTTCTTGAGCTTTTAAACTGATCTTTGCCATTAAAAAAAGCAATTGAATAATTCACTGATTTTCAGGATTCAGTGCAGCTGGAAGATCTGCGATGGGGGAACTTGACGTGTGTGGAGGAAGTATCCTTTGACTCATTATGATCTCAGAGCATGTGAGATTGATTGGACCGGTATTCACCTCCTGTCCCCTTATTAACACTGGATTTAGATAAGTCAAGCATGATTTCTGAAATACAGTACATTTTTTCCCATAGAATGTTCATCACTAACTCTACTAACTCTCCAGCACCATAACTGTACAACCAATATAAAAAAGAAATGAGAGGAAGTATTAAGTCCAAACCTGGCTTGGTGCTTTAATACTATGAGCATGGGTAGACTTAAGAGTATCTTACTGACATATTGTATGCAATCTCTCTTATTCTTTAGGAAAGATACAGCGCTATTTCTTTAAGGCATTCTTACAATGGCATCACACAAGAGATGTTAACTTGGTATACCAAATGGTCATTTGCATATGCAAAAACTATTCATTTCTGACAGTGATTGATTCAGTAGTGGGGTTAAGCTCTGTAGTTGCCAGTATTTTTTTCATCAGTCCTGGACTCAGAACATTCACTGAATAAATTATTAAAGAAACTAGGAAAACAAATAACAAACAAACAAGCAAACAAAAGACAAAAAGCCAAGTACCATCTTTGCTGTGGAACAGTGTGATACTATACTATATCTTTTGCCCTTGAGTGTCATTACCAGCACTAATTTGAATCCAAATACTAGAAAGCTTCACAAGAAGGGTTCAATGACTGTACATATGCTCCTACTTGAAAATCTATAGGGGAAAAAAAGCCAATAAAATCATACTTTTGCTTCTCATGAATGTTCAATTTTAATTAAATGTTCACACTCCAACTAGATCACACTTCATCATTCTTTCAGAAGCAAAGCAGAAAATCTATGCTTCTGCCTCCTTTTAAGAGAGTTTTTATCGTATTTCTAAGTTCCCCTCTGCCTTTTATACACAACAAAGATTTCCTACACTTCCCTATAAACTGAATTTTATCCCACCCAAGTAACAGTTCCACGCAACTGTTGCCAAGCCAATAAATTAACAGACTCCTGGGCTGATCATGCAAGCTAATTCTTTTTTGGCTGTTTTAGCTCAAATCAACAGACAGCAGGCCCCTCTCACACCTGAAGCTCAAACTCAGCTTCTGGTCTCTATTATTGTGTCATTGCCTACCAAACAGTTTTAATTCAAAGAAACAATGTAACAAGCCTCTTTTTAACACTTGGGTCCCCAAGACCATCAAAACTGATCTTTTCCCCTTGCTGAGAGAGGTCTGCAGTGCAGATTTAAAGGCTCGAGATTCACATTCTGCCAACACTGTACCTAGAAGAAATTCAGAGTTCCGAACTACTTTTCAGAAGGAGTAAAATACGAAAGGGTGGGTTGTTTTTTAAGTTAGTATTTTGAAAGTGAATCCAATTCTCTGTCGAAAGAGACCTTTAAGATACATGGGTTAAAGCCAGACTGTATGTATCATGAGCAGATGCATGCAACCTTCTGCTTCTCCTTACCCCAAAGGAGCTCCTAATCCAACATACTTTCACTGTCTCGCACCTCTCTCTTCCTGCCATAATTATCTCCCTCTGCCCCACGGACCAAATCTGCATGCTCTTTCTTGAGTTGTGCAGCCTCTGTTCTTTCCCACCCAGTTCTGTTTCCAATACCCTTCCCTCCTGCACTGTGTGCACGTCTTTTAGCACAAGCAAGAAATAACTGAAAGAACAAATAAATGCAATGTAACATTTTTCTCCTTGTACTGTAACTAAAGAAAGGAAATCTTTACTGCAGGCATATAAGTTAATGCCCTGTTAAGGACAGCTGCAGAGACTAAACATTGTCAGAAAGATGGTGATTGCCAAAATAAGATATCAGCATAAACCAACTGCTATGCCAGCTATTCCTAGCCTTGAGTATGTACCTCCTTTCACAAAGATGAAGATCACTTTTCCAATACCTTAATGTGCATTGGGTAAATTATGCACTTCCCTGAAGGCCACTAAAAACATCTCAGTTTTGAGACAGTAAAGAAAATAATGATATATGTTGAAAGTATTTATTAAAGCTGTAATAAAAATCTTTTGGAAAGTAATGGCCATGCTTGATAAACTAGTGATGACTACACAAAACTAGAGTTGCCTGAGCTAAATCTCACTTAATTTTAAATGAAGCACTTTGAAAAAGTGGAAATAAAGGACATGAACTCAATGGAGTTGCTCTGATATGTCTTGGGGAGCAAATCCCTCTGGGTTTACTCATATGTCTGATCTTGAGATGAGGTTTTCAGTTTAACTCACAACATGGCTCTTCCCTTGATTTATCAGGACATATGCACTGAAGTTGAAAAAGTCACAAAATGTTAAAAATGCCTCTTCTGTTCAAAATGACCATCTCCTGTTTCTCTTACTTGGGAAAAGAGGAAGGGTATCCTTTACGAAGGCTCCCTGGGACAGACAATTAATTTCACATTATCTTTTCATCCTGATTAACTCTTATGGTTATTTTCTTCTTTGAAAGCTCTGTTTTCCAAGTGAAACAATACACATCACTAAGACTGACCAACAGCACTTCTAACAAATTTCATTTTCACAATAATTAGCATACTGAGGTTCTGTCCCTTGGAAAGACGGACCAAAACAACCTTTTTTTTTTATCTTGTTTCACTTTTCTGCAGCAAATAAGACTCTTGATGTAACAGATAAATGTTTTTACCAGACGAAACATTCAGGGTGTTTGGTTTTTGTTGGTTTTTGTTTTTTGGGGTTTTTTTTTGGGTTTTTTTGTTTGTTTGTTTGGGTTTTTTTTTTGTTTTTTGTTTTGTTTTGTTTTTTAAATGGCAGATGTTTTAAGCTTGGCTGCTCATAGTCTTTGCCATGAGCAAGCTAGCATCCAAACATCACCTGTCATGCAGTTTCACCATCCGCATCATTAGAAGGCAGTGTGGAAAGCATCCCAGAGGGTATTTCAGGCTTGACTGCCAAATACAGAAACTCAGAGAGGAACAGAAAGGTAAAAAGAGCCTAAGTAAGGCCTTACATCTAACACGGAGTCAGACTTGCTTAGGTTTCCCTGAGTGTCCTGAGAAACTTTCCTAGGCATAAACGACCAGTGATGCTGGAGCACCTCTCCTATGAATACAGGCTGTGAGAGTTGGGGCTGTTCAACCTAGAGAGACCTTATAGCAGCTTTTCAGTACCTAAAGAAGGGCAAAATAAAGCTGGAGAGGAACTTTTGACAAGGGCCTGTAGTGATAGGATAAGGGAGAACAGCTTTAAACTGAGAAAGAGTAGATTTAGACTAGATATTAGGAAGAAATTCTTCCCTGTGAGGGTGCTGAGGAATTGGAACAGGTTCTCCAGAGAAGTGGTGGATGCCCCATCCCTGGAAGTGTTCAAGGCCAGATTGGATGGGGCTTCAGCAACCTGAACCAGTTGAAGGTGTTCCTGCCCGTGGCAATGGGGGTGGATCAAGATGATTTTTAAGGTCCCTTCCAACCCAAACCCTTGTATCATCCTGCAATCAACTTCACAAACCTTTTTGACAGACATTGGACAAACTTCCATTCTTCACCTGAAATGCTGCTCGATCACTCCTTGCAATGCACTCAGACACAGCAGTGTGTTGTACCTGAGCCAGAGAATGAGGGCACGGACTTGGGGTTTTAATTTTACACAACTCAGAAGGACAGCAAAGGGGACAGATCCTTTGGGCAGTCCTCCTTTGCGCTACATTTAACAATCAGGTAGTCATTCCATAAGTGATGGAAGGGGAGTTGAGGTATCAACATTGAGTGCAGAAGGGGAGGCCAGGGAGGTGGGAGAAGGGCTAGCTTTCTACTGAACCAACAAACTAGTCCAAGGGAAACATAGCCAGGAGTTAGGGAGGTGGAGAAGGAGAAGGAGAAGGAGAAGGAGAAGGAGAAGGAGAAGGAGAAGAAGAAAGTGCCTAGCTATTTCTCTCATCAGTAGTGTACATCTAAACCATAGCATAGATATGATGAAACCACATGACATGTCACTAAAACAGAACTGTCAGCAAACAAGTCTCACCACTCCCAGGAGATTCTCCATTGCAGCATCTGGTGAATTCAGTAGAAGTGTGCATGCCATCCAGTAGATTATGAATGAAAGCTCAGAATCCTTCCTCCCAGTTGTACTGCCCCCAGCACAGCTCCATTGCCACGGTCACACTTTTCCAAACACCAGGGCACAGTCAGCCCTGGTAGCACGAATGCTTCTTCTCCTCTTCCCTCCCTCCTCTAAAATCCCAGTTCCCTTGCTTTTCATCCTCCATTATTTGCCACTTGATCCCTCTTTGTATTGTGTTCCCTCACAGTTTACATAGGTTATTGTGGGATATTGACAGGTTTGTCATGTCAAAATACAGATATGCCAGTAAAATCAGCAAAAATATGAGTTGGTCCATGAGTCGCACCTGGGCTTGAGCAAGGCTTAACAGCTGAATGATGTCTGGGGTGAAGGCCTCACAGCCTGATGTTTTCTCAGTGAAGCACAGAAGAGCATTCGCACTCCTGTGCCAGCCATTAGCCTCACTCTTCCTCATCCATTCGCCTCACTCTTCCTCATCCATTCATAATAAACCTTATGATAAATCTGGTCCTTCAAGGAGATAACAATGGGAGTAAGTTCTGGCAAACGTCAGATGGCCTTCACTGCCACCTCAGCTGGGTGGAGAAGGATACTGAGGTGTCAAGGTTCTACGCTGCCTTCGTTTCAGCCATAAGTTACATAACTCAGTTTGACCGAAGGTAACCAAAAACTCTCATTATCCCTCATTTATATATTAAAAAATACATCAACCAATATAAAAATGAGAAAATATCTCCCCCCCACCACCTATGACTGCAGCAACAGGAAAGCAATTATTTTTGGCTACTGTCACACTCAGTTTTTCTAACAAAGTATGAAATTGATACCTGAAATCCTCCATTACTGAGGAAGATAATACAAACCTAGTTCACAAATCACAAACCTAGTTGACAAATCAACAGGCTTGCCCCTCTCTCCATCCTCCAAAGCAGGGATACCTTTTCAGTAAGATTTGTACCTCTGACTGCATCAAAGCATACCAGGGGACACTTGTACAGAGCATTATACACATATATCTTTTAGGTCAAGTGAATTTATCATCAGTAATCTAACAGGAATCTATAACCTGTTGCTTCAATAAAGACGGCTTTGTGAATCTGTAATTGTGAAAGTTCTTATTGAATGCAACCAGACTTATAGTGTCAAATGGTTATAAATGAGAAATTAAGTCCAGCCGCACCCAGCCCCTCTGATTGCTGAAGACTCTGTTGGAACACAAGGGGGTTTATTTTCTATCAAATTTCATACTCTTATCACAATAGTTATATAAAGTGCAAGTTATACTTGTGAAAACATGATGCTTATTTTGACAGTTCAAGAACAAACAAATAAACAAAAAACCCATGACAGACAAAAAACCCAACACCCCCCCCTCAAAAAAAAAAAAGGAACAGTAGAAATAAAAGTACATAAATCAATGGAGAGAAACAAGGAATCATGTTTCACAGACAGCAGAAGATGGGAATCCTATTTAAAACAAGAACTCAGGAGCCAGAAGTACCTCACATTAAACATGGGAATTGAAAACAAAACCCATTAGAAGCAATCCAGCCTTTGCTGAAACATATACACATCATCATTACCAATAATAATTTGGCTCTTCATGTGTAATCACTGCACACTAGCCTCACTTTATATTCATAATGGCCATTAATGTCAAGAGGAATTGTGCACATGGGCACCATGTTGCCCCTGTGTTGCTCCTCAGTCTGCAGTCTGCTTTGCAGAGAAAACCACCTCTCTTTGCCACATCTTCCCTCTTACCCAACTCAGGAATAGAAGCAAGGAAAATGGTATCTTTTTTTTTTTTTTTTCCGTAACTACTCCCAAGAATTTTATGCTATTAAGAGTACCAAAAGGTAATTTGTAATAACCATCTGTTCACACAATACTGAATTCAAGACAGCACATATTAGAGTGCAAGAACAGAATTCACCACAATCGCACTTCAGATTGTGACGATTGATTTCACAGGTTACTAGTATCTAAAAATAGCCACAAAGATTAAGTATGAAGAAAATTCTAAAAAAAAAACAAAACCAAAACCAAAAAACCACAGCCAAAAAACCCAGCAAAAAACACCACCAAAAACCAAGAAACACCCACAATCCAAGCATTAATCCAGCATACTTCACCTAGACTGTCCCACCTTCTGCTTCCCCCCAACACATACAGGGGCAGGGGAATCATCATATTCTGCCCACCATTTTGACAATATCCTCACAGGCTGAAATTATCACAAAGACAAAACAACAATATACCAGTGCAGGGCTGTAAGAAAGGTTCAGATAGAACAAATAGCATTAATTTGCTCTCATAAATACACCTGTTACAACATTTCATCATCTATATGATCGTTCTAACCCTCAACTGTCTGAGACAGAGAAATAGAGGAAATCTGACTGAAATCTACTACATACAAGGTTGAGCAAAATGTTGAAATACAAACTTTTTACCATACCTTAAGTAGTTCAGATAAGCCACAAAACTATAAGGTTTTCTTCACATATAAGCCAAGCCATCAGGAAGCTTCCAGGAACATAACTCTAAAATACTGAAGGAATGAATTTTACAAAAATGTCTACAATAAATAGAGAACAAACTTTTGGATTGGACCTTATCTTCTTCTTTTCAAAGAAGAGCAGATCAAGTCCATCACAGTCAAGCCATAAAGGCACAACATTTTCATGTCAGAATGACACAGGCAGAAGATGGACTTATTTCACCCATCCACTCCATCCTAAAGCTATGTCAAATACAAATCCAACAGTATAGCTACCAAATCTAAAGTAATATTTCACACAAAACGCTACAGAATTGTGAATTCCAAATGGTTTTGCCTTAAATAAAAGATCAGTAGAAAATGCTCATATAACTAATCTTTAATTCTCAGGTTTACTAAAAAATCCTGCATTGGGAAAATCTTGCATGAGTTTGTAATGTAGTGTCAGTCCCTCATGCACTTCCTACTTTCCTACTTACCCCCACTTGGTATCCACATCATCTCGAGACACTTATTTTGGTTTTCCATTCCACAGTAATTTCTGATTTTGCTATCTTCCTTGCAGTGATTTAAACAACATACTTTTAGGTAAGGACAGAATAGTCCTCCAGAAATCTTGCTTGTCAGTGCCCATTATTTTATTATAATTATATAGCTGAGTAATAGAATACTACTTTATCAAGTATATTATTATTACATCAAGTACTATGTAAGGTAAGTTCTGTACCTTTAAGGATTATGCTTTAGTATTCTATTACATTAGATCTTATTTTCATAACGTATTTTAATTAGCAACTCATTTACTTAGATCATGAGAATTCAGCAGGAAGTCACCAAGAAATTCCATCTTGTTAAACAAGATTTCATGCATCCCATTCCTAGCTGAAGAGAAAAGGGAAGGGCACGAACTGCTAGAGGAAACAATCTTCTACATGTGCAAGGATGACTTCTTTTCACTGCAAGCAAAGCCTGATTCCTGGTTTGACATCTGTCCACAAAACTTTGCAGAATTTCTCTATCACTGAATGTATTTAACTAACTTGTCTGTAGTTTCCATCTCGTTTTACTGGAAAAAAAACCTTACTGCCTGCAAAAATGAAAGAATGGAGAGAAGATGGGTGCAAGGAGAGGTACCACTACCACTCAGCCACCATGGAAAAAAAACAAATACCACTGGAAGTGCGGTGGCCTACGCATCATCTTATTAAACACACTAGGTTAACCCACCCTTTGCCACAGCACCCTGGTCTCAGAGGTCTGGAACTTAAATACATCTAAGAATATCTTTGTTACTAGAAGTTTCAAGCTCCTGTCCTTTGAAAGGTTAATGAATTATATAAAACAGTGACTGAATAATAATCAAGATATACTTGGATTTGAAAAAATCCATATGTTAAAACCCTTAGAGCTTTAGCAGGGCATAGCCCCCTTTCCCCCATAAAAAAAAAAGTCTGTCACACTAAAACAACCCAAAGCTTAGTTACACATTATGAAAAGTTCATTTGATAATCCCATAAAAGTCATAGTCCATTTATCTGAATAAATTCTACAGCAATTGCGACCACCTTTGTACGCAAAAAAAAGTACATTGCAATTGCAAGTTAAATGCTGTACTTTGATTTTTAATTTGGTTTAAAAGAAATTCCCCATCACGAAGGAAAATTACTAGGTATTATGGCAAAAAAATCCAAAACACTGCTTTGTGAGTTAAAAATTATCTTTTCATTAGTTCTTTCAGCAGACAAAATTCTCTTCACTTCCTGTAAAGATGAGACAGCCTTTGCAATTTTTCAGTTGCTTCTTTCCATTAGCATGTGGGTTGCTATGGTACACCAAACACCAACATGGACAGATCACACACTTTCACCTGGCAGCAGTGAAGCTGTCTCTGCTTCAGTAATAACTCATCTCTGAAACAATTTTTAAAATATAAGAAGGAAAAGCTCTGAAAACTCCTACAGTTTTAATTCAGTTTGCAACAAAGACAGATCACTCCACATCCTTCACTGGTATTCCTTTTCCGCGACCTCAGAAAATACTCAACAAAAAAAAAGCTATTTTTAAATATTATTTTTAGGAAACTAATTTTTTAACTCCCTTTCTGATAAATCTAACACAGAACAAGCCACTATACAAATTTATGGAAATACATCTCTAAAAACACTCAGTGTTAAACATTAGATTACTTAGTCATTGTAAAATACTATCACAAAGATATTTCATAAAAATACCATCTCCAGAAATAATCCATGAAAATATATTATGAAACATTGATATTTATTATAGTATTTCTAATAAAAATATAATTTTTATTTCATAGCAAAATATTATTCATTAAGTCATTCTCTCTGAGTTCTGAATTTAATATCCTTAGTTTGCCTTTCTGTGGAAAAACAAAATTGTGATGGATACATGCTTCTCCATTGAAAATATTTTGACAGCTGTGGATTACTGCTTTCTCCATTCAATATCCAATTAGGTGTTTGCTTTCTAATCACTTTTTGGAACCTTCTCCTTATTCAAAATAATGTGATAAACACTAACTCACACCTATGATTTGAGCACTGAAGAAAGTATGAGCTATGTATTGCACCTGTTATTCTTTGAAAAGGAAAATGAGGGTTAAACACATTAAACGGAATCTCCCACATCAGTGAAGAATCACTGCCACAGGAGGTGAAAGATTCATCAGTAAGATTCAGGATTTTTACAACATTATATAAGTCAGTAGTCTAGATACTCATACCCTTCCACTTATTTAAAATAATCACATATTAAACAGAAATTTAGGCAGGAACTGAGTACTAACTACTCAAGGGTTGTTTCTCCAAACATCAACACATTAAATAAACATCCATACCCAAATTTCTAAAATAAAGGAATGGGCTCTGCTTAGCTCCCTGTCCCAGGACCACAGGGTATGATGGAGACTCTTCTGCAGGGCTACCACCCTCCATGCCCAGGCCAGCCCTTGGGAGACATCTGGCTGATCCTGCTGTGTTCTGCCTTTGCTTTAGGGATGGCAAACTGCCTTCCAGATAAAAATATGAACAAAAATGTGAATGGATAAAGACTCAACTTTTGAGCAACCTGGTCTAGTGAAAGCTGTCCTTGCCCACAGGGGTGGGGGTTGGGAGCGAAAAGCAGGGCTTGGAACTGGATGATCTTTAAGGTTCATTCCAACCAAAACCTGTCTGTGATTCAAATGAAAAAAAGCCTGCCCACCATGTCTTCCCCTTAGTACAGTTATATGGCTAAAAGCCATTTGTATTTCAGAATTGTAAAGCAACTCGTTTGGTATACGACAAGCGCTAGACAGTAAAAAACAAAGTTTCTGCTTGAAGCAAACAGCAAGGGCTAACTTCAGAAACCAAGTTGCTACATGACATTATTACTCCATTTTTAAGGAGTTACATTAGTACAGTGTTCACAGAAGTAAGAGCAGAGGTTGAGCTATAAATACAAGCACCACAGTCACTCAGCTAACCCCATTCAATTCAACAACGATGACAGTAAAACCATTATAAAGCACGTTAATAGCAAAATTACAATGTGCATTAGGAGCAAAGTGCAATATTTTATCCTTGTCGTCTGTGTTCAGGTCTCTGAAAGAAAGCTAGTGAATCTACAAAAATAACTACTTACATAATCAGTAAGTATTTCTGTTTCAGGTTTACTGAGGACAGGTGGCTTTTAGAACTGAGACTTCAAATTTTTGCAGGGATTCTCAGTTCTATTAAGTACAAGTTTGAAACAGTCTGTTAGTAATACATATAGCTTTCAAGTAAAGCAGCATAATATATATCTTATCTCTTTTTGTAGCTTTAAGGGTACTTATTACATTAGCTAACAATATAAATGTGATCTATTAAATACAAACTAGATCCTTAACGGTTTAGCTGACGAAGCACCTTTTTTTGTGCATTGTACAGAGCTTACCAAAATGGAGTTCCTTGCCCAGGATAGCAGTAATCAAAAGAAATTATAAAATGATTAAGTAATTGTCACCCTCAGATGTAAGACTGTACAGTGAGAGAGGATCTCATTATTTCAGAATGTATACTACTTGGAAATATAGCAGCTCATCCAAGTTACACAGCAATGTAATAAACTGTGAAAGCAGAAAATTTAATCAAAATCATGACTAAAAGAAGAAGATATTGCATTATGTTTCTCACAGCAACAGCAAAATAGAGATGGCAGATACCTTCATCTATGTCCCAGAAAACTAGTTATGCATGATATAATCTATCATATCCAAAACCAGCAACACTTTTTAAAGACATCTATTTTATTTTAGCATTAGATTGTAAAATGAAAAAAAAAATCAGATTTGCAAAGCAATGCAGGTGTATGTATATCTACTTCCATTTGGTATGTGTGTATACCTCAGAATTAACCAGATTACATCCTAAAGCACATATGCAGAACCTCATCTACTTGTTTCTTTAAAACATCATATCCTCCACCACAAAAACAACTCATAGTACTTCAGTCTCTGAAAGCACAGACACACACTGAATATTTTGTGATCAGTTAAAACGAGTGGTGAGAATTTCTTTCCCAATAACCAAGTTGAAATGTCCTTTCCTAATCTGGGCTTCAGTTCTAACATTTCAACATCTCAGTTGGATTCATCTGTCAAATCCTTGTGCTTCTGGGCACAGCTGATGGGCACTATCCTGCATGACAGTGGAGACCATGTCCTCTCAGACTATGCTTACAATATACAATATTTCACAAATATTTATACATACCTTTGCTATGGCGTGAGGATCATAAGCAACCTAAATCTAAGCCCACAAAATACCATCTTAATTGGAACTGTCCTTGCAGTGACCACCTTTATGGTTGCCACAGATATCTACCACAAATAATTTTTTTTTTTTTAATTTAAATGGATCACGTTTTTGGAGAGGTTCTAGTAAAGAAGAAGAGCTATCTCTGCTTCTTTCTTTGTCCAGAGAAACAATCTATCTCATCTTAATCCCTTGTTAAAAGTTGCCATCTTCAACAGGCTCAAATGGAAACCCCAAGCCACTCAAAGTAGTCACCGTGGATAGCCTGTTTCAGAGAAGACCTTTGACACCTGCACTATATTTTTCTGTAAATAATTCTCACTTAGCTTTTCTTCTACAATTACATGTGATGTATGTTGACATAGTTTCTGGAATAAAAAAATACACAAATGAGGTGAAATGTGGATAAGTACAAAGTCATTTTTCAGTTGTTTTCCTCCAGGGAACGTTTCCTCCACTCCAGCACGTTCCATTGTTCTCCAAAGTACAAAGACAAAGGAACAGGAACATAAGTACTGGAACATTTTTCTGTTACATTGTATTTGCACTGGTTTTGCTCACCTCTGCAGCACTATGTGATAGACCAGATCAATTATTTGTCACCAAGAACCAGAGCTAAGATCATTTGTGAAACTGGCAATTAAGGGAGCAGGGGAAAGGATAAAGCAGTTTTCAAACCTTTATATTATTATCTAATGATTGGGAAAAAAACCTCTGCTACTCAATCATGGTCTAGCTTTCCGACAGCCTGGAAAAGTTTCACAGTTTCCCTTCAAGAAATTCCTACATCATAAATAACAAATGGAAACACATTTATAACAGAGTTCATCATATCAACCTGTAAGATCCCCAAAACTTCAGAATACCAGTGCAGAAAGTATTTGTCTGCTCATCACTTGCGAGAGTAGGAAGAGGTAGCCAAGGGAACCATCAGTCTCCTGGCATCGTCCCAACACAGCAGACTAAAACCATAGCTTTTTGTCATTGCCCCTTTACAAAACATCCATGCTAACAACAGGATGGAGAAAAACAGGGGCACTGCCTCTCATTACAGTTTCCTCCAGCTCCATCACTTCCTGCAGGCAGGTTACTCTCTTGCTTTGCCTCTTTTTGTGTCTTGCTTTCCTCCAATTTCCATGTTTCTGGTACTGCAGCCTTCATTTTTCAACAGCTTGTGTGTTTCTAAGGGTGTATAATCATAGAATCATACAATCAGACAGGTTGGAAGGGACCTCTGAGATCATCAAGTCCAACCCTTGGTCCACTACCACCATGGTTACGAGACCATGGCACTAAGTGCCACATCCAGTCTCATCTTAAAAATCTCTAGGGACAGTGAATCCACCACTTCCCTGGGCAGCCCATTCCAATGGCTGATTATCCTCTCTGTAAAGAATTTCTTTCTAATATCTAACCTAAACCTCCCCTGCCAGAGCTAAAGACCATGACCTCTTGTCTTACTGATAGCTGCCTGGGAGAAGAGACCAACCTCAACCTGGCTACAACCTCATTTCGGGTAGTTGTAGAGAGTGATGAGGTCTCCCCTGAGCCTTCTCTTCTCCAGGTTGAATAACTCCAGCTCCCTCAGCCTCTCCTCATAGGAGCTGTGCTCAAGTCCCTTCACCAGCCTCGTTGTTCTTCTCTGGACCTGCTCCAGCACCTCAATATCCTTCCTGAACTGAGGGGCCCAGAACTGGACACAGTACTCCAGGTCTCACCAGCACTGAGTACAGGGGCAGAATCACTTCCCTGGACCTGTTGGCCACACTGTTCCTGATCCAGGCCAGGATGCCATTGGCCTTCTTGGCCACCTGGGCACACTGCTGGCTCATGTTCAGCCTCCTGTCAATCAGCATTCCCAGGTCCCTCTCTGCCTGGCTGCTCTCCAGACACTCTGTCCCCAGCCTGTAGCACTGCATGGGGTTGTTGTGGCCAAAGTGCAGGACCCGGCACTTGGCCTTATTGAACCTCATCCCATTGCAATCAGCCCAACTCCCCAGTCTGTCCAGGTCCCTCTGCAGAGCCCTCCTGCCTTCCAGCTGATCAACACTCCCTCCCAACTTAGTGTCATCTGCAAATTTGCTGATGGTGGACTCAATCCTCTCATCTAAATCATCGATAAAGATATTAAACAGAACTGGGCCCAACACTGATCCCTGGGGGACACCACTAGTGACCGGCCGCCAACCGGATGCAGCCTCGTTCACCACCACTCTGGGCCTGGCCCTCCAGCCAGTTCCTGACCCAGTACAGAGTGCCCCTGTCCAAGCCATGGGCTGCCAGCTTTTCCAGGAGTATATTATGGGAGACAGTGTCAAAGGCTTTGCTGAAGTCCAGATAGACTACATCCACAGCCTTCCCCTCATCCACCAGGCAGGTCACCTGATCATAAAAGGAGATCAGGTTGCTCAGACAGGACCTGCTCTTCCTAAATCTGTGCTGGCTGGGTCTGATGCCTTGTCCATCCTGTAGGTGCTGTGTGATTGCACTTAGGATGATCTGCTCCACAACCTTGCCAGACACTGAGGTCAGGCTAATGGGCCTGTAGTTTCCCGAGTTCTCCTTCTGGCCTGTTTTGTGGATGGGCATGACATTCGCCAACTTCCAACCATAATAAATTTAATAATGAGGATTGGCCCTGATTTCAGCCAACAGCATCCAGGAACCAGTACAAATATTCTGCTTTGGCTCTTAAGAGCAAGCCGGAAAATCAGAGGTTAAGTTTAACAAAGTTTCGAGCTGAAATCCACTTCAAACGTGCACATCAACATTTCCACATCCATACCCTGTGATTGTAAAGACCCACTTTCATCCTCTAATCAGTTGTCCATCCCTTTCAGCCTTTTCTCAGATTTCAAACACAGTCTCATTTCTTTATTCTCATACAGTATCTTACCCCATTTATTCCCCCCCCGAGCAATTTCCTACCTTCTCTCCTTATCAAATTATCCTTCAGTTCTTCTCATCTAGATCTGCCTTCCTTTGGGAGCTCTCCACTTCCTTGAAGTTGCTTTTGCCATTTTTCCACCATCTCCCCTTTCTCTCATCTACAGCCTCTTCTTGTTTCTGCTCACCAAAGCCAAGAATCAACACAGGCATCACACCAGGAGCATCCACATACCCCATATGTGCAGGTACCACCCGTGCAGCCCTCGGAAGCTGTTTCTGAGCATGAGAAGCTGGGCAGAGGAGGCAGATGGGCTCTGTAGAGCCACACGGCCCTTCAGGGGTTGAAAGGGCTCCTGGAAGACAGCAGGTCCCAACTCCTGCTCACTGTCAGGCCAGGATATCAACCCTGGCTACATAAGATGGGGTCTAACAGACCCATTAATAGCTATTAGCTATTAATGAATAGCCACTTTAGAGGATGAGTAATTAAAATAAAGGTCACTTTTAGTTAAGCATATAACAGAGTCACTTTTCATTTTAGTTGAAATGGGGACTTTTGCCATGTCTTCTATGTTCATCTGTATTTTGACATATTAAAGAGTATTATTGTGGACAGCATTTCAGAGTGCAGGAGGATAGAGAAATAGGCACACCTCCTTGTCAGCTTTTGGTTAAGAAATACAGTAGAATGGACGCTCATTAATTCAGCTCATGCTAGTAAGACCAACATTGAATTATTAAATTATTGTGAACAAGTTCCAGAACAAACAGTGTAAACGGATTCTTAACTGCTAAGTGTACTTTGCTCATTTGTGTTGACAGCTGTAACACAACTATAATTATTCACTATACTCAGTAGATTACAATCTTTAAAAAAAAAATGAACCTTCATCAAAGCATCAATCATTGAACTTCTGCTGAGTAAAGTTGAAACCTGGTTTGCCATTGTTTTTCCTCATTTTCTCACTTTTTCTCACTTTTAAGTGAGAAAATTAACAGAGATGCCCTGGCATATATAAAAATGGCACTTGCATAGTGAAAAAAAGAAATTATTTGTATGAATGTTCTCATAAGAGAAGAAATTTTCCTCACAAAAGTATAAGAATCCTTATGATATGTTTTTTCCATAAGAGGGTTTGGAAGGAAAGAGGAGATATACTGGGATGCTAAGAAGATTGTTGTTAGCCTGACAACATAAAATTATGCCTATTTATACCTTGTGCCCTTCCAATGAAGATGGGAAGAGAGCACAGAGCTGTACTTAGGAATAAGCAACATTTCACCAGTACTTCAAGTACTTCAAGAACTCCATACTTCAAGGAATGTATAATTTATTCTTTTTTTATTTGATGATAATACTTCAGCATCACTCAAAAAAAAAAAGGTACAATAACTTGAATTGTTTACACACTTTCAATATAACACTGCAGTGTTATATTTAACAACCGCAGTGAAAAATAAGATTTAAGCCTGCATCTGGCTTGGACCAGAACAGTACATTTGGAAGAAGGGTTCTAAGCCTATGGGAAGCCACTCTAAATAGAGTTGGAGAAATGTCATCTTGTTCTTTGTAATCCAGGCTGATATGACCTAATGGAATCAGTAAAACTGAATCATGCATCTTATGAAGTGTAACAGTCATATGCTTGCAAGTATTTTGGGAGAAATGGCACATTGTAGACCAAACCCATTTTTAAGAACTTTTATTTTACTTTAGGCAGCAATCATCAAAATATTTGTGGAATTAAAGAAAGATATAGAAATCATATTTCAGGCATTTAAAAAGATAGACAACATCCATGAGCTTCACGGTGTTTTTTTATGGCCTTTTCAAGAAGCCAGAATTGATTCTGTTGGAGGGGACAGACTCACAGTTGAAACACAGTGTTTCTTCTTTAAGTGATGCTAGAAAACAGGCCTGCGCAAGTCATAGCATGCTCAAATGACAGTGAAAACTACACTGTTTGATTATATTTCTCTAGTACCCTTTAGCCCAGACCACAACAAAGTAATTTTTATGGTGCATGTTAATAAAACAGAGTGTTCTGGCACAACCAATACTACATCAGGTTGTAGAAGACTATTGTAACCGTCCTCAGCATTAGAACTCACGGGCTAGACAGGAGGCAAAAATATAGGAAAAGACGTTTCCTATTCCCTGGAAATGTCAGCAAAAAAAAAAAAAGACATAAAACCAAAGTCTTTCCTCCACTACTAAGCTGCCAGACAGAGAGCTGGAAGGTGCCAGGCAGCAGTGATGAAATGGGATGGAACTGGAAAAGGTTTCTGGCTGCATCTATTTCCTTAAGACAGGATCAGCTCTGCCTGCATAATTTTGACAATTGTCTAACCTATCCTTAAGGAGGAAATGTCACCTGGGAATGTAACAGAGTATGTTTACTCCATCACTCAACTTGCTCACAGAAACACAGGGCGACACCAGACCTATCAGATCCCTGCAAAACTTATAAGTTTGCAAGTGAATGGGTGACAACTGGAGAGAAGCTTTCCAGCTGTACTCAGATTTACTCTGTGTCACCTAATCCAGGTTTCCCTGCCATGTTCATTACATTACAGCAAGAATCATACTGGGATTTAAGAGTGGAAACATCTACTGCATCTAATTTTCTTCTGAAACACATGTATGAGAACCTCTGTCTCAACTGTCAGCCACTGCATACAGTCTGGTATTTGAAGTTACCTACAGCTGTTAAGGCTGGTCAGTGCCTCTGTGAGTATGGTTAGCAGTGACCTGGAAAGCATTTCTTGTGTTGATATCCTCTGCAGATGTGCTGGTTGGCTTTGTGTCACCTTCCATAAATGACATCTCTTCACTTGCTTTTATGATATATGTTATTATATACTTCCATACCTTCCTTTGTCATATATCCTGAAATGATCCATACTGAGGCATTTCACATGCAGTGCACCTTTTCTCCTCTTTTTCTGCATACAAAAGCTGTGTTTGTACCATTTCTCAACAGTTTTTAATTTGACGCATTTTAGGAAGCTTTAAAAGAAAGCCATAAGACCGCCAGAAGCAGTAATGATTTCTTCACTTCCACAGAGTACTCTTATTGTACTTAACACTCACTGGAGTATTTGCAGGTTTTGGAAGGAGAGGGCCTAGGCATTATCATATTAATGTAATGCATTTGTCAATGTGAAGGTCAGCAACTCCTTCTACATCACTGAAAAATACCACAGACAGTATGTAATCATAAGCTTTGTTACACAGCATTTTCCAATAGCCATAATATTCTGTTGTCTGCTCCAAGATGACTAAGAAACCAATATCCCCATCTCTTACAGATACATTAAAAAAAAGGGGGTTAGTGAGCATATTCAAGTGCTCATCTTTGTGCTCTGAAGTCCACTGAAAGATTGTACCATTTGCAGTGCTTTTTGAGCTTAATGTCTGGAGAAGAAAAATTAATTCTCTTGAAAAGCCTCCTGAAAAGACTCAGAACCAGCACCTTCCTTTTTTTTTTCCCCAATGAAAATACAACAGTTGTTGTATTTCCATTTGCATGATGAAAAAAGTATTAAACTTTGAGCTTTAAATTCCTGCTTTGGCGGATTTCTCTGGGCTTAGCACAACAAAAACCTAAGACTCATTTTGCCCACTCTTTTCTTTAATTTTTGGTAATCCCTGCTCCAGCTTTGGGTTATTCAAAACAGCAGTATGTTTCTGAAAAAAAGCTCACATATTTTTCTGTTTCTTACATCCAAAAAGTAATTCAAAGATATCCAATACATTAGTGAATATGGATTAAGTGCAAATTAATGAATAATTGCTTGAGAAAAGAAAACCTTGTATTTCTGAAAAACACAAGCAGAAAGTAGTCCTTCACTTCCACTGTTGAAGACTACAGAAAGAGCATCAGTACAAAATACACTGACGTTTAAAAAACATATTTTTATGGAAGTGTAAGTATTTTAGAGTTACCTGAAATAACAAGGTCCAACTACACTGAAATATTTTCCACACAAGTCAGTAAACAGGCACACACTGTAATGCCTGCAGAATTTGTCCCCAAGAGTTTATATTCAATTGTCATCATCATCAGATGTTTCTTCTTCCCAGATTCTGGGATCAAAGATCTGTCCATTTCCAGATATAAAGTGAATTTTCTTTTTGAAGCATTTTCCTCTCTGATAATAAGACATTTTGTCCATCACAAATTACAACTCAGCCATATCCCAGTCTAAGAATATTCAAGAAAGAAATAGTTTTAGACTGAGAACTTGTATTTAATGAAGTAAGAGAACTATACCTTCTTCCTGGAACTGCAGTTGAAGATACTGAATTCTGTCATAAAAGAGACTTTCCATGTAGGACCATTGATTTCTGCATAGCCTGTGATTGCTTCCAAAATCCTGTCTAAATTTGCACACAGCTTGAGAAGACAACATTTCCAGAAGTCTATATGGTTTCCATGACAGATCCAGCAAGGGTAAGGTTTGTATTTTTTTAACATTTATATATACACTATTTATACACCAAGATTCTCCAACCTTTCTTAGGAAAAAAACACAAACAACCAAACTAACAACCAAACAAACAACCAACCAAACAAAACCAAAACACTACCAAAACCCATCTTTAAAAAAAAAAAACTCACACTTCAAGGTAAAGTAAACGAAGAAGTAAAGCAACGGTCTGACAACTAGTATATAATATTTGTATTTGCTGGTGGATTTCTTTTTCATTTCAAAGTACATTTTCTCAACACACTAGTAAGTGAGGCATATTTTTTAGCAATTTTTATAAACATATATATGTACTCTTATTATTTATACAGTTAGACTGTAGAAACACATTTTCTGTGTTAAAGTAGATTGACTTTCCATGTTGCACAACACATGTTCTGTTGAAGTAGCAGTTGTTCAGACATCTCCCAGTCAAGCAGCAGCCTGGTGTACTGCACTCCATATCAATCAGCATCTTTTGCACATCTGTCAGACACTGTTCTGTGAGCTCATACTCTTTGAAGGTCAATCCCCTACTACGACAGTCAGCACACCCAATCAGCACAACAATGACTGAGACATATCTTCATAGAACTAAAAGATACACCAAGATATACACCTGGATAAAGTAGTGTTCCATGCAAGATCTAAATAGGATGAGAAAACAATTTTTAACACGCACTTTATACCTGAGCAAAGAGTCATAGAATGGTTTGGGTCGGAAGGGACTCTAAAGATCATGTAGTTCCAACTGCCCTGCTTTGGGCAGGGACACCTTCCACTAGACGAGTGCTCAGAGTTCCATCCAACATCCCCTCCAGGGATGGGGCATCCACAACTTCTCTGGGCAACCTGTTCTAGTACCTCACCACTCTCAAAGTAAAGAACTTCCTTCAAATATCTAATCTAAATCTACTCTCTTTTAATTCATCCCCCTTTTCCTGTCACTACATGTAGTGTAGGGACTTTGTAAAAAGTCCCTCTCCATCTTTCTGGTGGGCTTCCTTCAGGTACTGGAAGGTCACAATTAGGTCACCTCAAAGCCTTCTCCACGCTGAACAAAGCCAATTCCCTCAGCCTTGCCTCATAGGAGAGATGCTCTAGCCCTCTTATCATCTTTGTATCTCTCCATTGGACTCCCTCCAACAGGTCCAGGTCTTTCTTGTGCTGAGGACCCCAGAACAGGATGCAGCACAGCAGGTGGGGGTCTCACCAGAGCAAAAGCAGAGGGGCAGAATCACCTCCCTGAGCCTGCTGGTCACACTGCTTTTGATGCAGCCCAGGACATGTTTGGCTTTCTGGGCTACAAGCACACAGTGCTGGCTCATCCGCCAGCACGCCAAGTCCTTCTCAGCAGGGCTGCTCTCCATACAGGTCAAATTTTTATCATCATACATATTTCTATCAAATCTCAAGTAAGATATTTTTTGTGATGTGGCACTGTTTTATTTTACTGGACAATTTGAGACAATTCATCTTATGTACCTGACATGAAAATCTTAAAATCAAGCGGAAAAATAAATAATTACAGAGGAAAAATCCTAAATTAAGGATTAATACAGTAAAATACTCAACCCTGAAAAAATGAAGTTACAGTGCAGTTGAGAATCATATTAACCACCAACATCAAATCCAAAATGCAATCAAAGTTCATAAAAGCTGTATGCTATTTCTGGGTAGATTACATCTTCCTTTCAAGGCACAATAGATACACATCATAAAGATGAGAACCCATCTTTTTTGGCAAAAAGTTAGAATGGACTGTATCTGAAAATTCTAAAATTCTCCTAAAACGTTGTGAAGAATCTTTAGAAGCCTTTCAGCACCATTTAAGAACAAAAAGTAGGTCTGTCCTATTTCCTTAAAAGAGCAGGACTGCAGCATTAGTATTTTAGTGTGTGATTAGGCATCACAGAAGAAGCTATTTCACATAACACTATCCACCACAGATGAAGCTAGAAAGCTTTCAACACCAGAAGAATCCTTTGCAGGAGTTCAAAAGATTTCATTCCCCCCCATGTTGAGAATGATAATAGAATAAACAGACTTTCTGGATTTCATGCAATTAAAAAAAAATAAATATATCTTCACAGAGTATAGAGAAGTCAGATTCTCAGTCAGTCTAATCTGTTATCACTCAATTTATTTCATTCACACTGTGATAACTTAAATGAATTAAGGATCTGGCTTGGGACTTATTTCTGACCTTTTACGCATCTGATCTAACTAAAGGAGAAGTGTTTCTTAGTTGCTTTAAGACAAATCAAAATTTCTTATGCTTTTTTGAGCAGAAGAAACATTTTTAAAAATATATGAACAAAAGCATATAGAGTCTACTTTTTTGCCCTGCAAGGGAGTATGGTTGAGCTTAACCACTAAAGGAGTGGTTAAGCATTAGAACAGACTCCCTAGGGAAGTGGTCGAGTCACCATCTCCCTAAAAGTGTTGTAAAACAAGGAGATGTGGCACTTCATGATATGGTTTAGTGACCATGGTGGTATTCGGTCAATTGATGATCTTGGAGGTCTTCTCCAACCTCAATGATTCTATGGTAAAAACCAGTATTTATCAGTTTCTGAAGTGCAAGGTGTTAAGCGAAGTCTTCACAATTCCCTTATGACACCGACTCTCCCAAAGCTGCAGGTGAGGCTGAAGAAGTATACCCAGGTACAGCACCAAAGCCACCCAGTATGCTCCAGCACTGCTAAGAAGCCCTAATGATCTGCAAATGCACTCGAAGTATTGGCATGGAAATAAGGCATCCTGAACAATCTTCTCTGCTTCCAAATTTGGCACATTTATTACAGGTTGAAAAAAATCTTTAGAAAGTAGGCCAGGTTTTCACTCAGCTAAACTTGGCCACAAACACATACACAATCTGTCAGGGATCAGCGGCAGCATCACAAAGAAACAGTCTCTTTTGTGCAATGCTGGGTAGTTGTGAAGCCTGCAAAAAGAACAAGGTATCGGGCTTTAAAAATAGCCAAAACAAGAAGCTGCACAACAATCAAAGCTACTTGAGTGCAGTTACCCTAACAGACTGATGCCAAGTTTGAGAGCATAGATAAGAGAAGGAAAATATTTTTCTTCAGCCCACACTATAACAGATATCTTGAATAGCATGCCCAGAAGTATAGCAATGTGTTAATACAGAAAGGATACAGGCTGCAAACAGAATCAACTAGGTTGGAAATGACCTCTGAGATCATCGCTATTATCTGCAACAGAAATCATGTTGTGTTCTAGATGCAAGATTTCAACAAGGAATTCAAGATCCGTTCCTTTCTTTCGTTATTTTAGTACCCTCTGTTACAAGGGCATCGCAGTGGCCAACTTGCTTAATCTCTTGAATCAGAATGCTTCAGGTGGAAAACAGACAGTATTTGCTCTCATCCCCAGGTTTATAGTACTCTCAAAACACTTCATGTCAAGGTTTTACAATTAAAACTCCTAATAAAACAGCATTTATTTTATCCTAAGTATATGCCAAAGTCAATTCAGATGCAGAAGGGACATCGAAGCTTCATGACAGCATACGACAGACTGGATTACCTGACATCCTAAAAAATTCACAGATAGTACGGAGGGAGATAAGAATCACTGTCCTAGATGGCGTACAAAACTTTCCATCTCAAACTGTCCAGTCTAGGTGTTGGGGTTCAACCCCTACCACCCTGTCATGCAGCATCTGTAAGCTCATCATCTCAATGACATTTCTGACAACAAATGTGCCAAAACTTCTCAAGTAACATATCCAGTTATCTAAAGGAAAGAGACATAAAAAATTCTTCTTTCAATCAGCGCTTATGCCATTTCCCTGACATAATTTAATCTTCCAAATTTAAGAACATAGCAAGTAGCGTAATTTCTTTTTCCTGCCTTTGTGTCTTCAAAAGAACTATCAGATAATGACTCATGAGTCACCTCAAGACATCTATAATCCATTTCTCCAGAACTATTTGCTGACATTCCTTATGCTTTAAAAATGCATTAGCAGGAAAATGTTTATTCCCACCCTCAATTCAACTGACCTTTCAGATGACTAGGTTTCTCTGGAACATAAGCTTCGTTGTGCCTCTTCTTCACTGTCTGTCAGTAACCTGTCAGAATTCAAAGCTCTCTTGCTTCTGCAGAGGTTCCTTAGGAAGATCAAAAAGCCAAGCCTCTCTGTAGCAAAGATTTATTCAGAACCAAAATCTCATTTCAACTCTGAAGACATATTCACTTTACTAAACACTTTAGTTCTCCAGTTGAAAAAACAAGAGATATGAACTAGCTTCAGAGCACCTAGTTCTACTGTTTCTGTGAGCTTGCTGGAAACAGTGCCCCATGTCCTGACACTGAAGTTAGCTTATTAAAAAAAGCACAAAACCACAGTAAAAAACCTGTTGAGATTTTTAGAGGTAAATTGTTTAAGATTGAAAATCTACCCCGCAACAGATCTGTTTACAAGATCTTCCTAAATTGCCTCTAATGCTAAAAGTGAGATATCAAATCAGCACATTCAGCTTTTTAAAATGTCCTGTTTGCTCAGGAGCACAGCACTCGTCCTCTCTGCACTTCTCACCAGCTCAGTGACATCACTTACAAAAAAACTCGCAAATGAGTAGAATCCACACAAAATTAGTCCCAAAAATATAGATTCTTTTCTCCACAGAAGAAAAAAATAATGAAGTACAATAGGAAAGTTTGTTCCATGCCTCAGAAATCAACAAGACTTCTGAGCACAATAAATACACCATCTTAAAACAAAACTGACAGTGTGTCTATTCATGAGTTTCTAATTAAGGCCTTATTCTTAAGGCCTTTGTCAAATCATTTCCTTGACAAGTATACAATTAAAATTTCAGGAAAAATGTTTACCATCATAACTTATGTTGCTAAAAGAATACATATATATTAAGTTAAAGATTTACTCATATTAAAGAGGCAGGTCCCAAACTTTTCTGTTTATATTCTGGCCTGTTTTGTTTAATCTGAACTTTAAAAAACTCTTACCAGAAAAAGATTTTGATTTCTGCCAAGTCTGTTCCAGTAGTTTAATATTTCAACTTTCCCTGATGTCTGTGCACTGCTGACAGCTTAAGAAAGTCTTTTAGCAGATGGAAGTATTAAGCAATTAGGCTGCCCAGGAAGGCTGTGGATTCTCCAGTGTCTGCCTGGACACCATCCTATGCAACCTGCTGAAAAGTGAACCTCCTTGCAGAGAGGTTGGACTGGATACCTCCTGAGATCCCTTTCAACCCCCACCGTTCTGTGATTCTGTGATTTTTTCATACAAAAAGGTGAGTGCAGATTAAAAGGGTGGAAACATACCTAAAATTAGACACAGAACACAGATCTTGAACCTGTAAAAATACATAAAACCAGCGCATACCCCCTATATATTGTAGCTGATCAGAATCTTCAAAAAGTAAGAGACCTAATTAATTTAATTATTATTTCTAGCACTCACAGTTTCATCACTTAGAGGATTCCTCTTCCTTCTCCAACATATGACAAACAGCAACATTTATTACTGCAAATACATATTTTAACAAGTCCACTCAACACTTGTGGAGGTTTCAATCCGTTCTACTCATGCAAACAGCTGTTCCTAAAAATAAAATCCAAATCAGTTTTATCTAAACTGCTTCAGCTGATGAGACCGATTCAGTACATGTCACCTGCAGACTTCTGTCCTGCAGCTTTTCCACAAAAATGAACTTGACTGTACAAGAAAGTAAAAAGGGATTTCAGCTATGCAATGTTTAGTAGCTCTACAGAATTTAGGACTTAAAAATTGCCGTATTCTTCTTCATCTGTTCTATACTTCAGTAAATGGGATGCTTTAGACCATTGTGATCTGCCTGCTAAACCTTTCAATTCTGAAAGATAAAAATTCATAAATAACTTAGGGTACCAAACATCCCAAGTCCACTGATGACTTACAGTGGTTTTGAAAAATATATTCCCTCTCTCCTCTGAAAACATTATGTCCTGCTTTTCCACAAGAAAAAAACAATATCACACAAACAATAACAGACAAATTGACTAAGAATAAAAGGACAGGATGGCTACATCCAAAGTGCTGCAAAAACAGAATATAGATGAACAAAGAGGAGCATTATCTTCTTCCAATTTTGTACTGTTATAGTCATTTTAAGTGTTGCCTCTTACAAGACTAAGCTTCAAATTTGGAAGCAGATGCATCCTAGTTGTCAGTCAATGCTCTCCACTTAATTCTCTATTATTGAGTCCATGTTATTTCTTAAATGCTTTGAACTTTTACAATTACACATTTTATTAGTGACATATTTGAACTTCCCTGAGCACTACCACTGCTTCAGTGACTAGGCACAGCCCCATCTGCACCCACAGAAACAAACAGTGAAAAGCAAAATAAAACTTCATTTCAAATTTAGTTACTTTTCACCATTCCTTACAAGCAAACTACAACACACAAGTTACTTGTAGTAGACAGTAGTGTTCTGCATTTGTATTGGGGTAAAATCATCATTAACACATGACAGGAGTTTGCCCAGTGGAGATCAAGAACACAAAGGGAAAATCAAAGAACACACATGACACTCACTATGTCTCACAAACCTAAAGTATTTCTCTGGGGATGGAGTAAACTTTCAAAATAAGGTAACAGTGTGTCGATTAATTTGCAAAACCTGTAAAATTTCATAAGAGAAAACGGCCTCAAGTTGCACCAGGGGAGGTTTAGATTGGATATTAGGAAAAATTTCTTCCCTGAAAGGTTTGTCATGTACTGCAATAGGTTTCCCAGAGAAGTGGTTGAGTAACCAACCATGAGTGCATGTAGATATGGCACTTGGGTACATGGTTTAGTGGTGCTCTTAAAGGTCTTTTCCAATCTAAATGATTCTACGATTGTGAACATCTCAACTAATTCTTAGTTATTTTAAGGGTGGTTCTTTCAGTTTTACATACTTTGTATATTTCATTATACTAACTAGATACAGAAGAATAAGACACAAAATGGGAATGTTAGTGAAAACATCTAATAGACTCAAAAGAAAATTAAATTGAATGTTTTCATCCCTAAATGGCAACGTAAACAACGTCAGTCATTTAAAACATTCACACACAAATACAGCGCTTCTGCACTGATTTAAGTAAGAGAAGAAAGAGATCATATGAAAGCTGGAATGAATCATACCTAGCCAGAAAGATGTCCTCTAGACATTACCAAAAAAAATTACACTGAAATTGATGGAAGTTTCAACCACATGGATTTTTTTTCAGGTTTGAAGAGGAAAAAACAAAAAAAAGTTACCAATTCTGTTTTATATCCATTTCCAAAAGATCTGATAAATGTTAATCCAAAGGTAAGTTACCTACTATTATTCATATGCAATTTACACTTCCTGTCCTTTTTATTAACCTTTTGCTCACCCATAAGCAAAGACAGCTGAACAGCAGAGCAACTGTTAAAAGACTAATCCTTCCAGGAGAGAGGACAGCAGTATTATCACCACAGGAGGATGAGACTATCTAGCTGCAAGTACCTTCTACTTCCATTGAACTGAATGGGGAACAATTCATATACCCCCAGAAAGGTAAGCACAAGAAAGACCTCATGACATACCTTCACTTTGTCTCCTCCCTATACTGAGCAACTGTTTATTGAACTCCCACAAATTGTACCCTTCAGGTGTTTCTTGCTCTGCAGTGTAGGCAGCCTGTACAATGCCATTACCCAATGCAGTGGGCTCTCTAAAGAGACAATTCAACACAATGTGGAAAGTATTGTTGTGTTAAACCTCTTTTTTACCCTCAAATCAAACAAACAAAAAAACCCACAACAAAACAAAAACCCCAAAACCCAAACCACTTCAGGAAAGAGTTTATTATTGAAATGGATATCAAAAGTATGTTAAGGACTTCTTAAGCTCAAAAAGAGACTTTTTTCTTCCTCTGGGTGCCTCATGCAAAGCAGGTCAGGTAGTAATTTTAAAAGGTAGAAGAGGATTTGTGGCCTGCACAGGAAAATAGGTATTAGACCTTAATACTTAAATTGAAATCAAAGGAAAATTTCACTTCATAACTAGCAAAAATAGACAGAACCTCAGAATACTGAAGTGAACCTCATCAAACCAAACTCACATCTACATCTAACAAGAAAGTTACTTCAGGATGACTAATCACCTGCTCCAATCTGAGAAAATATGAAATAAAGTATAAAGAATTTTGTGAGAGACTGTGTATGCAAGCATCAGAATTGCCATGATTTCCCTTCAATAGGAGTAAGCTCCATAACCACTCGCACTCTCACCAGCCAGCACACACTAGTTTCCAGTTGTCAGGTCCCTTATGATATCCCAGTCTCCTTGTCTAGGTAGCCCTGTACCTCCTTACTCCTTCTATCAAAGCTGCATTTGTCACTTCCTCTCTCACCTTCTCTTTTAAGTAATTTCCAACCAGTACATCAATACTTTATTTCTGTTACTTCTACCATACTCCAATTTTCTCCATTTTTGCAAATCAGGATCTTTCCTTAGTCCTCCATCCTGTTATCCTGTATCTTGTGCCACCTACTTTCCCACACCTGCTCCACTCCTGCATGCAAGTTATCCTCCTCCACAATCTCTGTCCTGCCATATGGCTGCCTGTTCTCCACCACAGCAAGTCACTGAGATGGGGTTGAGGTTTGAAACCAGGATCTGTAAGGACAGGTACAGCTGTCCACTTCAAATAACCAAAGATCCCAGCTTCCCTCCTGCTCGATAATCCCATGTAGCAGACAACTGGCCAGAGAGAGCTCCTGATTGCACAGGGGACAGGCGAGACTGAAAGGCCAGCACACGTGCACCATGGGAGGGAACCTCTCCTCTGAACCATGAAACCTCTCCATGACCTCAGAGGCCTCACTGGAGGCAGATGCCTAAAGTCTCTCCCTGTTGCCATGCAATCGGTCCCACTTCCCTGACAATAATCCCTTTCTTGTCCACACTCCATCAGGGGAAGTTCTCCCCAGTAACAAGATGTATCTTAGAAACACAGAGCTGCTGAAGACTTTTTTTATACCGGACATATTGAATTGGATGTTCACAAGAAACACAAAATACATATCCATCACGCAATGGCATTTTTATACATATATATAACTTATGTTCCTCTTCAGTCTTCTCGTCTCTAGGTTTAATAATACTAATCTCATATTATGATCTCCAATATAAGGCAATGTTTCTCAGATCCCAGTTTGATTTTCTTGTTTCCTTCTGGACTGAAACTGGTCTGCATCTTTTCTACACCACCTTACCAAAGCTGAACAGAACACAATAATTACTTTTCATGTTTTACATAAAGCTCTGCTTATACTTAGTGTGTTTACACTTTGTAATTATCCTTATAGAGTGCCTGATTTCCATACTTTTTTTTCCCTTGGCCAACTATGTTGAATACAGACCCTCACAGAACCCTGAGTCCCTTCCACTGTCTACTCCTGATGTGAACTAATCAGCTCCAAAAGAGCAACATGCAGAGTTGATGTCTACAGTCAGTTGGTGTGACTTTTCTGTGGCATCAGCTTCAGCGTACCTCTGGTCCCAGATACGGTAAATACAGAGTACTAATAGAACATTCCACTTCACTTGGGGTTTTTGACACTGACTTTGTATTTTTTATTGCATTCACAAAGACCCATTCCCACTTATATAAAAAAACTCATTTAGTTTGTTTCACAAGTTCATAAATCATTTACCTTAAGAACACAGTTAATATTCAAAGACCTTATTATCCTCATTGCAGGCAATTTTTCCCCAGCAGTTCAGAGAGAATGAATTTGATAGGACAAAATAAAAAAGTCATAATAAATACTACATGGTCAGTGGGGTGTTTGGTTGAAGAGTACTCCCAAACCATGCACAAGCAGTCTTTGGAGACTTCATTATGTGTTTCACCCTGATGTCTTCAGTCTTCTTTCTCATTTCCATTGTCACCATAAAAGTGACAAAGCTCCAAATAATAAATGCGATGCATAACTTACATTTACAGTCATGACATCACTGTCAATCCATGCAGATTAATGAAGAGAACAACTCCTTTTAAACAGCAGAAATAATTATTTAAATACAACAAAGTGAATTATAGCTCAGTATATTACCTGCAGTGTCAATCACATCATTCAGTTCTTCAAAACAGACTTGAAATTAAGCTGCAACAGTCACCAGCATCACTCCCTCGTGCTTGTCCCCTTGCCCTTACTTAAAAGATTCTTCAAAAAGCAAGTCTGAAAGAATACCTATGTATTTTTTTATTTTAATTAAAAGTTTTTCTGGATCACGTCGGGCTTCAGATCTATTATCAAGTACAAAAGAATCATGATTAAATCTAGCCAGATCTATCACAGTTTCAAGTTAATGCTAAGATGATTGCAGATAATGACAATGAGCAGGATTTTTAAAAAATATCATTTTATCAGTCATTCCTCAGAATATGTCAGTATCAAAGCATTTATATTTCTACACCTTCGTGTTCAAGGACAGTTTTTACTGCTTTTTGGTCTTGCTGGATTCATACTGCTTGGTTAAAAGTTGAGCTTTAGCCAAACACATTACAATTAACAACTGACACCTTAGTACTCAAAAGTCTAACAGTATAAGAGAGCATTTATTTACTTCCTGTCAAACAGCCTATCTGCCACTTGCTTTGAAATTGGCTCTCCATCACATTAGACAATGTGGCTGAACAGAAAACCTGTGGGCTGTTTTCTCTTTTGCCCAACAGCTTGCAGTGTGACCTTCAGCAAACCACCTCCTGTTCAAGTTGCAGTGGATCAGAGGTAACGTGCTTGCTGCCTTCATATGCTATATATGGCCAAGCCACGACGACGATGCACACTGCTCAAAGGGGACACACTCAATATAAAACTCACACTTATCTCAGCGAGACAGAATTTTACCCTCTGAGGATTCAGAAAGTATTTATTCACTACTGAAACTGCCAAAAGGCACATTCAGCACCTGATGACGAAGAGAATGGGAATGAACTTTTAATATGGTAAAGTGACATAGGAACGGCAACCGAATTCAGCCATTTTCCCCTAATATCATTGATGCAAAATGAAATTAAAGCCAAAAGGTCAGGACATCAAAATGAAAACATTAACCTAAAGAACATTCAATAGATATTTTCTATGCCACTCACTTTCCTGTAACTAGATAACAAGTGATACTACTTACATTGAGAAAAGATGAATTTTCTACATGCCTGTGGATTGGATCAGTTGTCTCCACAAAACACTTAGCATAGTCCTTTAAGCTTTCTGAAGACAACATTCAGGCCCTTCAGGTGAGTGACCCACAAGGAGGAAGAGGCAGAAGATGCTCTCAGGACATGAAGGCAAGTAATGCCTCACCAGACCCCAACTCCAGCTGGAGAGCAGACAGTGAGCTAAACCAAAGTATCACCCCAAAAGTCTTCAATTTCTGAAACTTGATTCCTCTCTGGGACATTCTTTTTTTCTTTTTTCAGCTAAAACCCAAGAAGTAGCAACATCACTCGGCCTCTCAGTGACCATCTTCCTGGATTCTAACTGCACAGTTCCATCATCTGTCTCACAGCAAATTAAAAACACTCCTGAAGGGACTGTGTCACTCTGAAATTCAGTTAACACTCTTTGAGATGCACTTCATAGTGTAAGCTAAAGGAGGAAGGCACAAAGCAGAGGTTACTGCAAGGAAAATCCTACCCAACTGCATTTTTTCAACGTGGAACTCAGTTACGCTTACCAAGAAGGGATACCATTGAAGGCATTCACAAGACTTGGGAAGAAGAAATTACTTTTTTACATAAAATCCTATACTGGGGGGTTGTATAATGCATAAGTAGAACTGGAACAGTGCATTTTTTAGTATAAATTTTCTGAAGAAGATTCATGTTTGGAAAGTGAAGTCAATGCCTATGGCCTAATTACAAAGGATCAGCTGTGCACAAGAGGTAAGGAACATTGTCAAAATACCCGTTTTCCCCCTGTAACTAACAACTCTGAAACAAATTACCCACTCTGCTTACAAAGTAAGAATTCAATGTATTTTATAGCTATGACAAACAACGAAAACTACACTAAACAACAGGGCAGTTTAATCACTACTCTTCTTAAAAGTTACAGCACCTTTGGGTACTAGAAGTGGGAGGACTTAAGGAAAGTGACTTGCATTCTAATACCCCTAAAGGCTATTTTTAAAGAGCCAAATAAAAAGAAAGTTGATTCATCAACTATAACATTTAAAAACTAACAAAAAAACAAACACAAAAGGTATTAGAAGGGATTTGTACTAGATTTGAACATGGAAAATACAACTATATAATTTAAAAAGAAACAAAACTAATGCAAAAGGTATTAAAAGGGATTTGCACTAGAATTCAACTTGGAAAATCAAATGCTTTCTTTATCCTTTAAAAAGACCAATTTTGTTTAATTTAAAATAATTATGTGCTCAGTCAAGCATGACATCTATAAACAGATTCTCATCAACATACCCTTCTGTTACATACAAAATTTAAAGTTACAAAGTATCCCAGAGGCCAAACAAGAAACCTACTACTCGTTAAGCTAAAAACATGGGGGGGGGAGTGGTTTTTACAGAAACCAACATTAGTATGCTGATTCACTAATAAGTGATGGACCACAATGATAACACAGAAAAATAAAAATCTTAAAGTAGTACTTTTCTACATTGAGGTGCCTTTTTTATCTCTGAAAACACAGTATTAATATAATAAAATGAGTAGCTAGTGCAAGTAGCAATAAGAAGTTTTTAAGAAGCTACCCAAGCAGAATATAGTTAATACAGTACGGATTTAAGGTAAAACCTTATGTCAACCCAGTTCAAAATAAATTTTTGCCAGATTAGAAATTTTATTGGTAATAGTTCTCCAGCGGTGACTACCAACATACCACCTTTGATTGACTATATTCCTAGTAACATCCTATGACCTACAGTGTTTTCACTCAATTATTGAAAAAAAAGAATTACTACTTAGTCACGTGATGATGCAAAATCAGGTAATAAATAATGAAGCCAAAAATAAATCAGTGGTATGGTTCACCGAAGACAGTCATTTGACTTCAATAAACAACAAGGCTCAAGTAAAGAATGACAGATTTACCAGAAAAATAAAAACTTAGAAGTCTCCACTTAAAGATTGATGAACTTCAATCTAAAAAACCTATAAAAAAGATTTAGGGATCATTAAGAGCTAAAAATCTAACCAAATATCCTAGGAAATAATTCGTGAAAATTATTAAAATTAAATTTTAATCTCATATAAAGAGTCTCTAGGATCTCTGTTGTGGCAGCTCCCCCAAGACAGTATCAGAGAATAATATCCAATTTGGGTGTCCACATATTGAAAAGGGTTCAGAAGAACACCACAAAAATGACTGAACCAACTGAAAAGTATGTTTTACAATGAGCACACCACAACATATAACCTCATCAGCTTGTCAGAAAGAAGGCTAAGAGGCAAGTTAATACAAATTGAGAATAAAGAGCTCTCTAAATCAAGAGTTGTAGCTATGCTGTCTCAGACTAGAAAAGGTCACCATATCGTAAAAAAAAAAAAAAAAAAAAAAGAAAAAAGAGTTAAAAGGCAGCAAGAGAAAATGAAACAGGAAAAGGCATGGAAAGAGCCATTAACAGACTCCTCTCCCTGCCTGCTCTGAGCTACCTATAGCTGACCAGAAGATGATGAGAGCTCAATCAAACAGAAGAAAAGCTTTGCTAGATGAAGATGCCTTCGTGAACCCACTGGAGTTATCAGAATTAAAACTGAAGCTGTCAGCAATCACACAGCATAAATAAAGATGATATGCAAATACACCGATGACAACATTTCAAACAGTATTTACAACAACTGGTTGCATATTAAGGTCTTTTTTAAAAAAAAGAAAACAGCTAAAAGATGAATATACAGAAACTAATAGCAATACACTTTTTTTCCTGAAGGCAGTAGGCCAGCTGTGATTCTCTACACAAGCCTTTGAGATGCATATTTAAATTAGGTTTTTATTCCTCTGAAAATTATATTTAGCAAAAAAAACACAGCAGATGTTATTACTTTTCCAGATGTAGGTTTCTGTCCTGAATCAGCACTCAGCACTGAATCTGCCCTGGCTGACTCTGCTCCTTATCAGGCACCAGTGAACCACAGTCCAGGAGCTGAGCCAGGCGCTGGCACCTATATCAGTTGAACAGATAGATTTTTTGAGATTTTTCTACTAGGACAGCGATACCTCAAAATCTTTATGCACATGAAGTCTGTGTTCATAGAGGTAAGCTTTTTACCTCAGAGTTGTATCAGCATAGACATTTATTTTGTAAGACTTCTTTGTAACACAATCTCAGCCGGGCTCTTACAGTGTCAACTGCCTCCTAATGCTACACAGTTGGTGCTGCAGGAGTTGCACATGCCCTTCTGCTACCGCTATGAACTGTCTGCTACTGCCAGCATCTGGTGGGTGTGCCACAGCATTATTACTTATAGCCACATTAAAACAAACAAATAAACAAACAAAATCATTATAAGGATGGTCAAGCACTGGAACAAGTTGCCCAAAGACCTAGATCAGAGCAGAGTTCAAAGCATTTCAAATTCAGTACCAACCTTGCTTTGAGAAAGAGGTTGAACTAGAGTCCTTCTGAGCCCCCCTCCATCCTGAATGACCCTATGACAGCTCATTTCAGTCAACATCAGCCTGGGCTCTGCTGACTCTTCTCTCATGGTAACAATACATAATATTTGATATATAAACCGACTGCAGTAGAAAGCCCAAGCACCCTGGCAACTTTCTCTTCCTCAGATGATAACTTCTGCAGCTCATGCTAAAAGCACACTGTCACTTCCAGTGACATATGACGTATTTATCCTCTTTTAGAACTTCTGGTGGAGAGCAGTTTCACAGAGCATGTCACTGAAGTGAAAAGCATCAACTACACCTTTCTATTTCTGTACAGGACTGCAACCCAGCCTCATGCCCCTCAGACTGCCAGACAGCTGCTCTGCCAGCTCCCATGGACTTAAGTGGAAAAAACTTTAACAGCAGGCACCTGCAATTGTTTTCTTGAGGACCATGCTACTCACCAGGTGTCCTCTCAGTTCTCCTCCCCTCATACATTCCCCACATTGCTCCACTTTTTATATAGATCTGGTTCTTTTCATCCTCTGTTTCACTGGCTCATCAGAAAATCCCAAGCTAAGAACAATATTGCTCCTGTTTTTCCCTCAGGAATATCCAACACCCAAATCCAACACTAGATAGTTGCCATCTTTCAGATAATTAAAGAGTTTATTATAAACAAAAGATTTAAAAGCAACAAGCAAGAACAAAAAACTACAGCACCAGCTACATGATATGATTTTAGTCTTAAAAACAACTACAGAAAAAATAGGATCCAGGATCTGTTTTGTTAGTCCAAAGGCCAGTAAAGAATGAACCCAGACAGAACTGGTGAACCCAATTAATTTAACTAAGTTTTGTATCATGTCTCTTTGAGGCAGAAGCCATTTTTCCACAAATCACTGACAGAACCTTGTATGTGTGTTGAATTGCAAATTCAGACACCGTTGTCCTACAACCATTTCTGTTTTATGGCTGTGTCTGCACCCTACCCTGAAGGTAGGGATCAACTGTTTTGGAAGACAACGTAAGAACCAGAAAGAGCACAGACATGTGAACAAAAGGACTGGGATTCACTTTGCTGAACCCAACTTTCTGCACTCTGTTTTAGAATAAAGGGAGAGACAGACATGGGCACTGGACATAGGAAAAGAAACAAATCATCCTTTGCAATTACCTCACTCAATGAATTACTATGCAAAATTAGATAAACTACCTCAGACTAGATGTTAATTTCTTGTCTGAACAGCTGGGCATAGATGAGAAAAGTCTTCTTGACTGCCTACCCTGTAAGGTCCTTTTGCCTGTGGATGGGCAACAGAGACTAAGGGGTGTAGGAAACAGGAGAGCTGGAGCCCACCCAAAGCCAAGGAAATGCAGCAACCTAGGTCCAGTCACAAGGCTCTGGCACTCCTGCCTGTGAAACACTCACAGGGAAGGGCTGCTCTGCCACTCCTAGACACATGTGTTGCAGTGTTATTAGCTACTAGACAATCCTGCAGTCTATGCTTCAGAGTTTATTAATCTCATAAGTAAGTTCTCATAAGTACCCTTGAGTTAATTTGGAAGAACAACATGCATGTGATGAGAGAAAGAGAATTATTTAGAAGAGTAAATACAGGAGTATCATTAAAAAGGCAAAGCACTCCACAATCACAACTGTAGTAATCTTACAGTAATATCAGGTATTTTCTCAAAGTGTAATTTAGTGGTGCAGGACTTTGGCATACAACAAAATACTGTGCAGTATGTAATAATCCATTATAATCCGTGTGGTTTATAGTATCTAAGGGTACCTGCCACAACACAGACTATGGAAACTAAAATTCAATGTAAATACAAAACTACTATTCATATTTAAGCAGGGACAAATCCATTAAATGAAGCTCAATACAAATCACAGTAAGACTGAACTAAGAGAGCTTCTCATCATTTCAAAGAACAGAATCACTACTTAATCTCTGTATCATACAAAAGGTTTTAGTTTCACACACTTCATCTTTTCAAGGAACCAGCTAGTTATCACCAACAGAACATCCAGCTTTGCAAGTTTGATCTTAACCGTACAAAAGAAATATATGCACTAAAATACCTGCTTTTTGACCAAAGTGGGGAGGAAAATTAAAATCTGATCCCGTGTATCATTTTAGTTCACATTATTTTGCATCATAGTTGAAGTTGCAGGACCATTATTAATTCTGTCACAGAAAGAAGAGTCACTGCAGAACTCTTCAGAAGCTTGGAGGGAAAATAAGGGTCACACATTTCAAGCTCTAGAAAATACACAATTTCTAAAAAGCTTGTTTTATTTGTATTTTTATAACTAGAATATTAGTCATACAGCATAAAACATTACAACAACTGGAAATTAAACAGTATATCAAGTAAACAGATGGAGATTTTTCTTAATGTTAGCAAAAAGATTTTCAATGTAATCTGCAAGACACTTAGCTTGCTCTGCCCTGGGAATCCTATCCATCAATCCCAGGAAAAGAGGTAGCTACAGAAACTCTTTGAAAATCACTGGAAAATTAGTTAGACTTTCTGTTGCAGGTTGACAGTGAAGCAGCATCAAGAACAGTGTTGTCCTCTCCCCTAGATGCTTTTCACAGTTCAAAGACTGAGGATATCCTGTCATTTTTATTTCTTTGGGAACAATTCTTCAGCAGATTTCTAAAATATTACATCCCAGGTAGCAGAGTGCAGGACTCAATTTAACCCATTTTGGGACTTATTTCCGAGCCCCAGTTGCTTCACTTACCAGTCTCTAGTTTCTCTCTAGAGAAAGACTTAAAGAGGGACAGAAGAATACCAAATATTTTGTCCATTCAATTATCAAAGGTTTATAAAGAACAAAGAATTTCCTTCGCTTACCTAAATTAAATAAGGACAAGGCTGAGAAAAAATTTTAAATGGCAGTAACAAAATTCAAAATGTTATCAGTGTCGTATTTTCAACTCCACGTCTTTGTTTCTTATAGTGGCATCTTTATCATCCCCCTAATGAAAATAACCCAAAACTTCCTGTAGAAAATAAAACCATGTATGAAATGGCTGCAGAGAGAATTCCCTCCCCCAAAAAACATAACAGGGTCTTATGACACCAGATATGACACCACAAATGTCATAACCACGTACCTAGGCTACATGAAACTGGCTCTAGAAGTTAAAAGAAAACTATTCAAAACTTCCTGAGATCATCTGATATTTGGAAATGGGCTCTGCAGTTTTCCTCTGCCTGAAAAGCAAACACCTCTGCACAAGACTTTATTCAAAAGCTACTGATTATCCTACAAGAATTAGATCTCAACCAAATGGAAAACAATGAGGTTTGTTTCACTCCCATATGGAATCTAGTTAAGTTTGCCAAGAAAATAAGCTTGCTGAAAAAAAAAAGAGAACAGTAGTTTGTGTTCATCTAGCCCCTCATCTAGCCACTAAAAAGTAATTTTGCTAACTCCCTGGGATAGAATAAAGAACAAAAATAGAGATACAATGACTAATAAACTAGTATATATCACTGTATTTATACTAAAGCACAGTAACTCTTAAAACGATTTCATTTCTGCAAGGTGAAAACACATAAGAAGGAAGAAAATCTTCTATCCATGGTGGACAGTTACTTTGGTTCACTCTTTCATCTTTTAAGTAGTTTCTCTTTCCCTTAAGAGATTTTTTTTTTTTTTAAATCCTGTTATTTCTTATGCAGATGCTTCTCATAAAAGTACTCAGATTCGAATGCTAAACTACCTTCTGTGCCAGACTGTTGCGGAAAATAGAGACGAATGGGAACGATATGAGGCATGGAGAAGAATATATAATCCCTGAGATGGACTTCTATTGTTAAGATGGACACTGAATCCTGGAAAGGACTTTATATCGGATAGACAGTTTACCCTTGTGGTCGCCAGTTATCCCTAGTTTATGTTTATGTGGTTCCAATGTTATATGTACCCCTTGTTGTAGTTTTAAAAAATCCCATTCTCCATATTGTCTCCTTCTTCCCCTCACAGTTTTCCCGCCAAAGCCTGTTGCTCTCCCCCGCTTTCCCGCTCCTCTGCCTGTGATTGGTCACTGTTTGCCGCAGTGCAGAGGTAGCTGTCATTGGTCCATTCCCCCAGATACCCGAAGTTGCCACCTCTCCTGACCCCGATATCCAATCCCTGCCTTCCCTGACCTGCCAATCTTTTTCTCCTCCCCTCGCTTGAGCCCAGCCCCTAGTTCTCCTCTATATAAGTCTGTGTCCCTCATAATAAAATTGGCATTGCTTCCTCACCCTCAGTCGTGTCCTTGTCCTTTCTGCAGTGCCCTTTCCTGTTCCCTTTCACCCACGAGCAGTGGCACCAGACAACTGCTTTTTATAATAACAAAAATTATTTTTTGTGGTCGTTTTGATTTTTTTTTTTTTTTACAAACCTAATCATTGAGTCTTCTATTTACTGAACAGACATAATATATTCTGCTTTTAACATCTAGGCATTTTTCTCCTATGATATATAGAAACAATTATTCTCTGCTCAGCAGGTACCACACAGCATTAGTCCATGGCTAGCAAGTCTATTTTATGTATCAAGCAAACCCTGGAAATCTTCTTTTATTTCTTATAAAGGAGCTTTCAAAAAGAAAAAAAGAACTGTATGAAAGGCTAAAGAACCTTACCAACCCTGAACCATTTTAACTTTCTCAGTTTAATTTCCAAGATAACTTCTCTTAATCCCCTTTTTTACTGTAAACATCATGCAACCTGAGGGCTTTCAGCCTGGTCACAAAACAACTAGATGTAATGAACCAAATAAAGCAAATGATTGGGAAAAGCTACAATGGATTTACTGAGGGCAAATCATGCCAACTAACCTGATCAGCTTCTACAACAAAATAACCTCTTCTGTCGACATAGGGAGAACAGCAGGATGTTGTTTACCTGGACTTCTGTAAAGCATTCAACACTGTTTCCCACAGCCTTCTCCTGGACACACTGGCAAGATACAGACAGGATGGGCTATCAGCAAGATGGGTAGGAAACAGGCTTGCAGGTCAGACTCAGGGTGGTGATCATAGGTTTTTACTTAGGCTGGCAGCCTGTCACAAGTCATCCCTCAGGGATAAATACAGGGCCCCATGCTGTTCAGCATCTTCATAAATCACTGGGGTGATGGGATTGAAAGTACCCTCACCAAGTTTGCTGATGACACATCAGCAGGGAAAGCCATCCTACAGAGAGACCTGGACAGGCTGGAAGAGCGGAGTAGCAAGAACAGTATGACATGTAACAGAGAAGTGCAAGGTCCTGCACCTGGGACAACACAACCAAAGAGCCCAGCACAGGACAGGATCTGTATGGCTGGGGAGCAGCTGTGCTCAAAGGGACATGAGGGTCTTGGTGAACAAGCCGAATGTGAGTCAGGAGTGTGCCACTGCAGCAATGAAGGTAAATCAAATCCTGGGCTGTATCCACACGAGCAGTACCAGCAGAGATAAGGAAATGACCATCCCACTCTACTCAACATTTCCCAGGCCACACCTGGAGTACCATGCCCAGTTCCCATCCCCACAATTCAAGAAAGATGCAGACAAACCAGAGATGGTCCAAAGAAGGGCCACAAAAGTGACCAAAGGGCTATAGAACATGCCCTTTGAGGAAAGACAGAAAGAGTTAAACCTTTTCTCCCTGGAGAAGAGAAGGCTCGGAGAGGACCTCACAACAGTATTCAAGTACTTAATAGGTAGCTACAAAGCCGATGGAGTCTCTCTCTTCAAAGGAAGCCACCTGGAGAAGTCAAGGGAAAACGGGAACAAGCTGCACCAGAAGTGGTTTCATCTCAGCATAAAAATAGACATTTTTTACAGCGAGAACTATCATTCACTGCAACAACCTCCTCAGTGATGTGGTAGCGATCCCATCACTGGAGGTTTTCAAGATGAGATTAGACAGGATGCTAGATAATTTCATCTAGGCTCCCACTCCCAGGAAAATTTGGACCAGATGATCTTTCAAGGTCCTTTCCAACCTGAGCTGTTTTATGATTTTGTGAGTGTAATTTATGAAAGCAAATACAAAAATTTTTGTATCTACTCTAGCTTTATTCTCCCTTTTTCCCTCAAGACGATGTTGAAATCAGTGGGGTCATTCTAACCATTCCTTGGCAGGTTTAAGGTTTAGACTGTTGTCCCATGCCACTAGCTCCTTTCACCTTCATTTTAACTTCTTAAAAGAGTCAAGAACAACATTCCACATCACAGGCCGTTTTCAACCACCCAAAGTTTTCCCTTGGGTAACAGAGGCGTTATGGCAACTGAGTTTCCAAGGCTGTGTGAGGCTCGTGGTAGCCTACCTTCAGAGATGCAATGATCTCATGTTTCTTAAATTTCTCTGCCTGAAGGAACTGAGACTAAAAACAAATCTATGAAACAAACCAATGTGACTGAAATAGAGCAGAATGACATACTTTATCTAAGCTATTTTTAGAGAAATGCATTAAAACCTTCAATTCTGGTTAAAAATATTTTTCTTCCACATTTTCCCCTTTTTCTTTAGCACTTGCAAGTTGTTGCTATCCTCCTTCTTCCAAAGCAATTTACATCCAAGTGACTTAAAGAAATGAGATGTTATTTCTCACAAGCATTCTCATCCTAGAAATAAAACAAACAAGATACAGAACTATTTCACTATGAAAGTAGTCCACATTGTTTCTAGATAATGCATTAGTACACAAAGCTTATATAAATGTTTCATTTACTGAAGTAGAAATACATCTAGCATGGCAAATAATACAGTCTTAATAAAAAGGTGTTAACAAAAGAAGGCTGGCCAAGTAAGATGCACATCATCTTTGATCCCTGAAGCAGAAGAAATCTGAGAACAGCCAGCATGCCTAACAAGCACAGTCTTCTGAGTCTCATTTGCCAAACTTCACCAAGCAGCCTGGCTAGGGAAAAAAAGGAAAAAAAAAAAGACTTTTCCTACTCACAACTCACTACATCCACTGCCTGTGTCCCACTCCTCCTCCACACCCATGGTACAATGGCTGTGTGAGCCCCAGGGCGGCAAAAGTAACAGCTGGGGAGACACTGGAAAGATAGATTGTGCAAAGCATGGGAAAACCTCACCTTACTCTCATCCTGCTAAAGCTAAACAGAGTAACAGCAACTTTATAATATATATTCCTCAACACTCATGCCTGTTCCCCTCCACGAAAATCTTTAGTAATGGGCAATGGATTTATACGATCTGAAGAGAAACCAGAGTATCCCAGGAAGTGTTCAAAAGACATGTGGATGTGGCACTCAGGGATATGGCTGGACTCAATGACCTTAGAGGTTTTTCCCAACCTTAACGATTCCATGATTGTATTCTACATTGCCATTATACACTATATATACATACTATTCATGTGTTGGTTCTAAATTTTTAACTGTACAAAAAAGCTTACTCATGGGGAAAATAGTCTTAAATTCTGCAGTTTGACACATATTCCACGTACTTATCCTATTCAGTTAAGGCAAGATTCTCCTTGAATCTTGGATACAAAAGGCATGTCCACAACTGAAAATCATAATTTCTCAAGATGCACTCCTTATAAATACAATATACAGTTTTAATATAATCCCTGCTATGGAAGTTTACCATGAGATTCACTAAATCACAGTTCTGAAACCCTTATTAAAACCAGATTCTTCTTAAAATGTACACTCTGTTATACACATTCTGTAAACTCCCTGGACAAAGCATTAAAAAGTTTAACTTTATAGAATCTCAGGCATTTTATAATAAAAAAGAAATACGACATATAAAGAACAGAATAAATTCAATTACCTACATTAGCAAAAGGTGTCTTTTTTCTATGTAAACCTGATTTTATATTTTCAAGATGTATAGTTTGTCTTTCATCCTGAAATATGAAGGTTCATGACCATCATGAATTACTGTTTTCCTACCTTTTTACATTTTGAAACAAAATCTAGGGCAGTTTCAACAAAATTCTAGAAAATAATAAAGAAAATGCAAATTTGCAAAACTGAAATTCATGTTTTATATGTATTTTGTGTTAATAAATAAATCGAATTTCTTTGATTATTCTTAATAAATAAATCACATTTCTTATGTGTGACAACAAATCTCTTACCCGTTTGTGGGTTATATGGTTTGGTTTTGTTTTAAAACAAGGGACCACTACTCCTTTTTCTTTCTACAGTTATCATTAAATAGCGGTCTCCAAGCAATGTTTGCTTAAGCGTCTCTAATACAGTTAAGAAAGAACTCTTCCTTTAATCTTAAGAGGGCAAGAAAACCGCAAAAATAACAAACCACAAATTTTTTAATACAGTGTTATATAAACTTTTACATAATTCACCACACTGCTGAATAGAAAATGTTATGTGAAAGGGATCATCACTTTCAATAGATTATGATCAGACTTTCCACACAGCAAACCATCCTGAGTTGTCCTGAAAAACATGCTTCAGATATCATTAAGCCTGAACCAGAAAACAGATGCTTAAAAATAACTTTTGCACTTCTAACCTTTTAGACTGCACCATTCAATTATGCATGCTTTTCTGAATATCAGTCTGAAAATAAAACAGAGCTCTAAGTATTGCCCAGAAGGAAAAAAAGAAGAAAGAAAATTACACAGCCTGCAGGCATAAAGAGGATGTGGCTCTCATAAGGCTGGAACCCGGCGCTGCCTGGCAACGCGGCAGGAGAGCACGTGCATCAGAAAAGAGTTGCATGATGGACAATAGTAAAGTGAGAGTTAAATGTTGCAAAATCACTTTTTCCAGTCATCCTCAGACAAAATAAACATATCAAGAGGGAAACTGAAAGCAAAATAGGACACTGCTAATGGAATTTAAGTGGTCTTTATTCCTAGTTTTCAAAATAAACAAGAGCAGAAGTGAGAGATTTCCAAAACAGTGAGCAGCTGGAGGACAACCAGAAAGCAGTGATATGATTGATCAAAACCTCTGCAAAACATATTTACTAAGGTAACAGGAACACAATTCCATATCCTACAGCAATGTTCAGAATAGATGGGGAAAAGAGGAAGGTTTCTCAAAGCTTTTTTAAATGACTGCCATCGCATAATGAGAAACATTCAACTACAAATGAACAATCATTTAGGATGTATAAAGAAAATAACCAAAAGATTTTTCTCACAACATTACAATACAAGAGAGATCTTAGTGTTGACATAAGCATGGAGATAGATGTCAACATCAGTGTAACTTTGTCATTGCTAAACCAAATTTCAAGTGGGCATTGATAGGGCTTAAGAGAGGAATTAAGCCAGTTGGGCACAGTTCCACTGATAAGAAAGAGGCAAGCCTTCAGCATATAGGCAACTCTAGCATCAAATATCATATATTTTCTGTGTCAATCCACAAAGCCAGGCTGTATATAGAAGAGCAGCTACTGAAAGCAGTTTGTAGAACCTACAGGACCGCTGACCGAACTACAAAAATGAGAAGATTTTCAGATCACACAAAAGTGCTTTTTAGAAAGGATGTATCTCTTTGATTCAATTTAAGGATGCAAGTATTTCAACCACTGTTTGTTTATAACCCTAAATTCCTACTTCAGAGAATCTCTTTCTCTGTGACACTAAACAGTGAGGAGTCACTACACCATCAGCCATCTCATTGCAGGGGGTGGGGAGGTGCTACCCAGCAGACATCACACTGAAAGACAAAGCAGCCTCCACATTTAGAACTTACTCATAAGTATTTATGTTACAGGAGTCACTGTACATGCCCCACATGGAAAGTCTCTCTCTTGCATCTGCAACGCAAGTTTAAGTTCTGTACATGTCAGAGTTTTCTACTGGTGATGCTCAATTTCTTGGGTTCAGTACAGTAAATAAATACTGAAGATGCACAGATGTACAGTGGTGTAAAGAAAAAAAGATTACGAGGGTATCACCCCATGTAGGACATGCCTACCTCAAATAGAAAACAAAAAACAACATCCCACACACCAAAGCCCTAAAAAAAGTCATCCTTAACAGGTATCTTCAGCATTGTCTACACCAAGAGTTTCTGCTGTGCAAGAAGGTACATGCTCAAACTTGATCAGTGCATATATGTTGATGGCATTTTTTAAGCATGTCTCTAGGAATGCAAAAACCCCTAACACAAGAAGACAAAACATACAGCCCATGTCTCATCAGTTACAGGTATGAATGTTTGTTCTGGTTTCTGAATGTTTTTTTAATTTGGTTTTTTGGGGGTTTGGGGTTTGGTTGTTTTGTTTTGTTTTGGGGGTGGGGTGGTGTTTTTTTCCCCTAGTTTGATTTTGTTTGAAACAGGCAATGGCAGTTTCAAATAATTTGAAAGGACAGGGAGTCTGTACGGAATGCCTAACAAAAGCACTGACGTAATACAGCAAAACTTCCTGAATGCCCACATTCACTGCCTGAATTCAGAAGCAAAAGGGGTACTGCCATCTTCTCTTGCCAAAGGCTGAAAATTACACATTCAGATGCCAGTAGAAGACTTGCAAGAGTTTAACAGAAATAATGATACCGTGTACTGCCAGGTACAAAGGCTTTATATACCTCTTACTCCCACTATCTGAATGATGCTTTTAAGAGAGGAAAAAAAAGTAATTTGCTTTGTATGGACTTTACAGTCCACAGGTTTTTTTTTCTTCTTTCCCCATTCTCTTCCCTCCAGAAAAAAGAGATTGCATAAAGTAAAAAAGGGTCTCAGTTCTAGAGTTACTGGTCGCATTCTCCTTGTGCATTGGTAGAAATTTACCACAGGAGTAACTACTTTTCATCAGCAGCATATATGACTTGGTATCACTTCAAACTCGATAAATTTTAATGGTTTTGGTCTGTCATATAAAGTGACAGTAATGCTTCTGGAGATCAGTTTTCTTTGGATTTTTTTGTTTCATCCTTGCACTTTTCAACAGACAGCTTTCAAAAGTATTTAAAAATACATTAGGTAAAGCTTGAACTTGCTTATATAAGCAAAGAAAAAAAATTCCTAATAAAGATTTGGTTCTCTTTTGACTTACTACCTGAAAAATAATTATCTAAATAACCTCACAAAATGCTTCCCAGAAAACACTTTTCACATGTAAGCAAAAAACATGCAGTCTCTCTTTGAACATAATCTCTTGACTATTTACAACTCTAATGGTTACTCTCTTTCATGTTGTATTAAATTCAGATTAACAACCCAGGCATCTCAACAAACCTCTTCTAATCACACTATAGCTTACTAAAGCTGCTAAATGCCTTAAAAAAATCACACATAAAAACTAACAAAAGTATGAAGAGGAGCAACAAATGCAAACTCCTAAAACAAAAAAAACCCAAATTATAAGTAATAAGTGACTGGATAATAAGGTAGGCAACACAAGATCATCACCACAACAGCCTCTGTTTTCATGTTTCAAGAAAAACGTCATTGCAAAAAGAGCATTGCAGTGCTCTTGAAAGTCATTTTTCTCTTAATACATCTGATTCCACTATTTTGCTCAGGTTTAATTCTGTTGCATTAGTGTGCTGTACAGTGAACAGCCAAGCCATATGAATTTCCCGCAGAATCCAAAACTGCAAGACTGACTTTTTTTGACAGTCACATTTCATCTCATATGTGTTTTCAACTCTGTCTTATTATGGAGACATAACTGGTGAGTTTCAAGCTCTGTTACACAGATTCACTTCTTGAAATGCAACATACAGTGAATAACCACCATATAAACACACCCTTAGAAGGGGTCATGAGCTGATGAAAGTTGCCCCAAATCTGTCGTCCAGGTGGCAAACATAGATCCAACTGGGAACTCCTACTTCAGGAAGCACAGAAGAACTGCTGCAAGGGAAACAGCATGATGTGTCCCCAGGAAGTCAGTTCCTTCTCAGCTGACCAGCTACAAGAGAGCCTGTGATAGACATAGTCCTTTGCAAGAGTCCCAGCTCCAGAGCTTTGTAGCAAGTGATGGCACTACATGGCACTCATTCTATGAAGATTACTTTTTATATATAAAAAAGAAATATATATAAAGAAAGATTGGTCAAACTTGAACCATTACATTGTCTATCAATATTTCTTCTTATTGGGAAAAGTAAAAATGGTAGCACTGAACTCTGAGGATGAAGCTTGTTACTAACAAAAAAGGAACAAATAACAAAAAGTCTACATTTGGAAACAAAGGAGGGATAGCTAATTCAGCTTCCGTCAATACGAGATATGGCAGATACTATGCCATCTGAGCAATAGTCAGCATTTATAAAGTTACAAGCAGGTTGGATAACCATTATCTTCACTGACTTCCTTATTTTTGAGACTAGTTTTGAGTAAGGGCAATGAAAGAGAGAGAAATCTGGATGGAGTTTCAAATACCCTTGTCCAACAAAGGTAAAGAATAGTCCCTGCCTGATAGGACAGAAAGCATCATCTTACTTTCAGGTGTTTCCTACATTCATACACACACTTTAATTTCAAAATATAATTATTTTGCAAGAACCTAGCACAGCCTGGAGACTTAGACTTGCCACAAAATACAGAAAGCTGCAAAGGCTTGAGGGAAACAAACTCAGTGATGGAGTCAAGCAAGGCACCAGCATCCCATTGCATCACACTGCTTGGAGGTCCTGTTGTGCTTTTGTAAGAAAACAGGCTTAAAGAACAAGGGATGCAGCACCACCTGCACCAGACTCCCTGCAAGCTGGTTTAGCCTTGGTCCCGAAAGCTTATGATCTTTTTATAAGGTTCAAGTTTCATAACAGCATTCAGAGCTCAAAGAATATTTTGTCATTAGTAGCAAAGCTGGTGCCCCCTAAGTTCCTTCAAAATGATACTGAAATCTGTAGATTCATGTCTAGTAAGGACCTCACCTTGCTCCTTGCTTCTGGATCTTCTTAGAAGCTGAAGAAAAAGCTTCCTGTCTTCATTACTGTTACTTGCAGCTATACAGGAAGAAGAAGAAGAAATTGCAAGCCTCTGTTTCTAGAGCAGGTGAATGGTATTTGCTTCTTCCTCGACAAAGATTAGATAATGATAATAAGAAGTTACATTAATATTTTTTCAGACTTCTGTTTTCTTTGGAGGATGGGGAAATTACACACTGCAGCGGCCCCATAAGCCCAAAAAAAACACCCCAAACCAACAACAACAAAAAAATTACCTCCGAAGGAAAAAAAAAAAAATCATTGCCAAACGATCTGTAAGACTCCAATGCTACACAGAAAACAAAGTAGAACACAAAAGAAAGGATCTCGAAACCTTTTCACCCTGAACTGGCCTACAAAACCTCCAGAGAACTCCAGATTTACTTCCAGAAGGATTCAAAGTCTGAGCAGTGGGTTGACTTCTGGTAGAAAAAGAAGCACCACTGCTTTAACTGTTCACTAGTGTCTTTATGAACAACTTCAATACAGATGTGTAAGTATATACATATTAAGCATTTTTGTTATTTTTTAATATATGAAAAACAAATGTATTTTTCTAAGAATAAAAGACCATAAAATAAACATTTCGGATTTGCAAGAGGATCGTGTGAATGTATTACCCAAAAGCTCTTCTCATCAAGTGAACATGCTTGCTTTCTTTTGGAGGTCCCAAGAGTTTTGCTTAACAAAGAAAGTGAAGGAAAAAAAAAAAGGATGATTGGATGATTCTTCACTGTTAAAACATGGGTCTTTTTGCTGAAAGTGCACACACAAAATAAGATTTCCCTCTTCCTCTAACTAGTTGACGCTAAGAAAACTGCCAAGGCTTTCCACAGTATGTTACCAATATATTCAAAATGCTGCTGTTAAGACATGCATTTTTTCTTTCTAACATTTTTTCATTTTATAGTATTGTACTCCCCAGCATACTGTGAAACAATCAAGCATCTTCACTTATTTTCCCTTTTATAGAAAGGGAGAATACACCCAAGTGGTTGAGCATCAACCACAATCACAAAGGAAATTGGTACTTAAACAACATTAATTTACATCTCTTGACATCTCACCGTATACTTTGCGAAGTGTACACTCACCTTGTCGAAAACACATCCAGAATAAAAATATCTCATATCAGATGTAAATCATTCCAAAAACCTGAAGTTACACTACAGTCTTAAACACAGCGCAAATATACTCCTATTATACTCATCCCAGTTTCAGCCTCCACATATTAACCCCTGCAGTAGCACAGTGTAAATACAGGCATTCTCACCTCACCAGGTCTTCTTCATTCCTGTTTTTGTCTTTCATTAAGCAATACCAACCATGGCGGAAGTAGTTCACCAAACAAAATTGCAAATAAGCTTAGCCTGCTGTTGGGTTCCAAAATATGATATCTGCAGAAAGAAGTTTGAGTGGTCTCTGCAGAAGGCCATGGGGAACAGAAGTTGGAAAAACCCCTTTTCACTGACCTCATCTCTGTGGACTCTTCCTGCCCTCTTCAAAGAAATGCCTTACATGATATTATCACATGTCCTGCCCCAGTCAGAGAATCCACATCCTAATCTCATCAGACCTCTGCATAAAACCCATTGTGTTCCCTCTTTTTGCATATGTATTCCCTGTATCCCTTGCATTATGTATATCCAATACCTGTCCCCCCCCTGTAAAATCCCCCAGATAAAGTGGGTTTTCCCCTATGATGTAGGTGCTAAGACCCAAAAGTTTGTAATTTAGGATTTCCCCTTTACCTCATCTCTGGAAAGTCCCCAATTTTAATACGATGCATATGTAACCCCCCTGCTGAACATGTAAACCCTAAACCTTTTATCTATGAAGTTGTGAGTCCAATAAAGTATTCCAGTTTCTGCCTCCAAACTGGGATCGTGTTAGTTATTGACTCACTACAGCCCGCTATTATTAAAATATATTCTTCATTGCATTTTTTAATTACCATCCCTCCCATCTTTTCCAGAGTCTTGACTGCTCATTTGAAGCCTGGCAGTTTCCAAACCATTGGAATGTTTTAGACCAAAGACTGTTACCACATATGATCAAGTATTTATACATAAATATTTCATTGAAAATATTTAGCAGTCTAATTTTTCACAAATACTGATAACATACTGTGCAAGAGAGAGCTGCAAATCCCTAAGATTTTTCTGCTGTTACTTTTTTTTTTTTTCACAGAATCACAGAATCAATTAGGTTGGAAAAGACCTCTGAGATCATCTGAGATCCATCATGCTAACTAGACCATGGCACTGAGTGCCACATCCAGACTTTCCTTAAACACCTCTGGGGACAGTGACTGCAGCACCTCTATGGGCAGCCCATTCTAATTTCTAATCATCCTTTCTTGTGAAGAAATTCTTCTTAAACCTCCTTCAACCTTAAACTTCCCCGGCACAGTTTAAGACTACGTCTCATCCTATCACTGGTTGCCTGGGAGAAGAGGTTGCCCCCCACCTGGCTACAACCTCCTTTCAGGTAGCTGTAGAGAGCAACAGGTCTCCCCTGAGCCTCCTCTTCTCCAGGCTAAACAACCCCAGCTCCTTCAGCCACTCCTCACAGAACTTGTGCTCCAGACCTTTCGCCAGCTCCACTGCCCTTCTCTGGACTCGCTCCAGCACCTCCTTCTCCTTTCTGAATTGAGGGGCCCAGAACAAGACTCAAGGTGCAGCCCCACCAGTACTGAACACAGGGAAAGAATTACTTCCCTGGTCCTGCTGGTCACACTATTTCTGATACAATCTAGCATGACACTGTCCTTCTTGTCCATACTGATGGCTCATGTTCAACCTGCTGTCAACCACCATTTCCCGCTGGGCCACATTCCAGTCACTCTGTCCCCAGCCTGTAGCACTGCACGGGGTTGCTGTGGCCCGACACTTGATCTTATTGAACTTCACACCACTGGTCTCAGCCCACCTGTCCAGACTGTCCGGATCCCTCTGCTAAGCCTTCCTACCCTCTAGCAGACCCATGCTCCAACCCATCTTAGCGTCGTCCGCAAATTTGCTAATGGTACACTCGATCCCCTCATCCAGGTCATCAAAAAAGATATGAGAAAGGACTGGGCCCAACACTGATCCCTGGGAGACACCACTAGTGACTGGATCACAACTGGATGTAGCACCATTCACCACCACTCTCTGGGCCCAGCCATCCAGCCAGTTCTTAACCCAGCAAAAAGTGGACCTGTCTAAGCCATGCCTGCCAACTTTTCCAGGAGTATGCCAGAGTACTGCTGTGGATTAAGACATAAATCATAGTACTTTTACAAAAATCAATATAACAATCATTTTGATACACCTCTATGTTCCCAAGATATTTGCTTTTAACAAGTATAAATAATATTCTAATTTATCACTGTGTTACAGAATCGTGCCTTGCCCCCTCCTCTGGCCATGTACATCCACGATGCACAAGATGCCACTGGCATAAGCAGCAGTCAGAGGAAGCATGAAAGAGCCCAACCTGCAGTGCAGGAGGAGGCCAGGATGGGCAAGAGAAGCAAACACATGATATGACACAGGTTAGATGGTAGCATTAAAAATAAAAATAAAAAAGCCAAGGATGAAGAACAGAAAATTAATTCACTACCTGGGAAGCACTGCAGGTAACTGCAGAGAAACAGATAGGTACTCAAGATCATGAATCTGTGCAAGGAGTTAGGAACGAAGACTGAAAAATAAAGTTTCCAAATACTTTTAACAGTGAAGGAAAATACTTTTTCTTTGCTTGACACTCTATGTTAAGCAAAATTCTTGGGACCTCCGAAAGAAAGCAAGCATGTTCACATGATGGGAACATTATATGGATAATACATTCACATTCCACAACGTCAACAGCCTTCTGCTCTGCCCTTCTGCCACAACTGACTGGTGTCCCATCACTTGAAATTTGCCACATATTTTAGAAGACAGCAACTAATTTGGCATGCATAGTTAAAGTTTGAACACATTATTTCCTGATTTGAGGTCCTCCATTTCATATAAGAAAAGGAACTTTTAATCAACTGTTTTTCTCTGAATGCCACTATCTGAACTTTACTCATTTTTCTAAATGCTTTCATACCATTTTTTTCCATGGTCCCACACTATTTAAGAAGTTTTCCTTGACATCCCTCAAGTTTTGCTTATATGTCTTTCATCACACATACTTCTCTTGAAAATTTCACATACCTCTCAGGCTTCATAATATAAACTTACAGATTTTAAAATCATTACCCTGAAAAAACAATTTTCTTTTTTGTAATTTCTAATGATCCTTTGGGCAAGACACCAAGATACAGTAAAAGTGCAACCCTGCACAATAAATCTGACAAAGGAACAAGACCTTATCAATGTATATAAGTATCTAAAGGGTGAGTGCTAAGAAGATGAAGCCAGGCTCTTCTCAGTGGTGCCAAGCAATAGGACAAGAGAGTGGAAACTGGAACACAGGAAGTTCCACCCAAATATGAGGAAGAACTTCTTCACTGTGGGAGTGACAGCACTGAATAGATGGCTCAGAGAGGGTGGGGAGTTTCCCTGACTGGAGATATTCAAGAATCATCTGGACACAATTCTGTACAATGTGCTCTAAGATGACCCTGCCTGAGCAGGGAGGTTGGACCAAATGACTCCCTGTGATCACTTCTGACCTTACCCATTCTATGATTCTGTGATGCTATTTGTATGAGCACAACTCATGAAAAAAAACCAAGTTTGATTTCTACTTAATGACAATACTGCTGCACCTACAGTAATGGTCTAGATATGAACAAACAGTGAATGTCATTCTCAAGAGGATGAGTACAATGTGAAATAAAAGACTGCACTTAACTGTGATATTTTAGAACAGTCATCTCAAGAGTAAATTTCCAGAGGAAACAGTTAAGGTATTATATTAATGTAACAGGAAACTAGATTAGAAGATCTATCTCCATAATTACCAAAGGAAGGAACTAACAAATTTCTTTTCCTATGTTTCTATATAAAAGTATTCATTAAGAGTTTATTAAAATGCATTCCTGTATAGGATTCACTGCTATACAGACTACTTCCATAAGGGAAGATCGTTGATCATACGGAGTAACTCAGAGAAATAAAAATATATTTTCCAACATACCTGCTTACACTTTGGGGGGCTGGGGAGAGGCAGAGAGAAGGCTGAAAGAGATGCCTGAGAAGAAAGGTCCAGGAAAAAACAACTGCATGATCAATCTGTGATTCTGTGAATTCATGATGCCTAACAAACTGCACCACAAACTACAAACTGAAGAAAATAAATACTCAGGATTACAGTAGACATTTATGTTTTAATAGTGACGACCAGTGACTTTGAATTGGAATGGTCAGGACGAAATTGCTATACAGAAGGAATAGCTCACAACAGTGGCAGAAAGATAGATTCGGCATTTTGTTTAACAGTCTTTGATGAAGCCAACTGGCAATGGTTGGAGTCAATTATTTGAATTTTTTTTCCCGCTCTTACCAAAAAGGGTTCTTCAGCTGGTCAGTTCTTCTGGAAAAAATACCTGCTGGCTGTTGTTTGAATCTAGCAAGCATCCATCAAAATCATATCACACAAATCACTGAGACAAAAATATTGATTAAATAAACAGCCATAACAACGTGAAGCAATTATTTAGTAACCAGGTATATCGGTATGCATTTTTTTCTTAGCATGTTTTCCCAAGCTCTGCAGGACATCTTGCAAGCCTTAGACAAATGAGTAAATGTGAAATGTGGTTTTTAGGTTGGTTTTGGTTTTTTTTTTTTTTTTACTTGAGATAAAATGTGTGTTTTTAAATCTCAGCTTAGGTGTTTTTCCTATGATTCTGCAGTTGAGCTGATTTACAAATAAACCAAATGAATACTGTAAGGATGCACCAAGAAGAACTTAAGAGCCGCTCATTTTGTAATGCAAAAATACCTTGACAGAAAGAACAGCAGAAATTAAGAATCAAAAGTATTTTTAGTTCAGAGTTATTGCAGCCTTACTATAAATCTGCTGATAATTTGGCATTTATCTTTAAAGTTTAAGATTCTACATTAAAAAAAAAAAAAAAAAAGGATGTCATGGTCACCTACTTTTTTTTGGTTTTATTTCCCAAGTCTTTAAATGGGGAAAAAAGCACTACATTTATTGCATGTCTGAGAGGGGAGTAAATTCATGAAAATACAGTTATTTCCCATTTCTGAAACATGCAGAGATAAGGCCTGATCGCGTGATAAAACTTTTGTTTCCCTATCCCGAAGTAACTCTGTTATTAAACAAAATGAGGTTTTTCTTGAGAAGATGTCACAATTGGAGATTGGAAAACTTTAGGAAATACTGCAAAATTTTTTTCACCCAGCCTATAGAGACCTTATAAAAATGAATGTTTTCTGCTCAGCTTATTGTTTAAGTTATTTAATTTTAGTCATGATACTGTGAATTGCAGACAAATCTCAACTGACAACTTGACTACCAGATTTCACAACTAAAAATTCAGAGAGTTTCTGCATCTTCAGTGACAAACAATTCTTGTGATTCATCACATAAAGACTATGAAAAATGGAAAGGAGGGGAGATTACTGAGGTTTCTTAGATGGAAATGTCCCTAAGAAAAAAAAAAAAGAAAAAAGAAAAATAAAAGAAAAAAGGAGGGGAAAATAAAAATAAAATTAAAAAAAAAAAAATAGAACAAAGCAACAAGCCAAAATCAAACAACCAGAGAACAGAATTACTCTTGTCAGAGATATCTTGACAGCTCATCACATAGGACTGGCCTTGGTTCCTCAGTACAGCTCCTCGACTATAGCTGTAGGCTCATGTACTGTGGTTCTGGCACAAACACCAGCATCAGTGTTTTTCACCTTCCAGTGTCAAAGGATCAAGATCTTCTTTGTCTTACCAGTACCCAACTGTAAACCAAAGGCAAGGTTGTCCTCAAAGCAAAAAGTTTTGTGCTTGCAGATCTGCAAATCATCCTCCTAATGGCAGTGGAAGACTGCCAGTCGTGAGCTGCACAAATAATGGAACTGCCAAGCTGAGATATGAGAAATAACAAGGCTGGCTATACAACTGAAGGTGGGATAAGAGAGACAATAGGAGGGCTTTGACAATAACAATGACTTAGTAAGCCAAGGTTTACTCCTTTTCTTTCTTAAGAAATTCTAAATATTCTCAAGAAAGCTTGCACTTTAAGTTACCAACCTGGAAATGTCCTGAAAAGGAACACCCATACATAATGTTGCTATATCCTTAAAAGGAACAGCCGCAGGAAGTTTCAGGTAGAAAATAAAAGAATACATTTACCAGAAACAAACTTAAAGACTCTGAACCTCACATGATGAAAAAGTAAGACAGTTTGAACAGAAATCTTCAATACAAATTCCCAAGGGAGCATTTAGAAACCTCAGGAGGACCCCTAAATTCCACCCTGTCTTATGTACCACCAGTAACCACCACGAAAAAGATCCAAAAGCTACAACAAGTGCATAAATAAAATGTATGTGCCCATCAGAGTAAAGCAAAATCATCACAAAGAACAAGGCCATTTTGAGCTATGGCATGGTCACCAGCTGACCTCACCAGCAGTTTCACTTCTCTCACCCAGAGCTCCCTCATCATTTCCTCACAGTCTCATTCTCTTCAGAATGCTTTTGCTACACATGAACCAAGGAATGCTACATATTCCCATGTACATTTTGTTCACACATTGTTAATGTGGCCTTGTACATGCACCCAGACCTTCAGAAAGGAATATTCCAAACAAATTAATGTAACATGCAAAACATAACCAGCCCTGTTGCCTGCCTCGTGCTTTCCTTTTAAGACGGTTATGTTACCAAGAGCTTGCATCTCTGTAGCTGGGCCAGATACAGAGCAAGTTCAACAGAGGTAAGGTTCAACAAGGTAAAGGAAAAATAAAAAACCCTCCTCTGTGGTACTCCTGCTTATTCACAAGGCTGTTGTTCTCTTCAAAGAACCTTGGCTGGCAGCGCTCCAGCTCCTGCTCCCTCACCGCGTGACGAACGTCCCAGCACAGGGCACAGGGTTGAGCCAGCCCTGCCGGTGCCAGGGCTGCACGCCAGCTCTGGCTCAGCCACTCAAATCCTTCCTCTCGTGAGAAGGTCTCTCACTTTTTCAGTTTCTGAGATTAGCTCGTCCTAAGGAGCGCAACTGGTTTAGGTCTGGAAGGTGCTCGTGGCAGTTTTGCAAAGTTAAAGCCGCGCTTAAAGCTCTTGGAAAGAAAACAACAACAATCAAAAAAATCTCAGTGTCTCCAAGCACTTTGTGATTCAGAAGGATTTCTTTGATTAGGCACCAGAGAAATTTGCAGTAGTATTCCCGGACTTATTTTTGAGGCCAGCAATAAGAATCTCCTAGAGGTGTTTGGATCTATAGTGAACAGTTATGTCCATTCATGGTAAAAATCTATTGCTTCTTCCACTGACCTCATCTCTTAGGTATGGAAGCTATTATGAAAGGAGTACACTGCAGGTCACTTCCGTCACAACATTAATGGCTTTTCCAATTTCAGTGTTACGACCTTCCCTCTCCTCCCACCTAACAGCTCAGTCCTTCTCTACCAAATGAATGAGCAAGCTGAAAAACGGCACACACTAGCAATTTCAGACGTTTGGAAGGTTTTTTGCCTTCTTTCCGCAACAACGCATGTGTTTAAAAAAAAATAAATCAAAGAAACAACAAAACCCCTTCTTTTGGCTTCTTGAAAAACAGACTAAAAAAAAAATCCTGATTTTGCAGTTTGGTTTTGGTTTTTTTCAGATTAATGAATAGCAGCACAAAAGAATAGCTCCTGCTTACTCTCATTCATACACCAAATTCTGAAGGCAGAAAGGACACATTCAGCTTTTTGATGTTGAGATCCACCCTGTGTTTAAACCATTACCAACAGCTCAGAGGGCCACCAGCACCCAAAAGTGGTGCTTACAGATAAAGGCAATAGGCTCTGTGGAGATCCTTTTCAGGTGATGGGGGGTGTTTGTATAGAACTAATGAGGAAATGAGAGGGGTAATAATTTTTTCCCGATTTTTAATACAAGAAACATACAGAGAAATGCACAAGATAAAGAAAAATAATTTTTTGAATGCAGCCAGAAAATGCCCATTAAACAGTTGACCATTTCACAATAATTTTACTGTTCAGTCACAAGCAGTAATGAGATTAGCTTCTACCTAAGCTCAAAATCAAAATAAATTCTAAATCCACTGTCTGTGCTCTGACTATTCAAAAAACTGTTCTCTGCCATCTGAGTATCTCCTCCTGTGGAAAAAACCGAAGTTGATTTGGCTTCACTGGAAACAGTGCTTCCTCCCAGTGACCATGCTGCTCCTCAGTGGAAAGCCTCACACCACAGACTGCACAAGGCCAGTGGTTGCTGAGAGCCTTTAGCAAGCAAACATCATGTCAGAAGCCTTTACTTCAACAGTAACACAGCTCACCAGCTCACTGCTAGTTACAACCAATGCTCTAATAATGTTTCATAACAGGTTATCCCTTTCCTTAGAGCCTCTGCATTATCATAAGTGTGTAAGTCTTTAAAATTTCCACTTCTTTCAGTTCAGTAGGTACACAGCATGCACATGGTGCACAGTTTCAGGATGTAGTAGTGTATTTATTCCATGCAAAATTATTTATAAACAAAAATATGAAGGGGACATCTCTGTAAGTAAAACACACAAGTGTTAAAATGATTGTTTGTGTACTAAACAGAAATGCCATGCCAAGTAATTTTGGTATTCTCAAGCATATTCCCACAGGGTAAAGAGTTATCAGCTACCTTTGGAACACAGTTATTTTTAATGATAGAAAGGTCATTTAACTATTTGACAAATACATTGAAAGAAATACATACTTTTAGTAACTCTAAAAACTTTAATGAATCAAGTTGTCCAAATATTTTCATCTTAATATTCACCCGCTCTCCCAAAGTGTGATTCCAAAACCAAACCAAACAACCACAAAAACAAACCAAACAAAGAAAAAAAATCCTCTCCTCTCACCCCTAAAAACCCACTCAATAACTACATTTTAAATTTTTGTTTAGAACATGTTAAGGAACAAATGTGAACTTGGAGTTCCTAAAGGAGTGCTTGGCCACTGCACCATACTGTGCATGGAGAAAAACTCTGTTGTTTCCACAGCATGAAATGCATGCAACATTCCCAAAGAGGAGTAAATTAAAAAAAAAAATATCAATTTTAGCTTTAAACTGTATAAAATCAGATTTTTCAGTTCAGCTACCAAAAGAATTCTTGCACTGCTCTTAATGCAGCAAAAAACAGTTGACTGAAATAGTGGTGCATTCTAATCTAGTTTGATGTTTTATTTCCTTCAGTTTTCAGTAGTGAATAATAGTTTTTATTTCTAAAAATACCAGATCAAACCCACGCTTAGTAATTTTCTATTAACTGCTTCACATAACTATACTATAACATTCTGTTTGTATCACCACGTAAGTGTTACTGCTACTTATGAGAGGCCAGCTAAAGATGTAGAGGTGATCCACTAAGACTTTGAAATGAAATAATCCACACATCACACTCCAAGAGAAGACAAATAGAGGGAGAGAAAGATTAGACTGAATATTCACTGCAGTGAATCACAGGCAACTGACTCTTCCCTATGAATAAGCAAATAACCTGAATGTTCTTTAAATGTTTGGTTTTGTAAAAAACTGGAGGAGTTGAGGTTCTGCTAATCTCTGCAGAACAATAAGTCACATAAAATCCAAGTTTGCAATGGAAGCTTCTATTTAAAAGAGCTATCCACAGATCACATTACTTCTGGTAAGCCTGTAGAAATCTTTCTATAGTACTTATAGTCAATGCAATAATGAACTAGATTATGTCCAAGCACTGAACTATGCACAAAATCCCACCATAATATCTTTGTCTCATCCTCCAAAACCCCTGTCTCCTGCAGTTTTGTATAAATTTGCAGAGCTTTGTGCATTAGCAGCAAGTTTGCCAAACAGCTTTGTCTCCTCCACAGAACAAGATCCTACCTTGCAACAGATGTCTGATGACCCCAAAGAGGTTCAACCACCATTAAAACTGCAAAGAGCAGACAACTCATCTCTGTTTTTACTCAAAAAAAACCTGTAAGTAATTATAGCCTTTCTTACTGATTTAGCTAGATATGCAAGATTAGTTTTTTATAAATTAAGGCAGGTCATCATAAAATTGTGGTCGAGGCCTTGTTAAAAGGTATAACCCTATTATCTCACAAAAAAATAGAACATCTGATGTAATACCATCTCAATAAATGCTGCGTGAGTAGAAAAATGCTAGCAAATTATTACAACACAGTGTGACTATGCACTTGCAAACACAGTAGAACAAAATGCATTCAGCAAGATTTACCTTAGATCATTATTCATATACTGAATACCCCAAGTCAGTTTTACAGCAGTCCTTCTGCAGGATGTGCTATAGGTATGAGACTCCAGTGGTTTAGCAAAACAATAACTAATCAAATATGCATTTTCAAATTCTTGCTCAGCATAGGGGAAAAAACCTAATAAACATATAAACAGGAAAGAACAAGCAGTAGAAGGAACTAATCACACACTGTAAGGTACCCAGAGTGGAAAAGCTTAGCTAGGAGCCAGATATCAAACCTGGCTCTCAGTTCCAAACTTAATGCATAAACAACTCCACACTTACCAGACACAACTCAAGCTTTGGGGTGGAACAGTCAGAAAGAAATACTATTTTGATCAAGCTACTGTTCTTTCAAAATAAACACAACGCAATGGGACATGCATACATATACAGAAAAACACATACAACTTCAAATACAGCTGGGCATAAGCAGGCTTTCATTCTGCTCCTTTCCATGTTCATTCCCTTCCTCCTTACAAACACCTAAACAAGGAATAGCAAGAGTTAATGGAGAAATAAGGACCTTTTAAAAAGCAGTTATTACACAAAACAAGGCATCAAGTATAGCTTCGCAGCATGTAAAGATGTTCCAATGGAAAATGATTTGTAAATCTCAAGAACTACACTTCTCAATGTAGCAGGTTAATAACTTAAGTTTTCAGCACCAGTTGTGCAAAAAAGCCACTATAATGCAGACGGTATTAATGTACTATATACTTAGTTTTCCAACTTGAAATAGATGGTAAAACAGTCTGGGATTCTGGGCACTTTGTTTTTCTGAACTGAAGCAAACATATAACCCTTGCAAGTCGTGAGGCTTCATTCGCTCCCAGGAAGAGCTTAAGCAAAGACCTCTCAGCTCTGAGGCATCGAGGGGGAGAACAGCTCTTTGCTCCATCTAATGGTGAAAGGGAATAAGCATCTCCATAAGGTTAACTGAGCTACCAGGTAAAGCCAACCCAGGGCAACTCGTGCACATTATGTCGTACTGGAGCACACTTGGTCTGTGTGGTGATAAGGCATGACACAGGTACACAGAGCTGCAGAGCAGGCAGAGGCAGTCACAGGCACATTCTGGAAAAGGCAGGTCACACAGGGATGCCTGGTAACCCCAGATGATGTCAACTTCCAAAACAGAAGCTTTGTTACCATGCCTGCTTCTGCTTTCTTCCCCGAGCCTCAAGACCCTGTGCCAGCGCTGGATGCATGTGTTGGACCTCCTGCCATAGAAAGGTGGCATGGTGAGGGCAGGTGAGCTGGGGCAGGGTCAGCATGACCAACTTCACACAACAGTGCAGGACAAAACGCTGAGCACCTCCTGCTGCCAAGCAGGGTGTGATCTAGCAATGCAGACATCATTATCCTGACCAAAGGTCTATGGTGTTTTTCCAGTGAAAGACTATCAATGATCTCTAGGCTCCAAGGCTTCCAAGAACCTCAAATGGGAAAAGAATTAATTACTCTAAGAGCTAAGACCACAATATTTCCAGAGGACTTCTGAACTGTATAAGAGTCCCTAACTACTGTCCAAATCTGTCTCTTGTGACACCTAAGGGCTCTAGCAAAAGGTTCACACAGTACCATCTTTTGGGACCAGGAAGAACCCACAGGTTTAGAGAAACCGAACGATGGGTGGTTTGTTCTCATGGAACAGGTGCTATGCTGAGCACTGGGGGGATGCAATAAGACTGTTTTGCTCCTTGGCAGGCAACGAGACTGGAGGGCAGAGGGCACTGTCACATGTAAGCCATTCATACCCCGAGCACAGCTGAGTAAGTGTTGATACTGAACAGCAGTCACTGCTTACTTTATGATGACCGCATTCACATTTCCTTCACAATTCATCAATTCCTGACCAGACAGTAAAAATATCTTGTTTGTCCTCTCAAGAAATTAATTAATTTGGAAGTACTAAATCTTGGTGTAGAGATGTTTTGAGTTTTTTATACGTCAGTGTTCAAGGGAAAAAGACTGTTTTTTTAAAAAAAGTAATTCAAACTTTTTATTACTTTAAACAAGCTCAATTCTCAGAAAATAAGGAACAGCATTGAGAATTCCTTCTCAAAAATCAGATCTTAAAGCAAGCTGGGCACTCAAAATTATCTAGTCAGTTTGGAAACTTTATTGTGTAAGCAGGAGGGAGATTTCAGTAGATGTGAATTGACAGGAAAAAAAATCCAGATAGAAGCAGAAATTTCTTTTAACCTGAAACAAGACGAGGTGTAGTTTTACATAACCTCCCTTCAAGCCCAGTAATGCAGCAAAAGTTAATTCAAATACATCTTAAAGATAATTGCATCTGTATGTCAAGACAGTTGGATTGCTCTGCAGGTACAGAAGGCATATTTTATTCTAATTCTGTATGCCATCTGGAAATTTTATGATCTGGTCTTCTTCTGGCAATTAATACCAAAATTATATCTAGTTTTGTAAAACACTTAATAATTGCATTATTAAAAATAATTGAAACATTATCTCAGCTCAGCAAGTTGGTTTTACTTTGATGTTTATGAAAATTTGCATATCTATTTTACATACATTTATATATAAAAACATGTTTACTGCCCAATTCCTGCTATACCTGCCAACTTCCACAACCCTTAAGAAAATATCTGTAAATATTAATTTGATAAAAGCAAAAGCAGTAACAACTTATCTGAAAATGTTTTCTCCTTCTGTATCTTAACGCAAGTTTACAGGAGGAAAGCAAAATTATACTTCACTTCTGTCTTTAAGAAGATGAATGAAGTAAACAATGCAAAAATTATCACACATCAGCTCTATGCTATTTTTAATAAAAACATTTGTGACCTCCCATTTATATATCTCACTTCTTGCTGTGAATGTACTCATCCTCTTTGTAGAGATCTTGGCCTCTTATTCCTCCACCTTGGAACATAACATGAAATACTTAACACAAAAAAGTGTGATTTTTTTTAATTATTTCATGCATATGTGTCACAGAAGAGAATAATTCGTATTGATTTCTCTAGTTTCATAAAAAATATGTCTTAGAAATTTAGCTCAAAGGGAATAGAGTTAGGCCCTGCATTGACTTGCATTTTCCTTTTCCTATGATGCACTGGTGCTTGTTGGGAGTTTGGCTAACATAAGGAATAGATATTGCTATCATACCTTTACACAATTAAGACATGTAACTTTTCATTTATACTCAGAAAAAACACAACCGAAGGTGAACTTTCACTGCCATCTTGCAATAATCAGTGTTGACAAACTTTTTTGGCAGTTGATATACTGTTTTGGGTTTTTTGCCCAGAATTGTAGAAGTATTTTTTTATAAAATCTGTAATTTCACTCTTGCTTTAGAAGCATGACAGGAAACAAGTACACATATAAGCCCCACTATATGAGAACATTTTGAATTATGTTCCCATAACTACAGAACTAAAGCTCCTCAGAACTATCAGCTACTTTGGCATCAGTTTGAATAGTTATATAAAAATAAAATTGATACAAGTATCTATTATGAAATGAGAGTCAAGACTGAAAGCTACTTAGGCACAAGAAGAAAGATCCTCCTTACATTGTGCCACACCACAATGTAAATAACCAGGAAAAATGTCCACATTCAGAGGTCAAACATTTCAGGATTTATCTACAAATAGTTAGACCAAATTCCTTCTGATAATAATTAATCACTAGGTCTTACAGTTCCGATAATGTACTGGTCAAAACAAGAGCAATGCCATTAGTCTAGAGGTGCAGCAATGAGCAAATTAAATTGGTTATTTATTATCAAAGCTTCCGATGTTATTCATATAAAAAAGAATTAATATAGTCAGAAGTGAGGCCATGCAACTCCTCAGAGAAACTTGCCACTAAGCATTTCAAAATATAATGGGCAGCCACTTGGCAGGAGAGCATTACTGAGGTCAAAGAATTCACAGTTTTACACAGACACATATACAAGAAACACGTAACACACCTTGACCACAGACAGGTAGGGCATTCCTAGACTTGTCAAAGAGAAGATCTAATTTGCTAATGCCAAGTTTTGAAAGCTCTTGAATATATTACTTACCATATAATGCAATTGTAATAATTAATTGTGTACGAAATTTAGGGTATTACAATGGAAAGTGGAAAACAGTTAAAAACATTCCACTTGAAGTAAAATATTTAAAGTATTGGCAGAGGGAAAAGAGGTGGGAAGTTTTCGATGCATCTAACTAATGACTAAAAAAAATTTATAACCATTAAAAAATACTATCAGTTTTGCAAGCACAGTTTAAGGTGAAGATTTAATTCCCATCAGCAAAGAGGCAAAGGTATCTTCTGTCTTTTATACAATCCTTGTGTTGAGATGAGATGTATCTGGCTAAATCTAAATATTCTCTAGCTCATCTTTAATGTACTTGTTCGAATTCCCCTCTACTACTGCCTTTAGTACTAAAGACTTCCTCTAGCATACAAGCTTTCCAGAGTGAACTTTCCTTTTGGTACACTACCAAAGATATAGATAGATATAGTTAGATATAATGAATTAACATCAGTGTAGTTACTCATTTCTTTATCCTCTCCTGTCTTGCCTTCCCGTGTGCATATTAGTGCTCTTAACTTCCAGCACTTGAACTTTTCTTTTTTAAGAAGAGTTTGAATTTTATTCTTTGCTTGAAATATTTCCTCAAGGGTTTCAACATACAACAAAAGTTACATTCCTTTTTTTTTTTTTTTCATTTATCCTAGAATCATTGATTGTTTGGGTTGGGAGGGACCTTGAAGATCATCTAATTCTAATCCCCCTGCCATGGGCAGGGATGTCACTCATTAGATCAGATTGTTCAAATCCCCATCCAACTGAACCTGTGGTCAGGTTGGATGCCAGGTTTATCTGTCTCCACACATACAGTCACTATACGCTCAACCACATTTACCAAATATGTTCCCTTTTAATCTCACTTTTATTTACCTATTCTTAATATTTAAACTACAGTTAGAGATTGGTATTAAATAAAAATTCAGTTGAGCAGTGTGTTTATGAACTTAAATTTTCTCATTAAAAGAATTTTAGCTGATTGCTTCTCAGTTTTCATTTTGATCTCTTTTTCTCCTGCTTGCTCCTTTAAAACATATGACAAAAAGAATATAAGGAATATAAGCATAAGAGCCTTTACTCTTAGCTGTGATGTATGGACATGTATTTTTTTTAATGTCTCACATTCCTGAATGAATAGAAGTAAAATCTGAGGGTTTGTAATTCAGCAAACAAACAGGTAAATGAAGTAGCAATGAAGGAAGCATACCACGCAAATCACTGCATTACACAGCATCAAAACAAATGTCTTCTTAATATATGAAAAATAAATCTTATTTAAATCCTGAAATAAAGTATAACTGCTTATCCAATTTATCAGCTAAAAGCAGTATGTCATATAAGTCTGCCTTATTAGATGACTTACTGCCTAGAAAGGGTAGTTCCTTATTCAGTTCTTGGGTAAGACAATGTTTTGCAAAAACAAGTTAACATTTTACTCCAGTGTTTGTTATAATACTGATGTTTTTTAAAATAGTTTTCTATCTACTTCTGCTTTCCATTTCCCAAAGTACATTTCTTTCAAATGTGTTCATCATTCTCTATTTTGTTTACAAGGAAGAAGGGCAAAGGAGAGAGCAAAGAACTTACATAAAGAGAAAATTGCATAACTATGAAACTCTACACTTGGCTTCAGGGAGATTTAAATTATGGCTCAGTAATTTCAAACCGTATTCCAAAGAGCATATTGTGATAGACTGTTCCCAATTCTTGCCATGTGCCATTCAGAGGAAGGAACTGTGAACCACAGCTTGAGATGAACCTGCTACCAACTTTCTATAGTTTGGGAGGACTACAGATGGGCCAGCTGGTGACATTTACCTTCCCCAAGACTGCCCAGACTGAAGTCACCCTCTCAACGCGGGTCACCATCCTCTAGGGGCACACAAATTTCTGTTACACCAGGAGCCAGTTTATCATAGCACTTGGGTTGCTCACCTCTGATTTAAGTGAACTTACCTTCAGCATTTCTCATAGTTTAACCTCAGCCAGCAAACAAGCCCTCAGCAGGATCAGGGAGAGAATCAGAAGAGTAAAAACTGGAAAACCCATGGGTTGAGATAAAGATAGTTAATAGGGAAAGCAAAAGCCACGCACGTAAACAAAGCAAAACAAGGAATTAATTCGCTGCTTCCCATGGGCAGGCAGGTGTTCAGTCATCTCCAGGAGAGCAGGGCACCATCACACATAATGGTGACTTGGGAAGACAAATGCCATCACTCAAAACATCCCCCCCTTCCTATTTCTTCCTTCACTTTATATACTGAGCATGATGCCATATGGTATGGAATATTCCTTTGGTAAGTTGGAGTCAGGTGTCCTGGCTGTCTCTCTTCTTAATTTCTCATGCACATCCAGCCCCCTTGCCAGTATGGCAGTATGCAAAGTAGAAAAGGCCTTGGCTCTGTGTAAGCACTGCTCAGCAATAACAAAAACATCTCTTCATTATCAACCCTGTGTTCAGCACAAATCCAAAACACAGACCAATACTGGCTACTATAAAGAAAATTAACCCATCCAAAACCAGTATTATTTACAAAGAGATGCAAATAATGTTTTGTTTCCTCTGAAAATTCGCTCCCACAAAGATGCAAGTCATCCAAAAGTCAGCCTGGGTCTCCTTCTGTATCAGCTCTCAAACACAGCAAGCACCTGTACCTGTACAACCCTGTGAGCCTTCCCAGCACCATGGCAGTGTAATCAATTTGACCAGCTGAATTGCAGGGATATTTGTAATTTGAAAAAAAAAATAAATTTAAAAAATACATACATGTCTCTGGATGCCCAGAAAAGACACACGGGATTTCAGATGTACAAAGTCCAGCAGAGACTGGAGAGAAGTCGTCATGCCCGTAACAAGATTGCCTACTTTGACATATCACTTAAAACTGCCCCAGAGTCACATTCCTGGATTAATTTTTTGCTGTTACATATAAATTTTAAACTTCTGCATTCCCTGAGTCTTCCTTACTGGATTCAACTTCTGGAGTGATTCCAACTGAATTTCCCTCAAACGTAATTGGAATATGTACAATCAGCAGGAAACAAGTTTGTCAGATTGTAAAGAACTGCCAGAGCTGACCTATCAGCCCAAAATTAGCAATTTCTCCACATGGCTTTTACTAACAAACTCTGAATCATTACGAATTTTAGTCTATACTTACTCTCCTCCCAGAAACACTCCTCCCAAACTCCCACAGCCCCTAAGATTAAAATGTTCCCTCATCCCTCAACCATTGAAATAATCTAGACAGCCTTCACTACATCTACTTGGCACCTTTCTTCCCCCTCTGAGCTTACAAACATAATAAATATTATGCTCTGATATTGTATGCATGCTGTGCAGAAAGTCTGAGTTTTGGAAGTACATTCGGCATCATAATTGTCTGATAAATAAGAATGTAAACACTGGTACTTTAAACACAATTCTCATGTCAGAGTTTATAAATAACTGGCTAACAGAGCTTTTTGTAAAAGTTTATGAATGGTATCTCATTGCAGGTATCTGAATTTTTACTTCCAACTGGAAAAGGGTTTTATATAAAAAAACCCAGCCCCACAACAAAAAAGAAACAAACACCACAACAAAACAACCCAGGGTAACTTATCATAGGGTGAGAGAAGAAACATATAGAGTAAAAGTTACTCTGAGACAATAGTGAATGTTTCTCATTCCCTGGGCTTTTCCAGTGTGCTTAAGAATTACCCAAATATAGGCATTCAGAATCCACATCTCCAGCAGCAAGCTGCAGCTGAATCCTGAAGCAAACAGTCTTTCACATAAAGCAAATGCTAAATTTGGTAACATATTTCAATACACTTAATAGTGGGGTCAACTGAAAAAGGATAAATAAAATGAAAACTACCAAGCCAAACATTTCTGGTGGCTATCATTTTATAGTGATGTTCACTCATGCTTTCAACTTCTTAACATTCACGTCCTGCTACATGTTCCTCACACATTAGTTCATGTCCAAATGTTTGGAAGAGTACAAAATACACAAGAGTGCAAGTTGAGCTGTAGGTGCAAATGGAACCAATGACATTCCAAGGACAAGTTGCAACACCAAGGGAAAAAATGAGCTTTGGGGTTTTTTTTCCTATTCTACTTCTTTCCTGCGGGCAAAGGTGTATAAGGGAGAATGGCAAAACTTAAATATCTACATCCTGTACAATAAACCCATAGCAGTACTCAGCATCGATCCAAACAGAAGCACATGAGTGACTTCCACTACTAAAGTAACAAGCAGTGAAGTATTAATATGAAGTATAATTATAAGTAAACTGTAAAACAGGTAAAAAAATTAAACGTGAAAAACAAAAGATATGTGAAGTTTCTCCACTCATTTTGTATCTACTGCTCTAGTTTCTTTATAAGTGTAGGAAGATAACATTTTTTCCAACACAACACAGAACTAGGAAACTAATGGTAGTGACTTACAAATTAGCAAATATGAAATTTAAAAAGTGATGAATTTTGCCCATAAATCTATACCAGTTATTGTAAACAGCACATTAAGAAAAATATTTCCAAAATATATTTTTAAAAAGCATATGAAGAAAGAGTGTTCAGGGTTTAATACAATTCTGTAGCCTAAGAGTGATCATTATCAGGGATGCTGAAAGAAAGAATAACACTAAAACCTAAAAAAAGCATTTCGACTCACATGTGGGGCTAAAAAAAGGCGTGTCCATCATAAAATGCTTGGAAATGGAAATATACTTTTACAAGAAATCGTTGAAGAGTAACTACTGCAATAAGCCAGAACTATAATATGATAAGTCTTAAGTGATTTAATACTCAAAAATATAAGCTAAACATGGTTGTTAAATAAACATGTTACATGTTCACTGAATAAACTATTGGCATACTCTGCATGTCAAAAATGGGTTTGCTCTCCCTTTGACTCCAAGACCTGCCTTTTTCATTGCCATCTTCCACTCTCCTCCATCCCCATAAACAACACTTTTTTTTTAAAAAGACCAAACCACACAACCAGAGTACTTACCATCAAGAAAAGGGCTTCAATAACTGTCCATCAAGGTCCTATATTCCACCCTCTGAAGGTACATCAAGCATGTACATTCCTTCGTCTACCATGAAGGGCAAGCAGCAGACACATCCCCGGCATCACCATCTTCTGAACAGCTCCAGGCAGCTCCCCTGGGATCACCTAACTGCCATTTGCAAGAACTGAACCCCAGTGGCAATGCAGGCACAGCCTTGCCTCAAATCAACCTGCCAATTTCAACTTTTTAGAGATTGTAACACTCAATTAGGCACCGACAGTAAGTTATGGACCTCCCTGAGAATGCCTTTATATTGGTCATTTCTAACGCAACCCACTTTGCTCTTGCTCGCATACACATGCATTTGCTCTGTAACAACAAGAGGACTGGCAAGGTAGCTTTCAGCACAGAAAGGAACATTTTTCCCAAGACTCTCCATTTAAGATATCACATCCAAATACTTAAGAAAGCAAAATATTTCCTAAGACACTATTAGTTGGCCAATGTGACAGGAAGAGGGCTATTATTTTTCTAGATTAGTATTTGAATAAACTATTCAATAAATTAAATTATTAAGTAGAAACAAAACTGGATATATAAGCTATTTAGAGTGTCCAGATATAAAGGCTTTGCATACGTAAGTGCAGGTATGTACAATATGGGCCTCACAGAAGTCAATGGAAATTTTGCTCTGAGCATCACTGGAGGATTTCTTATTAATCTTTGTTTTGAAAAAGCAGTTTCAGATGTCAAGTTACCAAATTCTTAAATATCTACAATTAATATATCCAAATATAGGCTTGCCAGCATTAAAAGTAATATATGTACACAGGAAGTCATAGAATCATAGAATTATTTGGGTTGGAAGGAGTGACCTAATTCCAAATCCACTACCATGGACAGGGACACCTTCCACTAGACCAGGTTACTCAGAGTACCATCCAGCCTCATCTTCAATGCTTCCACGGATGTGGAGACCACAACCTGTTCCAGCGCCTCACTACCCTCACAGTAAAGAATTTCTTCCTAATCTAAACCTGCCTCCTTCATCTTAAGACCATTCCCGCCTTGTAAAAAGTCCCTCTCCAGCTCTCTTGTAGGCCTCCATTAGGTACTGGAAGGTGCTATAAGGTCTCCCTGGAGCCATCACTTCTCCAAGCTGAACAGACCCAACTCTCTCATCCTCTCTTCATAAAAGAGGTTCTCCAGCCCTGTGATCAACTTAGTGGCTCTGCTACAGTCCACAGTTAAAAAAGTCAACGTCTAAAAAAGGGGAATCTATTACCAAATGTGAAAAGAGTGCTGATAAAATATACCTGGCACTTTCAAAGAGAAATGGTTTTATCCACTCCTTATTTTGATTAAAAAATCAAGTAATTTGCAAACATAATTAAGTTTTAAAAAGACATTATTAAACACAAAATTGTAACTCAGTAGGACCCAGCAAGAACAGTTCTTGGTCCTTTGCTACTTGGACAGTTCACCAATGATCCAGGAGACAAACGGTTGCTGCTGATACAAGCCACAGCTGGCAGAGGGACCAGGGAATTCACCTAAAGTTTATAGTTGGGCATATAATATTCTAACCTATTCCACAGAACTCTACACATGTTCTGAAGAGGAACATCTCTAAAAAATTCCTGGTGAGCTAGTAGTTGAATCTGACCTCCTAGGATGATGACACAGTAGTACAGAAAAATCCTTTTGATAAATCAACAGGAAAACAGCAGGAATATTGATTTTAGTATGTTGCATTGTACTGGGGAGGCAGATGTTAACAGTGTATGTGCAATTCTCCTATAAACCTTTTAATAAAAATACAACCAAAACAATTCATACAGATGCAGTAATAACAAAGGGCTAGAGAAAATGCCTTACAGCAAGAGTTAAAGAGATGTCTGATTAGTTTAGAACAAGAGTATTGAAAGGTGACTTCATTAGAGAGTAAAAACATCTCACTAAGAATAAAGCATTGGAGTTCTGAAGAAGAAACCAGAGGCAATGCCTGGAAACTGAAGCCAGACAAATTCATATTAGAAATAGAGCTTAATTACATTTTTCAGCAATGAGGACCATTAGCTACTGATGAAGTTAGAGTGCAATACATCTTCTTGGTACTTCCACATCTGTAAACAAAGACCAAACACTTCTAGAAGCTGGACTCCCTGGTAAGTAACCAGCCTAACACAAAGGTAGCTGCAAAAAGTCAGAAAAGGTCTGTATTACACAGAGTTTAACCCATACAATGTAATGGTCCTGCAAGACCTTAAAATTGCTAGGGCATATGAATCAGTGCCAAGGTAAATAAATTAGCAGTAATAAACCACACAGCATCACACAGCACCATTACAGATACCACATTTTCAGTAAGTCACCCAACTTTTCTACATAGAACTAAGGGATCTCCATGAAATAACAATACATTTCTCCAATATGATCTCACTTCATATAATAGAAAGGCTTTTATTCCCGTGCGTATCTTAAAAAAAAATATTGAACCTTTTTCAGTACTTCTACTACTCAGTAGTTGTGATAAATGTCACGTAGATATTAACACAGTATTACTGAAAATTAACACTACATCAAAACTAACAAAATTCAATGAATGCTTATTACTGTAATACTTCAAAAAGTTACTGCTAGCTGGCAAAGCTCATTTAGGTTAGAAATAACTATTTTGATAAAAGGAGAAACATTGATTACATAATTTGCACTCATTTTGTCACTTCAGTCCTTTTTATTTTATCATTTTCTCTTCAGCCGCATAGTTGTTTGACACTGCTGACTCACAGGCAGCAAGTATATTCCCAGACTGAATGTAAATGCATCTCATGCCCCTAAATTGCCATTTTCCAGATATTCATCTCCTCCTTAACACCACCTGTACTCCAAGAGTGTATCTGAAAAGAGATTAAGCGAAGAAGCAGAACTGGCCTCTGAAACGAAATTGTTTCTTGATTGCTTTGTAGGAAACCATTTCATTAGGCATACAGCTACTCCTCCAGCATACAAAAGCAGGAGCTGTACAAAAATTATCCTAATTTAGAGAGCATAAATACCAAAATACGCACATCCACTGGACAGCAGGGCTTACTGGCCTACAAAATGTTATTGCAAATAAAAATATGGGAACTTTATACTATCATATACTCACAATATACAGTATGGATCCTTATAAGGAATGCAAGTCCTAACTCAAAAAAAAAACACAACACAAAACCAACAACAACAAAACAAAATGAGGAAAAAAAAAGGCACAGAGGATGACCTGAAGATGTCAGGTAGCCCAGGCTACTCCATGGTAATTCAGACAGAGAGTTTTCCAATCTGCTCCTCAGTCTCAAAGTAACCTATTCTGGAGCTCGCTATCTCAGTGCTCTGAAGTATTCTGCCCTATCTTTGTCTCTTTTCTGTTTGTCTTTCTTTTTTTTTTTTAGCATCTAACCCACATTCTTCTAGCTGTACATTAAGCTTCTTGTCCTACCCATCATGAATAGAAAGCGGATTATTGCTTCTCTCCCGGCATCAGTCTCTTACATATATGAAAATTTGTTTCTCTTGTCAGTAAACAAGCATGATTTGTTCAGACTTTTCAAGAGGTCGCTTTTTTTAGATGTCTTATTATATGTTTCCTTCCCTAAACCAACATCTTTTTAGAATCCCAGGGCCTTGCCCACAACTGTGTATGGGCCCAGAACTTTATACTGCTTTCACAAAGAGTCTGCACTTAAGTACATCCTCACACAACCTGCACAAAATCAGAAGTTGAGAAAGCAGTGGGGAAAAAAAAGGAACACACTACGGGAGATCAGAGAGAGCAAGAACCTAGGGAAAAAGTAATGTTGTTTCTAACTACATGCAGGTTTTTGTATCAATAATTTAGTCTACTGAGCTTAGTTTGGCCTCATTATAAATAGGAATTTATTTGTGCAATGCCATAAAAAAGGGTTGTGATTCTACCTAAGGCTTCTAGCATAACACACTATACCAATGTGGAAAACTCCATAAATCCCCTATAAATAAGGTGGAAGAGGGAAAATCATATACATATGTAAATATGCAAAGTAAATATTTTGACTGATTTCATTAGTTCTTAAAATAAAACATTTTTATTACATTTTAACAAAGAATAAGTCATTTTGCCTCTCAGAAAAGTTTGAGGCAAAATCTTAACTAACAAACCTGACTGTACCTTGAAATTATTCACCATAAACTAATTTATCATTGTTCTAAGTGATGTCTTCCACTTGGTCTGTCTTGCTATCTTTCCTTTCTGACCTAGACAGCTATATACCAGCAATACTGACTTCAAAAATGCCTAGGCAAGCATTTCACAAACTCAGGATAAAACTGTTGGGTTTTTTGCCACTAGTGTTACAGGGAGAGAGCACAGTGTGCAACCTTAGGAACAAAAAAGTTTTGAAGTTGCTATTAATGTAATTGCAGAAAGAAGTCTGTATCAGATTGAATTTTTAAATTGTGAACTTCACATTTTACATCAGTACCTAAGATCTGAAAGTACAATTTGGACGTACGTTTTTGTCATCAAGTCTTGGCCATGACTTCATTCATGCAAGCTCTAGTGATGCTAAACGGGTTTTTTGTCTTTCAATACTCTAGTGCATAATCAGATCTCATATCAGAAACAGTTATTTACTCCAGTGTTTCAAAACACCACAAGCAACTTGCTTTTTTTTCCTCAGTCCTTCAGACCTACTTACACACACAAGAAAACTGAATAAATCAGATTTATTTAATCTCCATCAATTTGTCAATGGTTTATATAGCTGGATCTGAAAGCCTCAGATTAGCAAACTGAGGGAACATATACATGAAAAGGGCACCACATCTCACCCATCCTAACATGCTAAAGCACATTTAAACAATTAAGTATATTCTTATATATAGCATCTGAGTGTCCGTAAAGTTTTAACATATATTTAACAAACACACTGACACAGATGACTCAGATTTTTTCTACAAAACCTTCAATACATCAATCAGAACATGGATCACATACACACACACAAAAAGATAGATTGGAACAGAAGAGGCAATTTGGTTGCTTCTCAGCAAACACAGATTAAAGCACACAAGCTCTAGCGCATACAAGAAAGAAGATAAATAACCCCAAAAGGTCACAGCATGTACTCTGAGATCTGTGGATTCTTATGAAATAAAAGATAAAACCTGCTCCTGTGAATAAAACTGTATGATTGCAGTATTCAACTTCAATAAGCTCTTAAACATATGTATAACTACACAACAATCACTGTTTGTGCTGCAATATTTCCAATAACAGGTACAGTTTTCTAATCCAGTGATGGATTCAATTAAGTACAGTGACCACCTGAACTCAAATGCCTTCACTAAGTGTTGCTCTATGCTACTGCTAACTTTTGTATTCAATTTATATTTCCATGTAATTCAGAAGTGTGCTATTAAATCATATTGCTTTACACTGCAAAAACATCAGGGAAAATAAATCAGCACAGTCCTACTTCTAGTAATATGGTATTAAAAGACATTCGGAGGAAATGTCGCAGGAAACCCTTCACTTAAAGGGTTGTCAAGCATTGGAATGGGCTGCCCAAGGAAGTGGTGGAGTAACTTGTAGCACTAAATCTGCATTATATGGGAAAACTGTTGTTTAAACATGTCTTAAAATGGTTTTTGGTGGTCTCTTTGCAAACACATGCTTCTTCTTCCCAACATCCCCCACGACAACTGTTATCTCCCATGCAGGAATGTCTTGGGAAGATGTCCTAACGTGTTCTCATTGGACCTTGTTAACCCCTTCCTGTGATTGGGTGTTCCTGTAAGCCCCTTGAGACTTCTAATTGGTTACTCTGTGAATCCTCCTAAACCCTATAAATGTAACATCCCCTGCAATAAACTCTCTCTTGCCTCCTCTCTGCGCCCGGTGTCCTGTCTCCGTGCCGGCCATGGGGCCACGTGCGGGGGGGGAGGGGGGAGCACCTCTCCCCTCCAGGCTCAGGACCAGAAGAGACCCCAGAAGAAACCCCTGGAATTCCCTTTCCCTATCCTTCAAGGCGTCGGAATGGTTCCTCAGATGGAAATGGAACTAGAACTGGGCCGCCCCACGCCACGGGGGGAAAAAGACCCAGAGTAAGTATCCCTGGAAGTGTTAAAGAAATGACTGGATGTGGCACTCAGTGCTATGGTCTAGTTGGCAAGGTGGTGTTTGGTCAAAGGTTGGACTCGGTGATCCTAGAGCCTTTTCCAATTTAATGATTCAACATCTTAAAGCTACCAATATATATTCCTTAAAAAGAAGGAATCAGTTGTCAAGATCAACAGGAAATTTCTGGTATAATTACTCATTCATTGGAAAATGCTAATTCTACATTACCCCTCTTCCTGAATATCCATGGAAAACAAGAGGTGAACTGAAAGTGCAACAGAATAATCTTATTTCTTTTGTCAGCCACATTACTACGGTTGGGTCAGTAACTGCCACTGCCCCCCCAGCAATATTCAAATATTTGCTTCTCAGAAAGGAAAAAAAGAAAAAGAAAAAAAAAAGGGTCAAGCAGAAAGGGTCCATGTTGGTTTTTTCCCATGTTTAAGAGAGTCTGTATTTAACTGCAGATTTCTATCGTACATCAAAATACAACAGGCTTCTCACCATCCTTACCATATTTCTTCTTCCAGGGTTAATTTTTGGAGAAGTATTTTCGTGCTTTTCCATACTTGTCCCCCTTCCAAGCAAGTACTTCAGCATTTCACTGCACACAGCTTAATTTATAGACTTCTAATTCTATCTAAGGTAAATACAGTTTTGTTAATTAGGCTAACCAGTCTCCTTCATCTGAATCAGTGTGGCTGCTGCTCTCATGAAAATATAATTATGTTAGCAGCATTTTTAAAACAAACAAACAAAACAAAACAAAAAGAGTTGGCAGGGAAAAATCTTACTGACAGGCATCCTTTTGGGGAGGCCTGCAGCACTCTTTTCTCCCAACTGAATGAAGGGAACTCTCATACCCTTCCTTACCTGACGTCTATGCACCCGGTGAAGAAAGTACGCACTAGTCCCAGAGAGCCGTGGAGGGCGCTCCAGCTGTAAGCCGAAGCGGCTGAGATGGATTTCACTTACGGCTGTTCATCCTCTTGACTGGGAGCTGTTACAGCAAATGGCACAAGAACTGAGCAGGCAGTGCTGCAACAGCGGCTCGCAGGCACACAGGGATGAGCTGAGATGGCAGAGGCAGCCAACACAAATGGGGGTTAGAGAAAAGTACTGTGGAAGTGTCAGGGTAAGAGAAACGTGCTGAGGGGGAAGGATGGGACAGAAGAACTCTAGTAGTGGTAGAAGCTGGAAATAAACTAAAGCTGGGAGAAGCCTGTAGTCAGAACAAGCAACTGTGAACAGCTGTGAAGTCCACTATACTCCTACATTTTCTCTCTCAATCATAGATACAGAAGGTAATAGCCAACTCTGAAATTCTGGATATTAAGATTCCATATATGGCATATGAAAAGATTACTGCTATTCCAGTTAATGGATTATGCCTTTAATAACGTAAACAAACCAACCACCTAAAAAAGGAATATATATATATACTCTCTATATATATATCTATACATCTGCACACACACACAATAACTGTACAGACACAAGCATATAAAATGCCAACTTTTCCCAGATGGACAAGTTTAAAAAAGAAAAGAAAAATCTAGGTCTACAGAATAAGCAGGATCTCCCAAATCACTTAAGCCATAGTGTCTACAAACTACAAGTTGTGGGGCTTGTCCTTTGCAGGTGTTGAATTGAGCCTTTTTCTTGCAGAAGCGCTAAGCAGAAAAGATGTCCACATTGACATAAAGTCATCTGGGGCAGAAAGAAGGATTCTGACGTTTGCAAAAATGGAAAATAAATAATTTTAAAAATAAATTTCAGACCCCATCACAAACCAAAAAACCCCACAAGTTTCTTCTCATTCTTTGAAGAGGGCTACAAAAATGAACACAGCACCATGAAAAATCACATTTTTCTGTCCCATACTGCATGTAAAGAGCTAGATACCTAGATGTTCAACTGCTTTAGCCTTAATCATTTCACACGTCAATTCCCCTTCCATAAACAAATAAAAAAGGCTGTGTTATCTTATAGAAGCAGTGTAAAATAAATTCAGTATAGTTTTAAGTATGCAGATGCAATGATAAGTGAGTCACAGAGCAGCTTTGAGGAAAACAAGCAGTTCTGCGCACACTGCAGAATATAGATGCAGGTATTCTGAACCAGAGCAGATATGGACAAAATGAAATATTAAGCAGCTGATCTTTGTCAGAGCACTATCCCACTTTACACACAGAAATATACATGTGCCATTAAAAAAAAAAAAAAAAAAAAAAAAAAAGACTATTCAAGTAAAGACAAAGTTGCTCTGTCAGCATTTTGCCCTGCATTGTAATTTGCCAATTTTGACATAATATATGCAGAAATTGCTCAATCCTCATTCAGATTAATTCTGGTTTTCACTGAGCACTGCAGAAAATGTTTTAATAGTTAGAGAAAAAACTGACATCCTTATCATACAGCACTTCCAGGTTTCCCCACCAAGTCTATTTTTTTCTTATTGGGAAGAAAAAAAATTCTTAAAGTTAAAAAAAAAATATTTTATACATAAGGAATCTAAAATTGAAGAAGTGAGGACATAATATAATGAAATCCACTATGAAAAGAAGTGTTCAATATTTCATACCCTGGACTTTAAGACCTTTGCCAAATGTTTCCTGTCTTTGGATAAAAGAAACAGCTAAGGCTTCATCATATTTTGTATCTTATATTTTGTATCACTTTGAGTTTCTTGTGTTAGATACAAATCTTGCTAGTATATTAGACAAATCTTTTTGCGGAAATTGGTTATTGTATCTCATACTCAATGTATTTGGGTTCATTTCTACCAAGACTTGGTCAATGCAGCCAAAACTACACTCTTCTATGTGACCCTCAATGAGGCTATTAGATCCCACATCACTTTAACAAGTTTTCAGTCAGGGTTTTTTATGCTAAGGTGACACCTTACTTTAAAAGTATTAGGACTGGGTTTACAATTAAGACTCTGATATAATTTACAAGAACCTCAACTACAGCAAAATAAAATATTTGTATTTTATTAGCTCATTTTATCTGTAAGCCAGAGAACAAATCTTACAACTGATTAATTCAGACTGACAAACTTGTTTAAGCACTGTATGATGGAGTTCAAGTATCAGGGGCTTTCTTCTGCAATTCCTACTTATTTCTGAAATTGTCGGTAGTACCATAAGAAAAACACAGAAGTAGATTACAATGGGAAAAGTAAAATCTAGGTTTATCAAAATGTGCTTATCTCAATAAACTGCTTCTCTTAAATTTCCAGTGAAACATGCTGGATTTCCTAAATATCATCCTTTGAAAGGTGGTATAATTCAAAATTTAGTAAGCTCATATTTTATAAGCTTAGTAATTCCTACAGAATTTATACAGATCTAAAAAAAAAATAAATAAATCCACCTCTTGCTTCCAATATTAATCTTTGCTAATTTATTAACATCAATATTTTTTTCCCTCATTTAAATCACCACCATCACAATGTAACTATTTCGCAACTATCAAACACACAGATCTTTCAGTAAACCAGGAAGGGATTGACAGAAGCATTTTTCTCTTCCAGATGTAAAACAAAATGTTTTGAACAAATTTCTTACCCAACTCCTAATCCTAAGCAAACCTTAGTGATAACTGCTGTAAATGCATCAACTATTTTCTAGGAGGATTTTTTTTTGCGGGGATGGATTTAAAGCAAAGAAACAGAACTCTGAATGATAAAAATCAAAATAAAGACTAAAACACACTCTTAAATCCCAATGCAGATGGAGATAAGAGGGAAAGCATGCCAGCTATGAATAAAAATTTAAAAAAAAAAAAAGGAATATGGAAGCCTATAGCAAATATACTAGGAGAAGGCTCAAGGGGGCATGTCCACATGTATAAATACCTGCTGGGGAGGCAAAGAAGACAGAGCCAAGCTTTCCTCAGTGGTGCCCAGTGACAAGACAAGGAGCAATGGGCACAAATTTAAATACAGAAAATTTCATTTGAACAAAGAAAATATTTTCTTGCAATGACGGCAGTTTGAACACTGGCTCAAGTTGCACATAGAAGTTGTGGAGTCTCTACCCTTGGAGATATTTTAAACTCAACCAGAGATGTTCTGAGAAGGGGACTGGACTTGATGACCTCCAAAGGTATGACCTCCATACCCTTCCAGCCTCAACCATTCAGTGATTCTGTATATACTAAGATTAAATGACCATTTTGCTTGATGCTAAACAAGAATGGAAATACAGCATACACACAAATGTCAGCAAACACAAAGACAATTTATTAAGTCTCCAACTTAAAGCTACACTGAATGGGCAGAATTAAAATAGCAAGAGCGTCTGCTTATAATTTGCTGGCCTTGACACCCCCCCCCTTAGGATCCCTTTGCTGTTTGATGAGGTGACATTTTGTAAAGCCAATTTCTAGATTCAAAAGAACAATTTAATGAGTCAAGGGGGTGCCGATTTGGCCTCAAAACTGACGAATAGGTTGATTTTTATCTCATTCTCTTTAAACACTCATTCTGTCCCTGTTATTTCTCTCCCAAACACGCATTTATTTCTCTCATTTCTTCTGCATGCTGTTTAATCATTTGCATCCATCTGGAATAACCCTCCCCTGCCATCACTGTATCCTGAATCACCAGCAAGTGACATTCTTGAAGTAATAATTTAAGAGCCATTTTAACAATGCAGTCCCTGCTTCCTGCTTCACAGTTTCACCCTAACTTCTATTTTTTGCTCCCAAAACAAAAGGCAATGTCATTCACAACCATATTAAGACCTCCACTGCAAAGCTGTAATTAGTCTTCTTTCAGGTTTTGCCAACATTTCTTTTTAAAGTGGTAGCAAAAATGTGTACAAACAAGCTCATCTCACCAGTACTCTGCCTAGGAATGCTTCTGAGACAACGTTTCACAACAAAGGTTTGTAAAAGCTGGAACAATTTTTCATAACCTTCGCAGTTCAGGTGATTTATAGCAGTTAGTTTTAGAAGCTGCTACCACTGAGTACAAGTGGGACAAGAACAGGTGCACTCTTTCTAAGGATAAGTGATTTCATTTTTCTTCCCACTGGCCATTTTCCTTTATCTCCTCATCATTTCCACTTGCTTTGTTATTTCCTCCTCAGCTCTCCCACTACTTCAGCCTTAAACTCCAATTTCTACCTGCTTATAGCTGATGTGGCTACTAGATATATTCAGGATAAAAAAAAAATACCACCAAAATACCACCTCAAGTTGTGCCTTGAATCCTGATGCATGTGAACCACAGGATTTTCTGTGTGGACTTAATTAATGTCTTTTCTATTGGCCTCAGTAACTCTTCCCCTGTTGTTCTTCCAGCAAGATCTCCAGTGGCCTCCTGGACTTCTTCATAGCACCAAGCTATTTTCCCAGGCAGGGTCTGAATCATGTTTAACTAAGTGGTATTAATTCTACAAAATAAGACTGAGAAGCTAAGAATGGGTGCTTAAGGCACACATTCCACTTTCAACTCAGAGCTTGAGAAAACACAGAATTTAAATTGAGAGCACATAAGCTTGGCTGTTCTTGCGTGAAGATGAGAATGAAAGTAAAGCAATGCCGCAGATTCCCAGGAAAATAATTAAAATACTAGTACTGCTTTATATGCCTACAGCAGGACTACAGATAAAAGCTCTTCTTCAGCTTCAAGCTGCACCAGCTGAGGAGAACAACAAACCGACTCATCCCTTCCCTGAAGATCCTACCAGATTTGTCTCTGCAAAGGAGATCTAAATGAGATCTACAAAGTCTCACCACATCTTTCTGCATCCTTATTTTCTAGAAGATCCTTCCAAGTCTGCTGGTTCACTGTAGTAACTAAGTAAGAAAAGAATTATTTTTCAAATGACATATAACTACCCAGATCATTTTGACCTGTGGAGGTCAAAGGAAAAGGGCACACAAGCCAACTCTGGCACTGATTATAAGGGCCCAACAACCTCAAGCAGTTTGAGGCCAGACAAGCACCAGTGCCTTCTTCAGCTGCAACTGGAAGACAACATCCAGCAACCACTTAAAAACTGTAAACTTGCTCCAGGAACCCATCACCCTGTTAGAACTTGTTTTATCAAATATATAGCATAATAAAAAAGCAGTAGCAAATGGAGTAAATCAAGACAGGAAAGAGCATGAACAGTGCACACTTTTTTCCCTGCTCAGGTAGTAGGTTCCCAGTTTATAGTTTAGTTGGCAGTTTTTTCAGCTTTCAGAACTCTTTCAATTCAATATATATTAAGCAGAGACAATAAAAGTTCACAGGACTTGCCCCTACACCCTTACCTGAAAGAACAGTTGTATCATTCACAGGATCTACTACTCCTTACTTGCATGCCTTAAGAACAAGATGACTGGCAACTCTCTTCTTCACCAAGATCCCTCAAGAAGCATTTGGAGTTGCAACTGCATTGTGATCTGATGGGAGCCAAAGCTCCCTCTAAAGCTGGCAGCCCATTGATTATCCCTTCTAATCCAACAAACCTTGACGGCTATAAATTGTCATAAACAAAACATGTTATTACCTAACTGAAGTTACTTACAAGATAGTACTTTGAAGATACCATCATGTTGCACAACCTTGAAAGCTGTCTTCCAAGATAAAATTCAAGGAAACATCCATTGTCAGGTTGGACAAAACTCTGAGCAACCTGATCTAGTTGAAGATGTCCCTGCTCATTGCAGGGGAGTTTTAACAGTCCCTTCCTACTCAAACTACGGCAGGGAGGCCCTGCAAAGAGACATCAACAATGCGCAAGCACCAACCATATGAAGCTCAACAAGGGCAAGTGCCAGATTCTGTACCTGGGATGGGGCAACCCTGGTTGCCTGTACAGACTGGGGAATGGGATGCTGGAAAGCAGTGCCATGGAAAGTAACCTGGGGGTCCTGGTCAATGACAAGTTGAATAGGAGTCAGCAGTGCCCTGGCAACCAGGAGGGCCAACCCTATCCTGGGTGGCATCGGACAAAGCATTGCCAGCTGTCAAGGGAGGGGATTGTCCTGCTCTGCTTTGCACTGGTGCGGCCTCACCTTGGATACTGTGTGCAGTTTTGGGCACCACAGTATAAGAAAGACATTAAACCATTAGAGAGTGTTTGAAGCAGAGCCATGAGGATGCTGAAGGGTCTGGAGGAGAAGCCTTATAAGAAGCAGCTGAGTATACTTGGTCTGTTCATCCTGCAGAAGATGAGACTGAGGGGAGACCTCACTGTGATCTTCAACATCTTCACGAGGGGAAGCGGAGTGGCAGGTACTGATCTCTTCACTCTCAGTGACAGGACTCAAGAAAATGGCATGAAGCTGTGTCAGAGGAGGTTTAAGGTAGACTCAGGAAAAGGTTTTTCACCCAAAGGGTGGTTGGGCACTGGAACAGGCTCCCCAGGGAAGTGGTCACAGCACTAAGCCTGTCTGAGTTCAAGAAGCATTTGAACAATACTTTCGGACACACAGTGGGATTCTTGGGGTGTCCTGTGCAGGGCCAGGAGTTACATTTGATGATCCTGATGGGTCCCTCCCAACTCGGCATATTCTGTGATTTATGATAATTCCATTGTTCTAAAACATAATATATAGCACAAGCCAGTGTGACAATAATCTGATTTATAATGCTTGCTAAAGGATGTGAAATTAACCTGTGTCACCACCATTTGCTGTCATTAGCCAAGCGTTATGTTGCTATAGGAAGGATCAAATGCATCAAATTCTTCCTGACATGTGAATCTCAAAGAACTTATAAGGATTAGGACCATGGGATATAGGAATCCTGAGGGACAAGTGGCAACTCACCACAGACCTTTCATAGCCTCAGTCGTCTTCAAGAGAAAACAAACAAACAGAAAGGGCTTCAATCATCTCCTCCTTGATCTCTAACAGAGCAACCCAAGTAGCCAGGAAGAGATGACCACACTGTGGGAATGCAGCTTTTATAGGGCCTTTTATAGGGCACAGCACATATGAATACTCTACAGTCCTGGAATTTTCCATGAGTGACAGTAAACATGCTGTATGAAGAGAGAGGAATTATGCTAGCACTCCTAATTTAATGGTGCCTTTCTGTTTTATCATGCAACGTTGGCATAGACTACAGTTCTAAGCACTAAAATTCTTTCTCCAAATTCAGTCTTATACAGTTTAGGAATAAACTGTCTCAAGAAAAGGGTTGTTGTTAAGTCATCCCCAGTGTGCCTTCAGACTGGTATAGCTCCTAAATATAAATCATGTCCATTCGGGGTCTACCCTCTATTAGACTTGTGGGGGGCCACCCTTCTGTAGCATCTCTTCTATGGACCACTAACTGCATAATACAACACATCAGTACATCTTCTCTAAAAATTAAAAAGGGAACAAAAATAGTCTTGGAGCTTTCTACACTGATTTCAAAGACACTTCAGCTGAGTAGCTTCAAAATGACAGTTCTGCTTTAGTGTCCCGGATTAGGCTTGTTAAGTCTACGAGCAGAATGCTGGAAATGGCACATCTAAGGCAATAAAGCAAATAGATGCAGAAGTGAAATTTGGAGTTCTATCCCAACAATAAACTGAAAAACGAAACAAACAAACAAAAACAACCAAAGAATGCAAGAAGCTAATAAGATTGCAGCTTTGCTTTTTTAATTATTCTTTTCAAAATATCATTCAGCTGTATCACACTCCTCAAATAAGCTAATGCAGCCAAGGTTAGGTCTCAGAAAACACTCAGGAGAAGACTATACTCTTGATCAAGTCTCCTAATTTGAGTAGGAAGCAGTTACATATGTGTCAACGGGCCTTTGCAACCAAAATATCTATTGCGTACATCAAGGAGACAAATTTGCAAAGTTTAATCAACACCTCAGTGTCCTTACATATTTGTCATTAGTGATAAGTTTCACTACCTATGCTCATCACACAATGTTTGCATATTATCATTAATAAATACATATTTTTTAAAAATGCAAATGAATTTTTATATATTTGCAAATGAGTAATCCTACAAATCAGCATGCTTATAAAAAACAAGAAAGACTTTATGAATATGCTACAGGACCTACAATAAGACACAATAGTTACATTTAAAAAAACACATCTGAATAAGCTCTAGAACGCATAAGTCTCACCTGTCCAACATATCTGGTCTGCGCAGCAACACACAAATTCATTCTTGATTCATGAAAAGCACCACTGATCTTACAAACCAAATACACTGGACTTAACTTCAAAGAGCAAATCATAACTGCTTTTGCTTTAGAAGTCCTCATGTCAGGCACAGTTTTTCCTAGTCTTTTCACTTTTTCCACTGAGCCCCTTTCCTCCCTTTTCGAGCCAACACTCGGCTCGTATTTCCCACTCTTTTTGCACACGTGGTCTAACAGAGTAAGGTACTCTGACTTAACATGCGTGACCTCAGCATTTCCATGGCTCCATATCTGCCTCATGGAGCTAACAGTTGCACCTTAGAAACAAGGTCTTCATTTGTGCTCCCTCTTCTGGCTTTATGAGCGTACGGCACAGCCACAGGAGGGGGACATAGACACCAGTCAAACAAAGCTGCCACAGCGCTATCTATGGTCCTTCCTCCCCAAAAAACAACATAGAATCATAAAGAAAGCATTCCCGACCTGCACACTACCACTTGCTGTGGTGAAACATGCTATAGAAATATCCCAGATCAGTATTCATGAGAGTGATTTAATTTTTTTCACCACTCAACACAAAACAGCAAGTACTCAACTTCCAAGGACGGCACAAAAATAGCTTTCAGCTAATTTTTTAAGCCTATCCTAATGTTAATTTTAGCTCTGGAAAACCATCAGATATAACAGCACCTTCCATAGGGAAAAAACCCAGTAATATTAAAGGCTCAGTTTTGGATAAGTCTTGCATAAGAGGCTTTCATTTCCAAACTTAGAATGCATTTTAATCATTTTTATATTTATTTTCATAATAAAAATAAGAACTTAGGTTATTTAGCTGTATCAACTTTGGCATCAATGAAGAACAGGAAAAGGAAGGGGGGAAAAGTCAACTGCACTGTAGCCTACTGTTCCAGCATAATGCTGTACTGCAGTGGAGGTCTATTTTGAGAAAACTATAGTTGCCAGTAGCGTAGCCCTCTTAAGTCATTTTGGTAGAAGCTGTCAAAATACATGTTCTTTGGAGTCTTGTGGATTTGGAACACTTTAACTGGCTTTATTTTACAACAAAATGAACATTTGTGACTACCCTCTAATAAAAGTATTTGCAGAACTGTTAATTCTGGGTGGGAAAAGAACAAGTAAAATAACCTATGGTTTTCTCTGGAACATGTGAGATATATGCTACAAAGTGGGACTAGACAGAGGCAAAGTTGAGTAAGGGAGGGGGAAACATAGTCTAGGTACCTTTGTATGTAAGAACAACTTGGGAATTTTTAACGGAATGAGACAGTGTTGGAGAAAAGCTGCAGAAGCTGTTGGGAGCCCTAAGCCTCCTCTCTGCTCTACATGTTTGTTAGAATGAGAGAATAAAAGACCTGGCTAAACCCAGGAAAAGGGTCTGGAAACCAAGGAGTCCCTTTCCTATGCAGGTGCCCCAGCTAATTACAACTACTTAACATTCAGACATTATATTCTTCACCACTCCATTTTCCTTATTGTATTTGCAACTGAATTCTTTCTTCCTGGAATATCCTAATGCCAGTAGCCAGGAGCGACAGATGTTGGCTCAGATCTCCAGTCTTCAGAGGGGATATGAAATGCACAAAATCCAAAGAAGAGCAGAAATTCTGCAACACCATTGTGCCTAATGATATTTTCTGCTAGCTACTGCCAAATGGTTTGCCAGATCTGCTCATCAGGGACATCTGGTATTCTGCATTAGCCAACATGAACTGGTCTGGAACACTCAATAGCCTCAGGAATGTGGTGTAAATTTTCATACCTAAGGATGCTTTTTTTGGTGATAACAAAGTTACTTGGACTCTTCTGAAGCTTAGGAGGTCACTAAAATTTTTACAATATATCATGTCATCGCAAATAGGCTCTAGAGTTCACCTACACACTTGCTTCACCAGCTATCAAATATCATTTGGCATACAGCCTTTTTAGTTTCTGGAATTATTTGTTCAAGTATCCTGCACGGTCTGTAGACAGCTCCAGAAACGATGCTTATAAACTCACATAGAAGGCAAGTTAATGTATGTGACACTAGGTAACATCAGTTCACTTTTACATACCAAACAGCAAATGTAGAGACACTCCAGAGTAGTCAGCTTATCTCTTGCCCTTCATATTTTTTTATTTATTCTACAGTTCCTGTAGACAATAGAACATTTAACTACTGAAAAAAACCCTGGAGAAATCTAAACATAAGTCATCATAATTTAATTTACCAACAAACACTCACCAGCCAACCAACAGCATGTCTTCCAGATTCTCATCACTTTATTTACTGTTTATCTTCTCTGAGTGGAAAAATGGTGATAAAATTCAATTTTGTTTTTACCAACATATACAGACTGCTACAGTCTGAATATCCTTATTATAGTTTGTATTAAGAATTAAGCGCTATGCAGTGCAGCCCATGGAAAATGGATGAGAGGACACTTTTCCCAATGAAGCATAAGAAAGCTGTGAGGCTTATGTTTTCTTTGCAGTAGCAATATGTTACATCAAAAAATAAAATAGAACATCTCCCAAAATGCAAGTAGGTTATAGATATTCCTCATGACGCCTTATCCACAAATTTATACTAAGTTCAAAGATAGTTGAAATCTGTAGCAGACTGACCTTTGAACCTTTTTGCCTAATTCCACCAGCTAGAAGTTAAATTACATGCAATAAAAATGCATATTCTAACACATTTTATGCTCTATCAGACTATAATGTTCCAGAAAGATCTTACTCTTGATGGTATTTAAGGCTGGCAAAGAGCACAACTACCGAACAGGGCTTCATTTTTGATGTATACATTGTTCCATAAAACTTCTCTCTTGAGTCTGTTTTGTCTTTTCTGCCTTTTTTTTTTTTTATAACTGCTCTGAAAGTCCAATGGTTTTGATGAAAAAAAAAGAAAAGGATAAATATCAAATCCAATGCTTTATCTCAGCTGAAAATTTAGTTCTGTGTATCTCTAAGAAAGTCCCCTTCTTTTCATCAGTTCCCAAATATTAAAATTTTACAATCCATTTTACAATGGATTTTACAATACATTACCCATTAAAATGGAAACAAAGTCATTCTTTACAAAACACTATCAAGTCCATTCCTTACCCAGTGGATGAACAGAACCTTTTGGGTTTAGATCCTGCCACTGAATGCTAATGGGTTTTTCACAAGTCATACAGGAAAATACAAGGGTGTTTTTTGCAAATGGTTAAAAAGTTATAACCCAGCAACATGCACGGAAAGCTCCTCCCAAAAGTCTGACATTCTCAGCGAAAGGTTTTCTCCTGATTTTCTGAACTGCATAAGTAAAAATGAGAAGGAAAAATAAAAAGAAAAAAAATTAAAAGAGAAAAGTCTATCAGTAGTGCTTATGGAGTTCCCATCCAAGAGCACAGACTCCTGGTTAAATCCAAAAGAAAGCTGAACAGACTGCAGGTGATCCACTCTTTTGTCACTACAAAAGGCCACTGCTATCACTTAAAATCTATAGGGACGTGGAACAGAGGAAAGCAGACAGTTTCAAAACCAAAATGGAAAAAGTGCATTTTTAATTTGAGCGTGTGTAAGTATTTTTAATTATGCACTGGAAAAGCATATTTTAAAACAATTCCACATGGAAATAGCATGTCCTTTGGAAAATTCTTAACTAACATCCAGTATCTAACTGGTATAATGCAAAGGTGGCCTTAAATTTCAAAACCAACTGGTGATTTGGCATCCTCATTTGGAAGTCAGTATTCATTAGCTTACAGGCAACCAGATACCAAACACCCAGTTCTTCCTAAGAGGAAAAATAAATGGAAAAAATTGTCTTTAATTGTTTTTTCCACGCCCCACAATCCTGACATCAAAGAAAATACACAACAACTAAGCAATTAGAGCTAGTAGCTTCTTCTGGAATAAGATTCTGTTTTACCAGGTGACAGATGAACTATGTGATCTGATCTTTACATCAAGCCCAGGCAGAGTCAGTGCCTAATGATTACACAAGTAAGTTTTCCATCCAGTTGATCACTGTCATTATCACTAAGTATTTGCATTTTCTGTGCATGTTGATATATGTCAAAACATACTAAACAAGTCAACATGCCCTGAACTGTAGAAATACCTTACTCAGAGATGAAGTAGTATTTTTTTCTTCTACTGTGGAAGAACCATAACTTTCAATGCAACAGACATGAGTTATGAAAGTCTAACTTGAGAGTGGAAAGACAGGGTCTTTGCCTTCAAAATGACTGTTAGATTTATATAGCAAAGACTCTCAATACATATTTTATAAGAGCTGTATGGTGAGCTGAGTGGGTATGTGTGCCCAATGGTGCATTTACACACATCTATGCCCCCAAACATGCAACTCCTTTGTCATTATTAACACTGTTTTTTTCAGTAAATTATTCAAAACAGTTGCTGGACTAAGTTTGTCAGTTTGAAGAATAGATTATGTCATCTGGAAATGTAATGCAAATTTTACATTCCTGCTGAAGAGTCTTCCAAGCCTGGGAACCGTCACATGTAGAAGCACTCCCTCAGAACTGGGAAGCAGACCTAAAAATGTATAGCAGGTTTCTTTCCCTCAACTGACCTGACAGCAATAGCTACTGCAGCACTGCGCTGAAGGCACTTCATTAACTCCATGTGGAATATGTGGGGCCAGTTGTGGCTGATCAGACAGAGAGAACCAGCATCTGGGACAGCAGGTCCTACCAGATGAAATCAGAGCAACAGCTAAGCTTGCACAGGAACTTTTGGCTGTGATTCAAGTTACACTGTTATTTACTGAGTAAAGAAATGCTGTACACAGGGTTATTTGGCCTATGGAGTGTTCACAGAATTTAGGTGGAAGGAAAACGCATCCACTGCATTTTAGTTGTAAGGGCTGTATTGTTCAGCCCTTTGTTTTTATTCACAAAGAATAAAAATGACAAAGTAAAGAGGGAATAAAATTATTGTATGTATCTGAAAAAAAAAGCAGTCCTGCTGTCCTCACCTATCAAACTTCTGCAAAGACATGTGAAAACAAGAGCAAAGTTTCCCCTGAACATAAGCATAAATGAAAGCTCAAACCACCTATTCCCCCCAATACCTTTAAAAGCCAAAATATTGAACTAATTAATTCCAAAAAGTCTGGTGCAAGAAGGTGTCTTTTTGTGCTCAGAGTGCTCACATACACATGCGTGTACCCCTGCCAATACCGCCAAGCAATCACAACAACTTGTGAGTCAGCATTAAGGACTCATTGTGAAAGGGGGGAACTAGCAAAAGAAAGCTGCTTGAGTGGGAAACTGATTGGAGGGGGATGGGGAAAAGGAAATAAAGCAGCAAATTGTACCACAGAAATTGAAGACAAACTGTTTTCTGCTTACCACCACGTTCAGAGAAGGAAGAAAAGAGTATTTTGAACACTCAATAGATTAATGTCAGTTGTTATGATTACAGCCTGCTTAACAAATGTATACAATACTACCAGTCATATCTTATGTAGCTAAAATAAATGTCAGCTATCTTGAGATAACACCCAGTAGAACAGGTATTGTGTCCTCTAATTAGAAAACTCTTCATTGCAGAACTGAACTATGAACCACTGGGGGGAGGGAAAAAAAAGGGAAAAAAATCAAACTAGTGTTGATTTACCTTGTCCTATGAAAGAAACATTTTAAACATTTAACATAAAACCAGAATTTCTCTTTTTGAGAACCAGAATGTAACATGAGAAAAGGAGATGAACTCTGACCTTAATGGCTAATGAACACAAATGAAAGGGACACACTTCCACAAACATACATTTGTCTATCCATTACAAGGCCAAAGAACACTATGAGGTCAAGATGAACTTTAGAAAACACAACAAAAAGCAAATCAATGTTCTGCCATTAAAGAAATACAAAGTACTTTCGTTGAGATGAAGGATGAAGCTTGCACTAACATCTGGAAGACTGAAATTCCTCCTTTACCCTTCACATAAACAGGTTATTATTAAAATCTATTAAACAGTCACTGCACCAGGCAGAACACTCAGACATCATGGATAACTAGAATGCAACAGGGCAACTATGGAAACAACTGGCAGGGACAAAGAATCCACCACATTTCCTCACTGCCATTTCAGAACACAGTTTTCTCAACGAGACATGTCACAGTACCTTAATGCCTACTACAGCCATCAAAAGAAAAGAACAATCAATATTTTGCTTTGAAAAAAACCACAACTGTGTTTTCAGTAAACAAATATGCAATATATTCAGTATCAAAATAAAGATATTGGAAGGTTTTTGACCAAGCATGTCAACTAAAGCAAAACAGACTTGTATTCCACTGTTCATATTCCAAGAACATTACTTATAAAGTGGTCTTCTTTAAGACGTACTAAATATTAATCATGCACATTCACAATATTAGCCATCCAGTAAAAAAAAAAAAAAAAGTGAAAACTACATTGTTTTTAATTGTGCATTCTGACAGTATTTCCTTTGATATATATTTTTTTTTTTTTACAATAAAGCACCCAAGCCAGAAGAGATTTAGTAGTTCTAAAGTAAAATTTTTCAACAGAATAATTTGTTTGGGGGTTTTTTAGAGTGATCCTTTAGACATATCCTTCAAGATCCATGTAACCACAATCTTTTTTAGACTGCATTTTCAGTGATGTGATAGAATTGATGGGTAAACATCACAAAGCATGAAAGTGGTCAACAAGGAATGTGGCTGCTGAAGTGCCACACAGGTATAAAGAATGACAGAAGATACAGAAGGAATTGAAAAATCACCAAATGGAAACTCCTCAAAGTTTACTCCTATTTGTGTTAAAAAAGAGAAAGCCACATTGTTCAAAGCAAAATTAAAAATTCAGGCTAATTATGTACCAATAAAACTTCCATTTCCAGTTCAGAAATGAGGAGCATTCAAAAAGCAAGCCATTAGTACTCTCCAATTATTTTTTGTGGTTTCAGAAGCAGCACAGACACACTACACTTGCTTCTGGAAGATGTTCTTTCCAAGTTCAGAAATAGAGCATTTGAAAAGAAACCTCTTATCTCTTCAGACAGCTTCCAGAACCTGGAAAACATGTATATGGAAAGGATATAACTGCGACCTTACTGCTATGAATGAACACATATTCATTATTTAAAAGATAAAATTAAAAAAAAAAATAAAAAAAAAATCTCATTTGTCCTGGACAGTTCATCTTCTACAAGCAATCCATGAAAATTAATCCCTTGGACAACCACACTCCTCTCCTGCCTAATAATGTAAAATATGAAGAGAAATCTGCTTTTAAAAATAATAGGAAGCCAGTTTCTTTAGACTGTATGGCATGGGAGTAATACCTTGATACATCAGGATGTGCATGATATACAAAAGCTGCATTTAGCACACAGAACCTGCACCTGATTCCACAGGTGCCCAAACAAAGCTGAGTCACTTGAAGGCAGCAGAACAGGCTTCAAAGGCAGGAAAAGACAGGGAAGCCAGAGAAGCCAGGAAAGATCTGAGGAGTTTGAGAGAGGCTGAAGCAGCTTCTCCTCATTCCAACTCATCTTTATCAGGATACTCCCCTCTCCCCAGATTTGCTCTCGTGTGGAGTTCTCACATAGCCCCCCCACTTCTCAGTTCCCAGAGGCAACTGAAGGGAGGTTTCCATCTCCATGTTCTCCCACAGCAGCACCCACCACCAAATGTGGTGCAGTGTAACAGAGCTGAGCAGACACCAGAAGCTCCACTTTCCCTCCTCCCCTTCCACCTTGCAGCCCAAGACAACATGCTCTGATCACTTCTGTCAGGCCAGTTTAGATATCTATACCAGCGAAAATGCTCTCTGGTTTTTCTGGACTTTAAGCCAGAATGAAACACAAGCACATTTCCCAAATATTATAGATTTTGCAATCAAGTTACCTGCATTCAAAGGGTGAAAAAAAAAAAAGTCACAGGCTCACCAGTGATCCAATTCAGGGGATGAGCTTTACCCTGAAAAAAGGCACCATCCTGATTATAGTGTCTTTTAGACAGCACCAGGTAATTGGGGACCACCTTGTTATTTCACGTGTTGAGTTCGTTCAACCTCAGCCACCAGAAACCCCTGGAGAAAGAAAGACTTTGAAGAAGAAACTCAAAACCTTAGGGGGAAAAAAGTTCTTTCTGTTCCAATGCTGGAGTGTATTCTTCCTTTTTTTCAAACAGCAGTCATGCAGATTACAGCACATCTAAGCAATTGATTCAACCAGCCATATGAAGCAAATAAATTCCTATCCAGGCAAAAACACAAGTTCATCTTCACATAAAGATCAGCTAGTCTTGACCAATTACTTCAATTCACTCATGGCAAATAAGCCCTCGTTCAATAAAACATTTATTAACTTACTTTCTCCAATTTCTCTCTTCCTACCTCTGCTGCTCCTCACCTATTACACACTGTAGCCAATACTCACCTTGCCTTCAACGTAGAATAGTGAAGTAACCCCCCATGTGCAGTTCTTCTCTGTCCCTCTTCACTCTGTGCCTTGACAGAGGAGAAGGCCCTCCTTGTAAACATGACAGGTAACGTACAATACATTATGCAAAGTAAAAATGTAAGCAGATAGCCAACTTCATGAGAAAACTATCTGCTCTCTCACTGGAAAAAAAAGTTTCTTCAAAGATAAAACTTAACCATTTGGTTAACATCATCAGAGGTTGTCAACAAGTAAAACAATAAAAATCAAGAAAAGCAGATGCCTTTAAATTGCAATTTTCATATGATCCATAAGCTAACACCAGTAAAAAAAGCATATGAAATTTGATCATTTCTACCTGAACACAATATGTACTACATTTTGACTTATCAGGCACATTGTACAGTCAAAACAACTGACACTTGTCTTTTCTCTGCTATGGGTGTGCAACCTGCTATGTATTGCAGTGTTAAACAGACAGCCCACTTCTTTAGTCTTTCGTCGTTTGGACAACACTCCCAGGCACATGGTGTTATTCCTGGGGTGTCCTGTGCAGGGCCAGGATTTGGACTCAATGATCCTGATGTGTCCCTTCCAACTCAAGCATATTCTATGATTATAGAGTGGGTACGGCTTTAAAGGTAGTGCTATAGTAGCCTTCAATTTTTTACCTTTTTTTCCTTTTGCGGTATAAAGGTCTAAAACTTGTGATAGCCTTATTTAGAGCAAGCCAAAGTCAGCACCATCATTCAGGCATTCAGCTAAATATGAAGCATCCTGTCTCTACTAAACTGCTTAAATACAGACTACTTCCAGATTTCTTCTCCAGTTTTCTATTGCTCTATTTCAGTCCAGCGCAGAGCACAAAGTGAAATACACACAGCTCGGACTTGTTAACACATGCCTGGCTTGTTCTACATGGCTGGTGCAACTGCTAGTACTCCTAGTAGCATTTACTGCCATAGAATAACAAGCATTTTGCTTTCCAAACATATGACTACTGCCAAATCCAGAGTCATATAATCACAAATTCAAGATTAAAAACAAACAGTGAAACTGCAAAATCTATAAGCAAGGTAAGCAAAATCCTACAGGTTGCATAATGCTGGAAAATACTTTATACAAATATGGGACCACTTACATGAGAAGGGCTGACAGTTCATCTGAACAATAAAAACCAAGTCATATAAAAAACCTTAATGAAAACCTTCATCCTAAACAGGGTACAATCAGTTCTAAAAAATTTTACAGATATTGATTTTAGATTTTCTTCTTAAACAAGATTGGTTTCAACAATTATATTTTCTCTCTTCCACTTCCCAAAAACAAAGAAAAAATTAAATGTACGGAAATAAACTCTAAGGAACAAAAGGAACACTTCTTGGTCTTTTTGATGGTTAATGTAAATGACTACATAGTTTTCATCAATCCACACATATATACTTTTTTTTTTAGTTATCTATAAATTCAAAAAGGTCATAACACCTTACAATATCTCAAGTCTCTTTCGTTCAGAGTTTCAAAACTTTCAGACAAAAGCCAAAAATAAACTCTATCAGGAGCCAGATCATAAAAAGATTCATTCTCAGCACCTGACCTTAGCACACAAACATTCCTCCTTTGCCTTCACCACTTTCTTTCTATTCTCTATATAACCTATTTTTTTATCAACAGTTCTCAAAATCCTGCAAGATATCCATCTGTTCTCCAGAATCTTATCTCTCCACGTTTCCATAGTACCTGACAATTGCCCTAATTATTTTGATTATTTATAATAATTCAAAATGTTGCTTATTAAAACTAATGAAAATTAATTTCTCAGTTTATAGCCAATAATGAACCTACTAAAGGTTCTTCTACAGCCAGGTCCTGATTTAGGTCAGAGTCCATTTAGGTTTTGAGTCCTGGACTACTTCACATTTCCAGCTCCAATGTACTTTCACACGTTTGGATTTTAAGCGGTGTTGATTTTACTAGGATTTGAATGTGCAATTATTTATTAGAATTTATACTACTGATACTTATTTGCTTCACTTCCAGTCAATGGAATAATTATCAGAAAGAGTCTCACTGGTTCTTTTAAAAAAGTCTTCAAACATGCCTTCAACGAATGTGCAACCTTTTCAGTTCACAAATTCCTTGAAGGTACGTCACGAAACCAATCACATTACTCATGATTATGAAAAGCAGGTTTAAGTACAATTTGGTATTATCGGAAGTCAATTCCTACTCAAGGCATGTCCCTACAATATTTAAACACTGATACTTTGTCAGCACCAAAAGTTTCCATAATGTGGTAGATCCTAATAGATTATGTGCACACAGTCATGCAAATGAGTAATTCATGTACCTGCATGGTCTTCCCTGATTTAACAGAGCTACTTTTACATGACACAGTAGGACTGGAATCCAAAATTATTTTTCCCTTCCTCACATTTCATTTTTTGCATTATTTGTCTTCAGCACTTACAGATCCTTCCCAGATGATGGTTCATCTTATAGGAGGTAGTATCTCCCACATGACTTTACTCAATTCTTCATCACATCACTCAGATACTAAGTTGTGATACGCTGACATAACTGCTTGAAAATGATGTCAAGAGCAGTAAAATACCCCTTCTCTGCCACATTACAGAGCTGAGAGAATGTATTATCCAGTCATTATTTCAAGTCATGATTTGTATTTTCTATGAACTATTTGATACACTTCTGTAATGACCCAGAGTGTTGCAAAATATGGAAACATACCCTCATTCTGTATTACTGATATGGTTAAAGATTTTTTTTTCAATTTAACGGAAAATTCTCACATGAATCTGTTGGACTGAAAAGAAAAGCAAGGTTTCTCAAAACCCAAGCCACAGCACGAACAACCAAACCACCTTCACAAAAAGAAAATAAACAAAAAACTATAAAACACCTCAGGTTCTTCCTGGTACCAGTGAATGTAGTGGGGAAAAAAAAACAACAACCTTTTCTACCTTCTCAAAACACATGAAAATGTTAACAGACTGCCTTAAACAGGTATACACACAAAAACATTGGTGCAAGTTACAATTACAAAAGAAACTATGCCAAGATTCTGGATTTAACTCTGTCAACTAGTGATTTGACACCACAGACTGAAGTTTTAAAAACAAAAAAAAGAAAGTAAATGAAAGAGCAATCTTCCTAGAAATAAAAATATTACATGGAACCTGGATATGCTTTGATTGTTCTTAAATCAGAGCATCAATTTTCAAAGTTCTCATTTCATTTTATTTAGTAATTAGTAGAAGGGGGGAAAGAAAAGTACTACTTGTGGCATTTATTTTCTTATTTTTTCTTTCTCAAATTTTCAAGAGACAAGGTTGCTTCTGGTTACCTCTTTTTAGTGCTGTATCACTAGGCAAACAGCATTTAGAGAACATACATATTTAACAGAGTTGCATCATCATTCACTGGCCACTTGGCAAGTTTACAGCAGTTCATAATATAAGGAGTGGTTTTAATAAATCTCTAAACTGCTGAAGCCATTACAAGATACAACACTACTACCACCAGAAACATTAAAACACGTGTCTTTATTATGTGTGTCAGCTAACAAAAACTGATAATAAAATATAAGGTTAAGCTTTTATATTAATGTGACTAGACAAATAAGTCACTAAAGGTAATGCAGTCCTCAAGAAAAAAAGTTGAAATGAATTAATGGTTATCTCAATTATCATCCAGTATAATAAAATCTTTTTTAGAATTAAATTATCTCCTTTAAGCATAAAAAGGATAATCATAGGCTTTCTTACCGACAGAGTCTTTTGTAAATACTGAAAATAACTTACAAGCTACAATATTGTCATTTCAAAGAGTACTCATAAAAATTGTTCCAAAAATCATATGCAAAAGAGCATCAGTAAGTTAATCACACTTTCAATTGTTTTTCCATTAAGATAGGGTTTTTTTAAACTTCACAGCAAAATAAAAAGTAGGGAAGGAAAATCACAGGTAAAGAAAGGTGTTATTTGGATAAAGAGAGAGATGTATCCCAAAATCTTCTACAATTCCTTAAAAAAATAAAAATAAAAAAAAACCCACACAAAAAAAATCAAAACCAAACCAAACAAACAAAAAGACACCATCAAACAACAGACTGGCTAATCTCAGAACCTTAAATCTAGAAAACATATGTCTGCTTTGCTAAAAAAAAAAAAAAAAAAACAAAAAAAAACAAAAAAACAACCCTAAACCATGAAGCCAAGTAACCCTATTCCCTGTTAAAAAACCCCAAAACAAAACAAACAAGCAAAACCACAAACAAACAAAACCACAAACAAAACCACAAACAAAACCACAAACAAAAC